>NW_020837950.1:22320776-22801631 GCF_003676395.1 Aethalodelphis obliquidens | reverse complement strand
CTCCGCGGCATGTGGGATCTTCCCGGACCGGGGCACGAACCCGTGTCCCCTGCATCGGCAGGCGGACTCCCAACCACTGTGCCACCAGGGAAGCCTGAGCCTCGATTTTGAAGTCACAAAGACATAGGTTTGAATTCCAACTTTTCCCCTTCCCTGGTAAGTGACTTTTGTAAATTATATAAAACCTTCCTGGGCCTCATTTTCTCATCTTTGAAATGGAGATAAAGGTAGCTATCTGCTGTGAAGACACGTGTGAATAGAATTTGGGGTGCGCCTGGGCATGAATAAGTGCTCGAAATCACATACTTCTCGTGGCTTCCCTCCTTGCCCCCATTGTTTTCCAGGCCACCGTTTGTTACACGTGAACACCTGAATTTCCTGACCGCTTCCACCTCCCCTGACTGCTACTTCCACCATCATTTTCCTGGTAGCTAACATCTAGTGAGTGTTTACTCTGCGCCAGATACTGTACTTTTATCTCCTCGAACAATCTGTTGGACAATCAGAACATCAGGGTTTAGAGAGGTTAAATAACTTGCCTAGGGAAATTATTATTCCTACATGTAATTAGAAAGAAATAGAACAGAAATGCAAAAGTTCATCTGTCTGACTCCAAAGCATATGAACCTTTCATCAAACACATTAGTAGCAATAATCCATTAACTTCAGTTCTCTGAAACATGGTTACCAAAAATGTTCTGAAATTGCAGGTCAATTTCTATGAAGAATTTTGCCTGCATTTAGGGAGCAGCTGCCCCGTGATTGGCTGGAGGCAGTGTGTCTTGGGGCGCAGCTGAGTCCTTTCTGCTGAAAACTACAGAAAGAAGAAAGGGTATGTCATCTTATGAGATTAAATTTTTTATTGAGAAAGTGGCACATAAATTAACTGTTATAAACATAAAATACCTCAATTAGGATGAGAGTTCAAATTATACTATATTCAAGCCAAGCTTTAGTACTTAGTTTATATAGTAACTAGCATAAGCTCTTCTCTTTAAATATTACTTTAAAAAGTAAGGATAAAAGGCTGTGCTGGATTCTTCCCTGTTTAGTGAGTGTATGATTGTTGGTTTGCAAACTGGCTTCCTGACCTGGAACCAAAGATAGACTGAAGAAAGGAGCAGCCTCTCCAGATTAGTAGGTGGCACATTTGATAGGCCAGGGAACTGACATATGAGGCTGGTCCTGTGCAAGACAAGTAAATCTCCACACCCATCCTCCAGAATCTTAAATGTTTATGTAGTGGCCTTAAATGGGACCAGTCCCTCATACCATACAGATGGTCTTAACAACACATGCTCTCTCAAGCCTGCATCCTTGAAAATGGCTCCCACTGTGGCAACAGTGGACAGTGTCAGGGAGGAAGAAATTTTCCTCTACCCTTCTAGGTTCTTCTGGCTGGTCTAAGAATTAAGTTGACATAAGACAGATTAACAGGAGAAAATCAAACAAATTTTTTATAACATGTGTACATGGGAGAGACCCAGGAAAACTGAGTAACTCACCAAAATGGCCAAAGCCCTCACCTTGAATACCATCTTCAGCTAAAGACAAGTGAGGATGTTGAGGGTAGTAGTTTGAGGCTTCAAAGGGGAGGAAGGTAATGCACATGGAGATGGAAAAGCAAATGTTTGGTAAATAAATGTTTGCTTAGCCAAGCACAGGCAATGGACATAGAGTGGTCTCGGATCTCCACCACCACATCCAGCCCATATACTATCTCTGGTGATGGCTCTATTCTGGGAACAGGCCTTTTATCTAAATTCTTTAGGTAACTTAGGAGAAGGTACTGTAAAAAGAAAGACTTCCCGAGTCTTCTGATTCTTAAAAATAATCAGCCTAAATTACTTCTCATGCCAAAGAGACACATCTTGGGGTGACAAATTTTGTTCCTCTATAACAGAAAGTACATTCTAAGGTCAGAGAAAGGGGCGAGGGACTTCTGATTGCCGGGGTCCAGCTTGCAGGTCAACTGGTGGTCACATCCTCCCAATGACCTCCTCCACCAATGATGCTGTCATCTATTATTAAGCAAGTGTGTTATGCAGTAAGCACTTCTTCCAATGTATATCTTCCAGCTCTTAGTAGACGAAATTTAGATGGCCAAAGTTAAGCAAAGCACACCACGACAAACCGAAAACAGATGAGAGAAACATAATTTTGTTTGGCTCTAGATTTTCTTATCTCACATCCTCAGAATCTCTCCATCTTCATGTATGACTCCTTTCTAAAGAGGAAAGAGCCTATTCTTGCTAGTTATTTTGAGAACATATGGACAGGATAAAGTTTATTTGTTTAATCAAATATACCCAGTAAAGTTCACTCAGTCATTTATTTACTCACTCATCAGAAAAATATGTATTGATCACTCTATTTTAATAAATAAGTTATAAACTTTTAGCTGTGAGCCATGCCCTGTTCTAGGTACTGGAGATAGAGTGAAGAATGTGTGGATGTTAGAGTTTTTCTTGAACTCAAGCTTTGAGAGAGGAGACAGTAAGTGACCATGATGAGGTAAAGGATGGACATGGAGAGCCTGGTGAGGGGATGGTGTCATAGAGAAAGGGCAGATGTTGCAAGGAAAGATGGAGACACCAAAAGGCACTCTTTCCTTCAAACTGCCTCACATATAACAGACATTCAAAAATTATTTGTTGAATAAACAAACAAATTTTGTCAAGAATTGGTTCCTCTCCAAAAATGTTCCCCACGAGGCTTATATCATTGCACTGCTTCCCAATCCCATTGAAGGTATGCTGCATGGGTAATGGTGGCTTCGAGAACTCTTATTAAAGATTCTCTCTCCTGAGAGGCTTTAAATATCACGGTCAAGGATAAATGAAAAGCGAGGTCAAGAAGATTCTCAAAATGCTTCTTTGTAAAAACTGCAAACATAAATACCAGTTTGACTTGCCTGTTGTTGTCAATCTTGTTTTTTGTTTTAAAATATGGATTTTGAGATCTATGTGTAAAGTTCACTTATCAGAAGGAAGTCTTTCTGACTCAATGTTCTTTGTTTAAGGGGTGCTGCTTACCCAGTCTGGGGCAGCAGAATCAAAGTCATTGCTTCTTTCAACATGTTCAGCAAAATGCTTGCCAACATCTATGTATGCTCTGTTGTTTTCAGGGTTTAACTTTATAGCCATTACTTGTTCACTGCCATGTGGGATGTGTAAGGTCAAATGTTGGGTTCAAAAGTCTCATCATGGATGACAAGCCATTTTTAATCACTCACTATTTTCTTTTGAGGGAGTCAAGATTTTGTCATTTTGAGAAGACACAAGAGTCTAAATATATGCTTTTACTTACTACAGTTGCCACTTTATTACTTGGGGAAAGTTTATGTAAGATAAGAACGGCAGGGGCTTCCCTGGTGGCGCAGTGGTTGAGAGTCCGCCTGCCGATGCAGGGGACACGGGTTCGTGCCCCGGTCTGGGAAGATCCCACATGCCGCGGAGCGGCTGGGCCCGTGAGCCGTGGCCACTGAGCCTGTGCGTCCGGAGCCTGTGCTCCGCAACGGGAGAGGCCACAATAGTGAGAGGCCTGCGTACGGCAAAAAAAAAAAAAAAAAAAAAAGATAAGAACAGCAGACTGATCCCCAAGAGGAAAATAACATTTTGCTGCAAACCAGTTTCACTGCAAACCTTGGGGTGTTAGAGTCTTGAATGAATTTAGACTATACTCATTATAACTTGGTATTTGTTATTTCATGAGATAATCTCATTCGAACTAAGTTGTATGCCTTCTTCACGGAGAAAATTTACAAAAGGAAGTGATTTCTGGCTGAGTGCCATGATGCTGTGTTTTACATGGGGCAGGAGGAGGTGTAGTGCTGAAGAGGGTGTATGTAAGACCACAGGGATTCATGGGGGTCCCACGTCACTATGGTGATATGCTTCCACTGGCTAGAGAAAGTTGACTCAAAGAGCTGTTAGAGTTGGAGAAGGAAACAGTTATTGATTAAAAATTTTTTCTTTTATTGTGCTAAAATGTAACATAAAAATTACCATTTTAACCATTTTTAAAATTAATTTTTATTGGAGTATAGTTGCTTTACAATGTTGTGTTAGCTTCTACTGCACAGCAAAATGAATCAGCCATACATATACATATATCCCCTCCCTTTTGGATTTCCCTCCCATTTAGGTCATCACAGTGCATTAAGTAGAGTTCCCTGTGCTATACAGTATGTTCCCCTCAGTTGTCTATTTTATACATAGTATCAGTAGTGTATATGTGTCAATCCCAATCTCCCAATTCCTCTCACTCACCCCCTTCCCCCTTGGTATCCATATATTTGTTCTCTATGTCTGTGTCTCTATTTCTGCTTTGCAAATAAGGTCATTTATACCATTTTTCTAGGTTTGACATATATGCGTTAATATACAATATTTGTTTTTCTCTTTTTGACTTACTTCACTCTCTATGACACTCTCTAGGTCCATCCACTTCTCAAAATGACCCAATTTCGTTCCTTTTTATGGCTGAGTAATATTCCATTGTATATATGTGCCACATCTTCTTTCTCCATTCATCTGTCGATGGACATTTAGGTGGCTTCCACATCCTGGCTATTATAAATAGAGCTACAATGAACATTGGGGTACATGTGTCCTTTTGAATTATGGTTTTCTCAGGGTATATGCCCAGTAGTGCGATTGCTGGGTCATATGGTAGTTCTATTTTTAGTTTTTTAAGCAACGTCCATACTCTTTTCCATAGTGGCTGTATCAATTTACATTCCTACCAACAGTGTAAGAGGGTTCCCTTTTCTCCATACCCCCTACAGCATTTATTGTTTGTAGATTTTTTTGTGATGTGCACAACTTCATGACATTAATTATATTCACAATGTTGCGCAGCCATCACTACCATTTCCAAAACATTTTCATCAAATTCCGTCCCACACCTGCCACAGATACTCTGTTAAGCAATAATTCCCCATTTTCCCCTCTTCCTAGACCCTGGTAACCTCTAATATTCTTCCTGTCTCTATGAATATGCCTGTTCTAGATATTTGATATAAGTATATTCATACAATATTTGTCCTTCTGTGACTGGCTTATTTCACTTAGCATTATGTTTTCAAGGTTCATCCAGTTTTAAAATCTGTTAGAACTACATTCTGTTGGATGGCTGAATAATATCCCATTGTATCTATAGAGCACATTTGATTTATCTATTCATCTGTTGATGGATATTTGTGTTGTTTCTGCCTTTTGGTTATTGAAAATAATGCTGCAGTGAACATTAGTGAATAACTGTGATTGGGTTTTTCTTTTCAATTCTTTTGGGTATATAACTAGGAGTGAGAATTGCTAAATCATATAATTCTATGTTTAGCTTTTTGAGGAAATGCCAAACTATTTCCAAAGAAGGTTCTACCAGCAATGTACAAGGATTCTGATCTCTCCACATCGTTACCAATGCTTGTTACTTTCTGGTTTTTTGTTTTTTCTTGGATTATAGCCAAAGTAGATGTGAAGTGATATCTCACTGTGGTTTTGGGTTTTGATTTGCATTTCTCAAATGACTAATAGTGCTGAGCATCGTTTCATGTGCTTATTGGCCATTGGTATATCTTTTTCTTTGGAGAGATGTCTGTTGAAATATTTTGCCCATTTTTAATTAGGTTATTTGTGGTTTTGTTCTTGAGTTGTAGGAGTTCTTTACATATTCTGGAATTAAACTTTTATGAAATATATTATTTGCAAACACTTTCCCCCACTCTGTATATTTTCTTTTCACTTCTTTGATAATGTCATTTGATGCACCGAAGTTTTTTATTTTTGTGAAGTCCAATTTATCTTCTTTTTCTTTTGTTGCTCTTACTTTTGTTTTTATATCTAAGAATTCATTTCCAAATCCAAAGTCAGACAGATTTACCCTTATGTTGTCTTCTAAGAGTTTTATAGTTTTAGCTTCTATATTTAGGTCTTTGATCCATTTTGAATTAATTTTTGTATATGATGTGAGGTAGGGGTTCAACTTCATTCTTTTGCATGTGGAAATCTAATTGTCCCTATCACTGATTCTTTACTCCTCTCACAAATGTTTTTTCTTTCTTGTCAATATCTTTAAAAGTTTAAGAATTCATCTTAACCATCCCATAAAAATAAGGCAAAATAAACTTCTCATTACCTCACATTTTAAGGGTTAACTCCATTTCTGACATTTATTGTTTAGAGAGGAGCAGCATCCACAGACTGCCTTTTCTCAGTAGGACCTGAAAATTGCAACTTTATTTTCTGAGGGGACTAACGTGTGACAGACAGCTTGTTATGGAACTATAACTTTTTTTTTGTTTTGGAACTATAAACTTTTATGGATAACTTGAAGTAGAGGTTTTCCAAGGTCCTTTAGGGTTAGATAGTCACCTGTACAGTTTCTTCAGATGTCAGAAATAAGGTTGACTGGGTTGTTTGGAAGCCACGGATATCATGGGGATATTTTAGCATCCAGAAAATAATCAATAAGTATATACTGATTGATGGGCTTGAGGAGAGATGCCTCTGGCAGAATCTCAGTCCCATTTTGATTTTGATAGCTCAGGGCCCATGACTGTGTTCATCTTTCAACAGTTTTCTTGGCTCAAGGAAATTTGTGGCCTTTCTTTTTCGGTAAAACTTTTTCCTTAAAGAAGGGTTACAGTTCCTATAGGGAAGCTGCAACTTTCCCAACTTATTTTATTTCAAGAAAATGTAATGAGCTTCTATTATGTGTTAAGAGTTCTGCCAGGTATTGGGAATCCCAAGAAGAAAAAGAAACAATGCTTGCCCCAGGGTAACTCAATAATGCAGTGAGGGAAATAGATATGTATGTATTCAGGTGTACTAAATTACTGAAGACCAAAGATAGTACTTTCCAGAAGTACAAGAGTTGTGATATTTTATAAGGGTGGGCTTTGGACCCCAAATGCATGGTTCAGATACTACCTCTACAACTTACTGTGTGTGTGTGAGCTGGTTACTTAACCTCTGTGACCCTTAGTTTCCCACTGTAAAATGGAGGTAACCAAATTTAACTCAGAGGATTTTTACAATACAGCAGAGATACAAAAATACAATAGGTGAATGTTTCTAGCTGGCACACAGTAATTGCTTGAGAGCTAATGTTTATAGAGTGCCCATGCAGTTCCAATCTCTCTACATGATTATCTCAAGCAATCTATGGCACAGATACTGTCCCCATTTTATTGATGAAACTGACTTATGGAGGTTAAGTTGTTTGCTCCAGCTCCATAGCTAGTGAGCAGGGGCATTGAAATTTGAAGCCAAGTTGTCTAGTCATAGAACTTATATTCTTCACCACTATTATATATTACCTTTCACTGGAACAAGTCATGTCCCGTGGTCCCGTACTTGGAGTAATTATTTAGGGTTGGGATACTCATGGAAGGCTTCCTGGAGGAATTAGACCTTAAGCCTGGCCTTAAGGTATAACAGAAAAACTTTAGTTATTATTTCTCTTTAAACTCTAGTTTAAACACATGGTGTTGTGTTAATGTTATGAGGATAGTGAACAGTATTTTGATTTTTAAAAAATGCCCTGGGGTTAAAACTTGTATGCCAACTTCCTGTTGATATTTATTCAACTTGATGATGCTGCATTTCTCTAACCATCACATTTCACTATTTAATACTGTGAACGACAGCATCTCCCATAAGAGCTGTGGTGCAAAGGAGTGGATAAGGCTCCAGTTCAGAGGCTGTCACTCAGGGTTAGTGCTTTCACCACCTTCAGCAGGATGTGAAAATTATAGGTTAAAAGGGGGTAGAAGTTGAATTTGCTTCTTCAGGGCAATCCCTAGTTACCCAGTAAATATGCTTGATACTGGATAAATGTCAAAACCACCCCCCCAAACTTTGCAATCTGATAAAAATGACACCTTACACTGCTCAAGTGAGGACTCTGCAAAAGCTATAAGTTCATCCTTGTTGATAATAGGCATAGCTCATGATTATGGGCATTTGCTCAATTTGTCCCCACTAGGACTGTAGGAACATATTCTTCTAAAGTGATTGACAGCACACAATATATTGAGATCTTTTTATTCCTTGTATTAATATAATATGAACTGTGAGAAGATGAAAGCTTCATTTACATAACCTGAGATAAAAGGAGGTGAAATATTGTAATTATCCTTTCAAGCTAAATTTTCACTGCTATTTAAATTAACCTAGGTGAAGAGCAAGTTAAACCCAAGGAGAGCTCTTGCCCCATGAAATCTACCTGTGAAATCAAGAGTGTTTATAAACTGGTCAATCAATTAGCTATTTGCTGTTGAGATGCAGACTTCAAGTTGAAAATAATGACAACAAACCCGGCAGTGCTGTGATGCTGTGGGGCATTTAAATTTTTCTCCAATGATGTTCCATTTTTATTTGGGTAAAATGGACAAGATTATTACAGCTGGCCATGCTTTCTTGGTTTTTCAAAGTAGTGAGAAGGAGAGAGCAATGATCCGGAGTCAGAGAATGTGGATTTTGGTTTGAGCTCTGCCACACACTAATTCTGTGACCACATGAAAGTCACTACCCCTCTCAGGTCAGTTTGCTTAAATTTCAACTGGTCTAGATGCTATCTATATACTCTACAATGCTGTGATTCTCAAAGAAAACTTATGAGTGCCTACTAGATAGTTAAACTGATATTTTAAAATCCACTATATCACATAATCCTTACAATCTAACATTAATTAAAAAAAAATCCCTGAAGTTTCTGCTCTGAAAACCAGAATGTTCAAATACTTGTTTTCATTTTAGTATAAGAAGAAGTATCAGAGGACAAGGAAGCTATAGCTTGTCTGATGCTTTGAATTCCATTAAAAATTAAATAAAATATTAAAATCAAATTGGTTATTTTTTTATTATTCTGGAAGCTACTGTTAAATTCTCTGGAGCTTTACAAGAAGAGGAGTTCAGAAGATACTTGCTTTTTTTATTTTTAATTTTAAAATTTTTATTAAAGTATAGTTGATTTACAATGTTGTGTTAGTTTCAGGTGTACAGCAAAGTGAATCTGTTATATGTACACATATATCCACTCTTTTTTAGATTATTTTCCCATATGGGCCATTACAGAGTATTGAGTAGAGTTCCCTGTGCTATACAGTAGGGCCTTATTAGTAAAAGATACTTGGTTTGATTATGTATTCCTGTGTAACAAATCAACCCAAAACTTAGTGGCTTCAAGTACAAACATTGATTATTTCACAGTCGGAGTGGATCAGGAATCTGGATGAGACTTATCTGAGTGTCTCTGGTTCAAGGTTGTGTGGTTTCAGTCACGCTGCCTGCTGGAGCCACAGTCTCATGTGAAGGTTCAACCGTGGAAGGTTCACGTCCAGGACCTCTTATGTGGTTGTAGGAAGATGTAGTACATTGTAGCCTGTTGAAATGAGGGCCTCAATTTCCTGCTGTTTAAAAGCCTCCTTTCTTGGAACCCTCTTGCACTGTTGGTGGGAATGTAAATTGATACAGCCACTATAGAGAACAGTATGGAGGTTCCTTAAAAAATTAAAAATAGAACTACCATATGACCCAGCAATCCCACTACTGGGCATATACCCTGAGAAAACCATAATTCAAAAAAAGTCATGTAGCACAATGTTCATTGCAGCTCTATCTCCAATAGCCAGGACATGGAAGCAACCTAAGTGTCCATCGACAGATGAATGGATAAAGAAGATGTGGCACATATATACAATGGAATATTACTCAGCCATAAAAAGAAACAAAATTGAGCTATTTGTAGTGAGGTGGATGGACCTAGAGAGTGTCATAGAGAGTGAAGTAAGTCAGAAAGAGAAAAACAAATACCGTATGCTAACACATATATATGGAATCTAAAAAAAAAGAAAGTGGTTCTGAAGAACCTAGGGGCAGGACAGGAATAAAGACACAGACATAGAGAATGGACTTGAGGACACGGGGAGGGGGAAGGGTAAGCTGGGACGAAGTGAGAGAGTGACATGGACATATATACACTACCAAATGTAAAATAGCTAGTGGGAAGCAGCCACATAGCACAGGGAGATCATCTCCATGCTATGTGTCCACCTAAAGGGGTGGGATAGGGAGGGTGGGAGGGAGAAGCAAGAGGGAGGAGATATGGGGATATATGTACATGTATAGCTGATTCACTTTGTTATAAAGCAGAAACTAACACACCATCGTAAAGCAATTATATTGCAATAAAGATTTATTTTTTAAAAAAGAAAGTCTCCTTTCTCAATTCTTTGCACTGTGAACTTCATAGGGCAGCTCAAAACATGGCAGCTGAATTCCTCAAGGTGAGTGAGGGAGTGAAAGAAAATGAACATCCAGGACAGCAGCTACAGTTTTTCTATAACCTGATCTCAATAGGGACATCCCATTACTTTTCTACATTAATTAGAAACATGTCAATAATTTCAGTTTGCCCTTAATGGGAGAGGATTGTGTAAGGCTGTTAAACCAGGAGATGGGGATCACTGAGGTCATTCTAGGGTCCACCACAACATTAAATATTCCTCCACCTTGTTTACTTCAGGACAATGGTTATGGATATAGAAAGTGATTATTCTCTGTCTCTCACTGGAGGAAAACAATAATCTTTACACAGTAGATGCCATTTATTTAGGGTAGGTAAATTCCAGCTCTACTTTGAAATATGTGAAATATTGGTAATTTCAGTGACATTAGAGGACTGTAGATGTACGAAAATTAGTTACCAAATATCAATGGTATACAGGAGAAGCAAAGATGGGCCCCCTTAAGTCTTGTTTGTTGGCTACAGGTAGCTTGTGATCATAGGTTATCAATCTTCACTTTGTTCAGAAGTCACATGAAAACTCGTATCTTTCAGCTTGATTATTACAGTAGTTTCTTCATATGCTAGGCATGGTGACAAAGGCTGTTATTTCGGGCCAAATAGCTAAGTGGACACCATTGTCTCTGTGCCCTCTTTCTCTTTCTGGTATTCTCAACATCTCTGCCAACTCCTGCTGGCAAGAAAAGATATGAAACCAGTAACTTGGAGGCACATCAGCGTATTAGCTCATCCAATGGTATTTGCATTTTAAGCTTGGCTTTGTGGAATGAAAAGCTTTGTGGACTGATGAAGGAATTTCAGTAAACAGGTGGGAATGGTGTTTTCTCTCCAGAGGGAGCCTGCAGAGGGAAAAAACCTCAGTTCACACGTAGTAGGAATTACCTGCCCTTCTTAAAGGTAAAGTCCTATTTCTCGTTCCAAGCAAGTGTCATGGGGCAGTGTGCTGAGTTGAAGGTCATTACGTTTCTGCGGCACAGCAGATACAACCTCTGTTTCCTGGTGTTTAGCTCTTATGCATTGTGAAGGAGAGAAGGAAGGGACAATAAATATTGAGTTGCTGGAGAAGAGCTCTATTCCTGGTGTTTAGCTCTTATGCATTGTGAAGGAGAGAAGGAAGGGACAATAAATATTGAGTTGCTGGAGAAGAGCTCTATTCTTCCTTTTATTCGACTGACTGAAGATTCCTGAGAGACAGAAATTGTGGAAAACAGTGAATAAGGTGAGTTTGGCAATGGGGCCAGGACGGAAGGAAATTGGCATAAATTGTGTGCTGTGCTTTTCATAATTGTCTTTATTTTTTATTCTTGAAGAGTAAATATTATTATTTCTAGTTTTTAAATGAGAAAACTTGTGCTTAGAAAAATTGGGTGATTTTCTGCATCCTTAAAATGAGTATAATGCTAGCTTTTCCCTCATAGGGTTGTTGTGAGGTTTAATTGGATGAACACCTAAAAGTGTTGGATAAATGCTTGTGCTGTTCTCATTACTATTATTGCTGTTTGACAAAGTCACATAGTTAGGAATTAGCAGGGTAAGAATATGATCCAAGATACCTTATTCAACCTTTTCTGCTTCCTCTAAAATGAATAGTTCAGTAGTTCATGATGGGAGGTTGATTCAGGTGGGTGAGAGAGCAAGGAAGGAAGGGAAAGAATTGCAAGTAGTAGAGGAAAGAGGCCGTGAGATGGTTTATGTAACAAGAGCAACTGAAGAGTGTGGGAGTTGATGTAGACAGACATGAATTGCTGGAGGGTTTTAAAGTCAACTGTGATTTATTTGAATTTGATATATTGCATGCCAAGGGAGGATGTTGGGAGGGTGCATTATTTGGTCAAAGCAGGGGTGGGAAAAAAGTTTTAAGGGTGACATTCTCAGCTATTAATAAAGAAGGGAGGACTTCCGGGAAGATGGCAGAAGAGTAAGACGCGGAGATCACCTTCCTCTCCACAGATACACCAGAAATACATCTACGCGTGGAACAACTCCTACAGAACACCTACTGAACGCTGGCAGAAGACCTCAGACCTCCCAAAAGGCAAGGAACCCCCCACGTACCTGGTTAGGGCAAAAGAAAAAACTAAACAGAGACAAAAGGATAGGGACGGGTCCTGCACCAGCGGGAGAGAGCTGTGAAGGAGGAAAAGTGTCCACACACTAGGAAGCCCCTTCGCGGGTGGAGACTTCGGGAGGCGGAGTGGGGGAGCTTGGGAGCCGCGGAGGAGAGCACAGCAACAGGGGTGCGGAGGGCAAAGCGGACAGATTCCAGCGCAGAGGATCGGGCCGACCGGCACTCACCAGCCGAGAGGCTTGTCTGCTCGCCCGCCGGGGCGGGCGGGACTGGGAGCTGAGGCTCCGGCTTTTGTCGGAGCGCCGGGAGAGGACTGAGGTTGGCGGCGTGAACACAGCCTGCAGGGCGTTGGTGCGCCGCGGCTGGCCGGGAGAGAGTCCGGGGAGGGGTCTGGACCTGCCGAAGAGGCAAGAGACTTTTACGTCCCTCTTTGTTTCCTGGTGCACGGGGAGAGGGGATTAAGAACGCTGCTTGAGAGAGCTCCAGGGACGGGCGCGAGCCGTGGCTAAGAGTGCGGAGCCCAGAGACGGACATGGGACGCTAAGGCCGCTGCTGCCGCCGCCAGGAGGCCTGTGTGCGAACACAGGTCACTAGCCACACGCCCTTCTGGGGAGCCTGTGCAGCCCGCCACTGCCAGGGTCCTGGGATCCAGGGACGGCTCCCCGGGAGAGCGCACGGCGCGCCTCAGGCTGCAGCGTCACGCCGGCCTCTGCCGCTGCAGGCCCGCCCCGCACTCCGTGACCCTCCCTACCCCCCGGCCTGGGTGAGCCAGAGCCTCCGAATCAGCGGCTCCTTTAACCTCGTCCTGTCTGAGCAAAGAACAGACGCCCTCCGGCGACCTACACGCACAGGCGGGGCCAAATCCAAAGCTGAGCCCCTGGGAGCTGTGAGAACAAAGAAGAGAAAGGGAAATCTCTCCCAGCAGCCTCAGAAGCAGCGGATTAAAGCTCCACAATCAACTTGATATACCCTGCATCTGTGGAATACCTGAATAGACAACGAATCATCCCAAATTAAGGAGCCCTGTGGATAAAAGGCTCTTGGTGCTGCAGCCAGGACTCAGTGCTGTGCCTCTGAGGTGGGAGAGCCAACTTCAGGACACTGGTCCACAAGAGGCCTCCCAGCTGCACATAATATCAAACAGCAAAATCTCCGAGAGATCTCCATCTCAACGCCAGCACCCAGCTTCACTCAACGACCAGCAAGCTACAGTGCTGGACATCCTATGCCAAACAACTAGCAAGACAGGAACACAACACCACCCATTAGCAGAGAGGCTGCCCAAAATCATAGTAAGTCTACAGACACCCCAAAACACACCACCAGACGTGGACCTGCCCACCAGAAAGACAAGATCCAGCCTCATCCACCAGAACACAGGCACTAGTCCCCTCCACCAGGAAGCCTACACAACCCACTGAACCAACCTTAGCCACTGGGGACAGACACAAAAAACAACAGGAACTACGAACCTTCAGCCTGCAAAAAAGGAGACCCCAAACACAGTAAGATAAGCAAAATGAAAAGACAGAAAAACACACAGCAGATGAAGGAGCAAGATAAAAACCCACCAGACCTAACAAATGAAGAGGAAATAGGCAGTCTACCTGAAAAAGAATTCAGAATAATGATAGTAAGGTTGATCCGAAATCTTGGAGATAGAATGGACAATAGAATGGACAAATTGCAAGAATCAGTTAACAAGGACCTAGAAGAACTAAAGATGAAGCAAGCAACGATGAACAACACAATAAATGAAATTAAAAGTACTCTAGATGGGATCAATAGCAGAATAACTGAGGCAGAAGAACGGATAAGTGACCTGGAAGATAAAATAGTGGAAATAACTACTGCAGAGCAGAATAAAGAAAAAAGAATGAAAAGAACTGAGGACAGTCTCAGAGACCTCTGGGACAACATTAAACGCACCAACATTCGAATTATAGGGGTTCCAGAAGAAGAAGAGAAAAAGAAAGGGACTGAGAAAATATTTGAAGAGATTATAGTTGAAAACTTCCCTAATATGGGAAAAGAAATCATTAAGTCCAGGAAGCACAGAGAGTCCCATACAGGATAAATCCAAGGAGAAATACGCCAAGACACATATTAATCAAATTGTCAAAAATTAAATACAAAGAAAACATATTAAAAGCAGCAAGGGAAAAACAACAAATAACACACAAGGGAATCCCCATAAGGTTAACAGCTGATCTTTCAGCAGAAACTCTGCAAGCCAGAAGGGAGTGGCAGGACATATTGAAAGTGTTGAAGGAGAAAAACCTGCAACCAAGATTACTCTACCCAGCAAGGATCTCATTCAGATTTGATGGAGAAATTAAAACCTTTACAGACAAGCAAAAGCTGAGAGAGTTCAGCACCACCAAACCAGCTCTACAACAACTGCTAAAGGAACTTCTCTAGGCAAGAAACACAAAAGAAGGAAAGGACCTACAATAACGAACCCAAAACAATTAAGAAAATGGGAATAGGAACACACATATCGATAATTACCTTAAATGTAAATGGACTAAATGCTCCCACCAAAAGACACAGATTGGCTGAATGGATACAAAAACAAGACCCATATATTTGCTGTCTACAAGAGACCCACTTCAGACCTAGAGACACATACAGACTGAAAGTAAGGGGATGGAAAAAGGTATTTCATGCAAATGGAAACCAAAGGAAAGCTGGAGTAGCAATTCTCATATCAGACAAAATAGACTTTAAAACAAAGACTATTAGAAGAGACAAAGAAGGACACTACATAATGATCAAGGGATCGATCCAAGAGGAAGATATAACAATTGTAAATATTTATGCACCCAACATAGGGGGACCTCAATACATAAGGCAAATACTGACAACCATAAAAGGGGAAATCGACAGTAACACATTCATAGTAGGGGACTTTAACACCCCACTTTCACCAATGGACAGATCATCCAAAATGAAAATAAATAAGGAAACACAAGCTTTAAATGATACATTAAACAAGATGGACTTAATTGATATTTATAGGACATTCCATCCAAAAACAGCAGAATACACATTCTTCTCAAGTGCTCATGGAACATTCTCCAGGATAGATCATATCTTGGGTCACAAATCAAGCCTTGGTAAATTTAAGAAAATTGAAATTGTATGAAGTATCTTTTCTGACCACAACGCCATGAGACTAGATATCAATTACAGGAAAAGATCTGTAAAAAATACAAACACATGGAGGCTAAACAATACACTACTTAATAATGAAGTGATCACTGAAGAAATCAAAGAGGAAATCAAAAAATACCTAGAAACAAATGACAATGGAGACACAACGACCCAAAACCTGTGGGATGCAGCAAAAGCAGTTCTAAGGGGGAAGTTTATAGCAATACAAGCCCACCTTAAGAAGCAGGAAACATCTCGAATAAACAACCTAACCTTGCACCTCAAGCAATTAGAGAAAGAACAAAAAAACCCGAAAGCTAGCAGAAGGAAAGAAATCATAAAAATCAGATCAGAAATAAATGAAAAAGAAATGAAGGAAACAATAGCAAAGATCAATAAAACTAAAAGCTGGTTCTTTGAGAAGATAAACAAAATAGATAAACCACTAGCCAGACTCATCAAGAAAAAAAGGGAGAAGACTCAAATCAATAGAATTAGAAATGAAAAAGGAGAGGTAACAACTGACACTGCAGAAATAAAAGAGATCATGAGAGATTACTACAAGCAACTCTATGCCAATAAAATGGACAATCTGGAAGAAATGGACAAATTCTTAGAAATGCACAACCTGCCAAGACTGAATCAGGAAGAAATAGAAAATATGAACAGACCAATCACAAGCACTGAAATTGAAACTGTGATTAAAAATCTTCCAACAAAGAAAAGCCCAGGACCAGATGGCTTCACAGGCGAATTCTATCAAACATTTAGAGAAGAGCTAACACCTATCCTTCTCAAACTCTTCCAAAATATAGCAGAGGGAGGAACACTCCCAAACTCCTTCTACGAGGCCACCATCACCTTGATACCAAAACCAGACAAGGATGTCACAAAGAAAGAAAACTACAGGCCAATATCACTGATGAACATAGATGCAAAAATCCTCAACAAAATACTAGCAAATAGAATCCAACAGCACATTAAAAGGATCATACACCATGATCAAGTGGGGTTTATTCCAGGAATGCAAGGATTCTTCAATATACGCAAATCTATCAATGTGATAAACCATATTAACAAACTGAAGGAGAAAAACCATATGATCATCTCAATAGATGCAGAGAAAGCTTTTGACAAAATTCAACACCCATTTATGATAAAAACCCTGCAGAAAGTAGGCATAGAGGGAACTTTCCTCAACATAATAAAGGCCATATATGACAAGCCCACAGCAAACATCATCCTCAATGGCGAAAAACTGAAAGCATTTCCACTAAGATCAGGAACAAGACAAGGTTGCCCACTCTCACCACTCTTATTCAACATAGTTTTGGAAGTTTTAGCCACAGCAATCAGAGAAGAAAAGGAAATAAAAGGAATCCAAATCGGAAAAGAAGAAGTAAAGCTGTCACTGTTTGCAGATGACATGATCCTATACATAGAGAACCCTAAAGATGCTACCAGAAAACTACTAGAGCTAATCAATGAATTTGGTAAAGTGGCAGGATACAAAATTAATGCACAGAAATCTCTGGCATTCCTATATACTAATGATGAAAAATCTGAACGTGAAATCAAGAAAACACTCCCATTTACCATTGCAACAAAAAGAATAAAATATCTAGGAATAAACCTACCTAAGGAGACAAAAGATCTGTATGCAGAAAATTATAAGACACTGATGAAAGAAATTAAAGATGATACAAATAGATGGAGAGATATACCATGTTCTTGGATTGGAAGAATCAACATTGTGAAAATGACTCTACTACCGAAAGCAATCTATAGATTCAATGCAATCCCTATCAAACTACCACTGGCATTTTTCACAGAACTAGAACAAAAAATTTTGCAATTTGTATGGAAACACAAAAGACCCCGAATAGCCAAAGCAATCCTGAGAACGAAAGAAGGAACTGGAGGAATCAGGCTCCCAGACTTCAGACTATACTACAAAGCTACAGTTATCAAAACGGTATGGTACTGGCACAAAAACAGACAGATAGATCAATGGAACAGGATAGAAAGCCCAGAGATAAACCCACGCACATATGGTCACCTTATCTTTGACAAAGGAGGCAGAAATGTACCGTGGAGAAAGGACAGCCTATTCAATAAGTGGTGCTGGGAAAACTGGACAGCTACATGTAAAAGTATGAAGTTAGATCACTCCCTAACACCATACACAAAAATAAGCTCAAAATGGATTAAAGACCTAAATGTAAGGCCAGAAACTATCAAACTCTTAGAGGAAAACATAGGCAGAACACTCTATGACATAAATCACAGCAAGATTCTTTCTGACCCACCTCCTAGAGTAATGGAAATAAAAACAAGAGTAAACAAATGGGACCTAATGAAACTTAAAAGCTTTTGCGCAGCAAAGGAAACCATAAAGAAGACCAAAAGACAACCCTCAGAATGGGAGAAAATATTTGCAAATGAAGCAACTGACAAAGGATTGATCTCCAAAATTTATAAGCAGCTCATGCAGCTTAATAACAAAAAAACAAACAACCCAATCCAAAAATGGGCAGAAGACCTAAATAGACATTTCTCCAAAGAAGATATACAGAGTGCCAACAAACACATGAGAGAATGCTCAACATCACTAATCATGAGAGAAATGCAAATCAAAACTACAATGAGATATCATCTCACACCAGTCAGAATGGCTATCATCAAAAAATCTAGAAACAATAAATGCTGGAGAGGGTGTGGAGAAAAGGGAACCCTCTTACACTCTTGGTGGGAATGTAAATTGATACAGCCACTGTGGAGAACAGTATGGAGGTTCCTTAAAAAGCTACAAATAGAACTACCATATGACCCAGCAATCCCACTACTGGGCATATACCCTGAGAAAACCATAATTCAAAAAGAGTCATGTACCAAAATGTTCATTGCAGCTCTATTTACAATAGCCCAGAGATGGAAACAACCTAAGTGTCCATCATCGGATGAATGGATAAAGAAGATGTGGCACATATATACAATGGAATATTACTCAGCCATAAAAAGAGACGAAATTGAGCTATTTGTAATGAGGTGGATAGACCTAGAGTCTGTCATACAGAGTGAAGTAAGTCAGAAAGAGAGAGACAAATACCGTATGCTAACACATATATAAGGAATTTAAAAAAAAAAATGTCATGAAAAACCTAGGGGTGAAACAGGAATAAAGACACAGACTTACTAGAGAATGGACTTGAGGCTATGGGGAGGGGGAAGTGTAAACGGTGACAAAGCGATAAAGAGGCATGGACATATATACACTACCAAACGTAAGGTAGATAGCTAGTGGGAAGCAGCCGCATAGCACAGGGAGATCAGCTCGGTGCTTTGTGACCGCCTGGAGGGGTGGGATAGGGAGGGTTGGAGGGAGGGAGACGCAAGCGGGAAGAGATATGGGAATATATGTATATATATAACTGATTCATTTTGTTGTGAAGCTGAAACTAACATACCATTGTAAAGCAATTATACTCCAATAAAGATGTTAAAAAATAAAAAAATAAAAAAATAAAGAAGGGAGGGCAGAGGACAAGAGGCTTCTTTTAAAAATAAACTGAGACCCGGAATAGGAGGGAAGAGCAGACAGATGATACCTTAGAATGGGTCAGATAAACACTGGGCTGCAAAATGCTGCCTCAGTTCTTGGCCATTGTTACCCCTAGACTTAGAGTCCATGATGGGTTCCATTGAGATAATGTGGTTGGCACCTGCAGACGATACCTGAGCACTGTGGGAATGAGTGGTTTTGCATGGAGCCAGAAATCCAGTGAGACTTGCCAACACATCTTCTGGGTTTTATATTTGCCATTAATGAGGACCAAATGAGGTGTGGGTTCCTGCAAAAGGCTGCACAGATGAGGTTTGCAGAATTACAAAAGTAGAATTACCCACAGAGGCAGGGTGATTGCCAGCCTGAAAGTGTGGTGAAAATCTCTGGAATTCGTGGCTTCATGACTCGCACTGGGGCCAAGATGGATTAATGCAAATTAGAGGCAGTGGAAAGCGCTGTGATGGTGAGGAAGATGCCTGTAGTGACAGAGGGTTGTAGTCTTGAAGGGACCTTCAAACTAAGCTACAGGTTTGGGTTTTGTTTAGTGGAAGAGAGAGGTGAATGTTATGCTTCTGTTCTCTTCTCTGTGTAGTGGAGAAATGCCCACTCCAGTGGGATGAGAAGAGGTGTTGTCCCCTGTTTGCATGTACTAACTGTGTTCCTTTCAAGGAAGATACCACCTTCTTTCAGCAGGGTCACAAGTTTCAAGATGCTGGGCCATGGAAAGAAGTATTACGTTCACCTGAGGCTTCCTGAGAGTCTACCAGATTCAGTAGGTGATCTCCCTCCCCAACCCTCAGTCCCACTCAATTTCTGAGCTCATCAGACCTGGGTAGGAAATGTATCAGCAACCTCAGCTTCTCTACCTGGTGGGATCTGGAATGCAACTTGCTGTTTTGGACACAGATCATAAGCATAAAGGATAAGCCCTCCCTCACTCCCTCTGACAGACCTGTTTGTTGTATTGCCAGCCTCTGACTGGGAGTCCTGTGAATCAACAGATCATCAGGAACCTGCTCTAACCACCAACATTATTTTTAGTGGAAGCATTTGTTTTGTTACTTGCTACCCTATTGGATCCTTTCAGATGTTGGCAACTGCTTGAGTCATCTTATTTCATGTATATTTTCTCAGTTCTTGACATTCCAATTTAGGCTTTCTTGCCAGCTGCAGGGTTCAGATTGTAGAAGTCCCATACTCTGAAGGCAGCAGAGCCCCTGGAGGTAAGAAGAGAATGGCAAGGGATGGGAATCGCCTACCTCGGGCTTCCCAGTCTCTTCCACATCACGACAATACTTGCACTGCTCAGGCACACGGGGATAAATGAACTAATCTTTCTGGAGGTTCTGACCTCCCAGGCTCCACCCTTGAGGACCAAAGGGATTAAGATTCTGTTAGGTTTCACACTGGTTAAGAGGTTGTAAAACTAATATAATGTTATATGTTAATTATATCTTGATTTAAAAAAAGTTGTGGTCTATCTGATCATGGACAACATTATATTTATTTGAGGGACATAGCCTAAGGCAGGAGACAATTTTCTCTCAGTGAGCATTTATAGTTTGGGGACTGTGATGGTCTCTCTCTCTGTTCTGATCACCACTGCCTACTTTGTCTGAACCAATCTTGCTTAGTTCATTCTTCTTCCTCTTGCTTCTTTAATTCTCCGTTCTCTCCCTCAGCCAACTCCTCACCTGTACTCCAATTTTTAGTCCATTTTCACCAGTTTCCCTCACCTGGAATGTTCTCTGTAAGCACATCTTGATCTCCTAGGGGAGCAGCATGTGGTATGGTTTGGCCCAGTTGAAAGAGCAAAGGATTTTGAGTTAGATTACCCAAAATTTGAATCTCAGTTCTACCACTTATTAGCTTAATGACCTTGGGCAAATTACCTGTATAATGAATAATACTATGTCTAAAAGAGATGCTATAGTTAAAATGGTAGACATAGCTCAATAAATATCTGCTATTGTTAATTATTTATCTTTCTGTCGCTAGTTAGCACTGTGTTGGACTATAGTTATTATGCAACCTCTGACAGTGTTTCTTTACTTACATCAGGGATTTGGAGTGTATTTACATTTATGTAATTCTAACAACTGCAGTGACCTAGTATTATGTGCCCATCACAACACAATAGAAGCCATACATCAGGAGAGCAACAAACATGGGCCTAATGATACCAACAATAACCTGAAAGGAGGGAGGAATTAGAAAATCTCTAATAAAGCTATGTGAGAACTCATAACTGTGTGTTAGTCTGTTTGGGCTGCTATAACACAACACCATAGTCTGGGTGGCTTAAACAACAGAAATTTATTTTTCACAGCTTTGGAGGCTAAGAAGTCAAAGATCAAGGCAATGGTAGATATAGTGTCTGATGAGAGCCCTCTTCTTAGTTTGCAGAGAGCCATCTTCTCACTGTGTTCTCACATGGTGGAGGGAGAAGAGAGAGAGAGAGACATAATCTTTCTCATGTTTCTTCATAAAAGGGCACCAATATCATTTATTTGGGCTCCACCCTTTTGACCTAATTATTTTCCAAAGATCCCATCTCCAAATATCATCACACTGGGAATTTAGGCTTCACTGTATGATTTTTTGTGGGCGGGATCAAACATTCAGTCCATAGCAAACTGAAATGATAGTTTCAGCTGTAAAGCTTGCTGGGAACTCAGTAGCAGACAGACCAGAAAGAAGTAGAAGTTGGGACCAGATGGGTTTAGGGTTTGTGAAAATTTGTCAGTATCTAAGCAGTGTGGAAACACAATTGATTTTTGTATATTAACTTCAAATCCTGTAACTTTACTGAAGTTTGTTTATTAGTTCTAATAATTTTTTTCAGTGGAGTCTTTAGGGTTTTCTATATAGAATATCATGTCGTCTGCAAATAGAGAATTTTCTTTCTTTCTTTCTGGTTTGGATAACTTTTTTTTCTTGCCTAATTGCTCTGGCTAGGACTTCTGGTAATTGTTGAATAAAAGTGGTGAGAGTGAGCATCCTTTTCTTATTTGTGATCTTAGTGGACCACTGAGCATGGTATTAGTTGTGGGCTTGTCATATACAGCCTTTATTATGTTAAAGTATGCTCCCTCTATACCCAGTTTGTTGAGAGTTTTTTGTTTTTTTTTTCTTTCTTTGCGGTATGCGGGCCTCTCACTGCTGTGACCTCTCCCGTTGCAGAGCACAGGCTCCGGACGCGCAGGCTCAGTGGCCATGGCTCACGGGCCCAGCTGCTCCGCGGCATGTGGGATCTTCCCGGACCGGGGCACAAACCCGTGTCCTCTGCGTCGGCAGGTGGACTCTCAACCACTGCACCACCAGGGAAGCCCCTTAATATATATTTGACATTGAGCTACATACTTACCATGAATTATCTCACTGAGTCCTCAAAACACATTTTCAATGTAAGTAATATTGCTATTCATACTTCATAGATGAGGAAATTGAGCATCAGAGAGGTCAAATGGAGTGGGGATTTGAATCCAGGTGTATTTGGCTCAGTCTCTATGCTACAAAGTTATCTGTGTCCACGATGCATCTTGCCTGTTACTCTGTAAACCCCTTTCAGTGGAATTGCATCTAATTGACCCTGATAACCCTGTGATGCCTACCACTGTGTCTTGCAGGTAGTAAGTTTGTTGGATGAATGAATGAATGAATAGAGCCTGTATCAACAATTACACTTTCCCTTAAGAACTAGTATCTTGTAATTTCTAAACTGGCATTTTATTTGTAACAAAACTCTTGGAAAAGGGCAATAATAAAGTAATAAACAACTGACTATCTAAAATATTAGTTTCGACATCATCTTATTTATTTTCAATATTGCTCTAAGAGTCCTCATTTAAAAAGGAAAAAGTCTCATTAAGCAAGAATCTTAAAACAAGCAGTGTGCAATGTATTTGTGTATATATATATATATATATATTTTTTTTTTTTCTTCCATGTGGTGATACTTTGTGCCCTTAATTTTTATCTCTAACAGAATTAAATTGTTTAGCGACCTGAAAATTGAAAATTTTCTCTGTATCCAGAAAAAAAGGATCATTTCTGGACTGGGTGTGAATAAATGTTCCCTGGTTAGCACTTCAGTTCTTCACCAATCTAATGTCAGAGATTTGTAATTTCTGGATTAATTATTAGTCTAGGCAAAGACTATGTGCTGTCATGCTTCACAATCAATACTCAGACTGATTTGAAAGAAAGATAATTTGGTGTTTTGAAACAGAGATAATTTTGTGTTTTCTGGCTCATTCTTCAGGGATAAAAATAAATTGGAGAATATGCACTTCTCATCTTTATTGCAGTGGAGACAGCAGTTGATTAATTAAGTTGTCACCCAACTGTAAACAACCTATGTCAGTTATTTTACAACTTTAATAAAGTTTTTAGAAACTTACATCAAAATTTTAATCAACATTACATGTATTATTTATAATACCCAGGTAGTATCTGTGTGCTGTATTTATAAGCATTGGGCATGGTACAGAATTTCAAACTTGATTCTTTATTAAATTTTAATTCTCAAACTTAACTCCTCTAGGTGAGCACAGAGAGGAAATAACAAAGTTCTTGTCTTTGGACAAGACAAAGAAGTTCTTATTTTGGGAATGACAGTGCTCCCCAGACCTGTTAGGGCCTCTTGGAGCCCAGTAGTAATGCCTCAGGGGAGTCCCCCAAGTCCTCCATGACTTTGACACTTGCTTTCTATTTTTGCCTGTTGAATTACTGAGTTTACCAATATTCCTATATACTCAGTATTGTCCCAACTAACTAGGGGTAAAAGTACTTTATAAAACCCACCAAATACGTTGGAGGAAATAGATTATCCAAAGTCAAAGGATGGTGGGGGAGAAACGCAGAAAACAGCAGGAGGGGATTGAAGAGGTAGAGGAAGATATCTGACACATAAAAAATTCATGCTGAGCCTTCGTAAGCTGCTCAAATGAAGAGTGATCAAGGCAAAACTAATGTCTTCGTGTCATTTAGAGGAGGAAAGACATACTTTATAGAGCATACTTTTTATTCTGAGAATATATGTGAAGGGAGGGGAAAATGCAATTAAAATAACATTTTTGTTCAGCATGTGCTGTTTAGATTGGCACTCATATTAGTTCAAAAAGGGGAAGATTATCATCAAATATTTAGTATCCTTTTGTGTAATATAACAACTTCAGTAAACAGTCTCTAACTTTTTGGAGTTATCTTTCTAAGGCAGAATTAAGATACCGTAGGCAGAAATCTGACCATTTAAAGACAGGGACAGTATTCTCTGTGGCTTGAGATAAGCATAATAAACAAATCTCTTCTTATGCAGGAGCTGGGTTTGCTAGTTTGAAAAGCAGAACTTTCAAAGCCTGAATGTATCACAGGCATGCTTCCCACAGGATAATTGTTCTATTCATTTTAAAATGGCTTTGGATGACTGAGGCCCCTTGGCAAAGGATTATTGATACCTTGGTAAATATTGAAGAGCCAGAAAAGTGTTTCTCAAATTTGCCAATGGGCAAATGGTTTTACTTTTGGATTAAGTGGTGAATGTTTTTCTTAAAAGAGTGCAACATGAATAATGTTTTTGCTCTTTGTCTAATTTAACTGATTAGTAACCACCAAGTGCTCTAAGGATATAACCATTCCTTCAAATTTCCCCTGAGGATGTTGACTGTACACTGGCAGCTAGTGGGCCACATGGCTCTGGAGATATATTTTGTTTGGCTTACAAAGGGCTCTTGTTGATATTTTTAAAAAAATAAACCAACATTTAAAAATTGGGAAATTGTAACTAAATACCTAGATTTATGCCTTGTCTTGAAAAATATGGCCATACCGTGTTTTCACATAGGCACAACTTAGTTGGAATTAAGAAATGGCTGCCTTTTTTGTTACCCAAGTTCTTCAGTTTCCTGATATTTTAAAATATTTTAATCATTTTGCTCTTCTAAGAAGACTTTGGAGACATTCTTTTTCTTCCTAATTGCTTCCCCATCTCCATAAAAATTTTAAGACTATGGATATGCTATGTATCTGTTTAGGTACTGTGGCCCTTTGGAGGATCACAAACTGCTGTAATATCTAAGGATTTTGTGTTCTTAGGAACAAATTTTTGCCCCCTTGGGAATGATATCACCTTGTGGAACACACATGCTGCTCTAAACCCTATGGTTCTTCAACACGGAGCCTCAATATGTTTAGTGGGACTGAAAATAAAATATATATGACAAAATTGGAACAGCATAATCCTATACCACCTCTTCTTTACTCCTTTATGTGCCTGGCCCATGTGGACATTTATGTTTGCAGTCTCTGATCTATTTGGAATAAAAATAATCTCTGAGACCTCTAAGGGCTTTGAAAGCAGGCCACTTGCCTGAGATACCTGAGCTAGATAGCTATGGCCTTCTATGTTGAGCTGTGGAGTGGCCACTTTCTTCAATTATTTCCTTAGGTGAATGCAGGATGGGTGCTTTTTAATTCAGAAAAGAAATAATTGAGGATGTGTCCTGGTCATGATCTAGTGAATTTCCTTACTTAACTGGTAGGTGTTTGTGCTCAACAAATATTGATTGAAACTTACTCTAATGCTAGGTCACGACACCAATGAAACACTGCATCGTAAACCAAGCACAGTGATGAATTTGATCTTGAGAATCTTCTTCTGGTCCTCCAGTCTAACCATTGGGTGTTTGGTAAAAGTTATTAATGAGTGGCTTAAAATAACCAACATTTAAATGCTGAAAATAGAAGTATTAGTAAAAGTAGGAGGCATCTACTAATTCACTGATCATTGGTGATGGTTAGTAGGCTGAAGCGGTTCGTCTGTGATATGTTCTTCCTTGCAAATGAAGCTTGTATGTTTGTTGGACAGAACAAGAAGATACAGAACAGTAAAATGCTAACGGTAGGAATTTAGATATTAGGAAGAATTATCTTTTGGCTGCATGAAAGCAAGGCTAGGGTTCAACTGTTGGGGTTTATCTGATAATTAGGAGATGGGCTAGATCAGAGGACTAGTGCCAAACTGTATGCATAATGCCCACCAGCACATTTTGATGCTTAGTGTATGTAAAATGCGGTAAGCAATACTATTTTTTAAAATATTTATTTATTTATTTGGCTATGTTGGGGCTTAGTTGCGGCATGTGGGATCTTCGTTGCGGCATGTGGGATCTTCGTTGCGGCAGGTGGGATCTTCGTTGCGGCAGGTAGGATCTTTCACTGCAGTGCACAGGGCTTCTCTCTAGTTGTGGCGCCTGGGCTTAGTGGCCCTGCGGCATGTGGGATCTTAGTTCCCCGACCAGGGATTGAACCTGGGCCCCTGTGCATTGGAAGGCAGATTCTTAACCACTGGACCACCAGGTAAGTCCCACCAATACTATTTGGAGAGAGTTTTTTTCTATGTGTGTATTACATGTTACAGAAGTATAGGTGGTATGAAAAAAATCTCAGCTTTTTTTTAATATACAAGTATTGAAAGATCTTTTTTATTTATTTATTTATTTATTTGCAGTACACGGGCCTCTCACTGTTGTGGCCTCTCCCATTGCGGAGCACAGGCTCCAGGTGCGTAGGCTCAGTGGCCATGGCTCACGGGCCCAGCCGCTCTGCGGCATGTGGGATCTTCCCAGACCGGGGCACGAACCAGCATCCCCTGCATCGGCAGGCGGACTCTCAACAACTGTGCCACCAGGGAAGCCTGAAAGATCTTTTAAAAAATATATTTATTATTTATTTAGGCTGCGCTGGGCCTTAGTTGTGGCACGTGGGATCTTCATTGCGGCATGAGGACTCTTAGTTGTGGCATACATGCGGGATCTAGTTCCCTGACCAGGGATTGAACCTAGGCCCTCTGCATTGGGAACACAGAGTCTTACTCACTGGACCACCAGAGAAGTCCCAATTCTCAGCTTTGAATAGAATAAGTATAGGTCAACCACTGTTACAGTTAAATACTATGTAAGGACTAGTTACTAGTGAAAAAATTAATTCCAATGACTTACTCAAAAAGGGGTGAACATGTAAAATAGTTTGTTCACATTTTTGAAAAGGAGAGATTTGGATCCAGGTATCAAACATAGATTATTTTTCTAATTTTCAGTTCTGTTTTCCTTAGCAATGGCTTTCTTCTTAGGCTGGGTCCTCTAAAGGTGGAGAAAGATGGCCTCCAGCAGCTCTGGTTTGACAAACCTACTGACAGCAACCCCAGGGCACAGAGAGTTTCCCCTTCTCTAGAAGGCCAACAAAAGGGCCAGAGCAGGTTCTCAATGGCCTGCTTAGGTCATGTGATGGTTCCAGGGAAAATCACTGTAGCCAGGGATAATTTGACTTTAGCCTGGCAAGAGTCATACATCTGTTCTTGTGTTGGTGCTTGTGTCAGCTCAACCTGAAATGCATGGGCTTAGAACAGAGATAGTTCTTCAAGTGAAAATAGGGCACAGTTGCCAAAAGTAGGGGAAATTACTGCTGGGAAAACAAATCCTGTAGTTGTTCACCATAGATACCTTAAAATAGTAATAAATATCATCAATTGTGAATTTTCTGAGATAATAAAATCTACCTTTAATTCTAAGAGAATTTATTAATGTCTGGGTGGGTAAGGCTGGTTTTAAACTCCTTTTATTGTCATTAGTGAAAGATAATTTCAGAATCATGGATTTACCTGAGGAAAACAAAATTTTCCTATTCTAAAACAATGATTGAACTTACCCTAGCAAACTGAGTTTGTGTCTGAAAATATTTTTATCATCTTCTGTTGCTGATTCCTGAGTTAGAATGAGAAGAGGATCTTTCTCCTCTTGCCAGATGAACAGTGTAAAACTTGAGAAGCCTGACACTTAAAGCAAATCAGGATCTGAGAGGTCAAGAAGGTCACATCTTAGAAGACACTGGATGAATCCAGGAAGGGATGAATTGGACACATAGTAAAAACTCTGGAATCTGAAGTAGATGGGAAGACTTTCTTTGTAATTGGATTAGAGGATTTCACCTACAACTTTTTGTAACAAACTGTGTAGCATCTAATGTCTGGTATTTAAATATAAAAAATGTAAATGTAGGGCTTCCCTGGTGGTGCAGTGGTTGAGAGTCCGCCTGCTGATGCAGGGGACACGGGTTCGTGCCCCAGTCTGGGAAGATCCCACATGCCGCGGAGTGGCTGGGCCCGTGAGCCATGGCTGCTGAGCCTGTGCGTCCGGAGCCTGTGCTCCACAACGGGAGAGGCCACAACAGTGAGAGACCCGTGTACCGCCAAAAAAAAAAAAAAAAAAAGTAAATGTAAAAAAAAAATCTAATATTACATATTCCTTATCAACACATATATAGTAAAAACATGAAAATAATATGCTTAGGAATGATAAATGTTAACTTGAGGCCAGTGGCTTCTTCTGGGGAGAGAGAGAAATGAATCAGGGAAATTTACACAAGGACTTTAATTGTATCTATACCATTTTATTTCTGTGAAAATAAAGATTTAAAGCAAAAAAAAAAAAAAAAAAAACCAAAACAAAATAACTCTGGAAAGATAAATAGTAAAATAAGAGATGGTCATCTATCTAAAGGGATAACAACAGGAACAACAGTGAGAAAGTTTTTTGGAATACCTTTTTATATTTTTGATGTTTCAGTCATTCTTAACTATTTAAAATTTATAAATAAAAATTTAAAAGTTATTGGTCTATGACAGAAAAATCCTTTAAGTCATCATGTTACCGAGCCCTTCATGTTATCAAGTCATCATATCACCTGCACAGCAGGCCAATAAGTTGAGAGACTAGTTGTTGGGGCAAGGAATACTGACTTTATTAAGAGAGCCCGCAACCTGAAAAGATGGTGGACTAGCGTCTCAAAGAACCATCTTGCCCTGGTTTGGATGCTAGTTTCTTTTATAGAACAAACAGGGGGGAAGTAAGGAGGTAAAAAGGTGATAAGTTGCTGCAAATATATCCTGGTTCCAGCCAGACTCCTGAGAGGATGTATTAATTTCTTCTTTCCTACAGCCATTCACAGGTGGGCCTAGTCAGGATGTTTTCTGTGAGCTAAGCAAAGGTATTTTAGCTTAATGCTCAGACATGGGAAGAGGGTTCCCGGAGACGGGCCATTATGTATACTTTAAGCAATAGGCACTATCCCTTTAGTGATCAACTTGCAGCAAAAGCGATAGAAAACAAAGATTAAAGTAAAAGAAGTAGATCCAATATGGAGTCAGTTTTGTTCTTCCCTGTTACAATCATGTAAGCAAAACATGACCTAGTGTTTCTGCCATGTCAGTTCTGATCATGTCTCTGTGTGCTTCATGGGCAAGCCATAGGTTTCCTGAAGCTTCAGACTGTGGCTCTTCTGCCTGGGATACACAAGAGACTTCCAAATCAGCCTTTCTAGGTGTAAATTTCCAACCCCTTAATGGTGATGCTTTTCTCAAGGACAGAAGCCTTGATGGCAGGCCAGTGAGATAGTCTAAGCAAAGAAGAGAAAAATGACATTGCTGGTGGGCAGATCAGAAAACGGTGGGCTCAGAAATTCTGTTAAAAATCTGAGGAATTTCTCCATTTACAGCCATCTATGCTTTCACGTATGCAAGGAATTCTTTCTATTCTATATGAATTTCTCCTGAAGAATGTTAATTTAAGTAGACGAAAGCCCCAGAGCATTGGTCTGTATATTCTATATGGGGAAATGATGTTTTAAAAAAGATTTTTGGAAAGTTTAGGCTGTTGGAGAGTCAGCACACCGAAAGGGCTAGCTTTCAGTTAGGGAGAAACTAGGCTAAACAAAAGAATTCATTTGGGAGGATTCTAGGAAACAGAGGCTTTGCTAGCAGGGGTGGTGGTTCCTGTGGTTTCTTGGGCTCGCTCAGGTGTTTTCTGTATTTGAATCACGGGCATTTTAATGCTGTGGGGTCCCTTCCTGATTGCATGTTCTCCTTCCCTTTTCCCTGATATCCCATACTCAACACCAATAGTGCAAATTGACAAATAAAAATAAATCAGTTTGTTGGAAGAAGCAAGATAAATCTCCACCCAAATTAAATCCACCTTTGAGAATGATACTTTGAAGAGGAAGAACTTGCCAACTCTGAAATCTTCTTCGAGTTGTGCTGACAAAGGATTGTGTTCACCTTGCTTTACCTTTTCAATGGCTGAGAAGTCATATCTAATTTTATTTCCTATTCAGAGCTGTTACCTCCTTCTCCCTGTCTTTATTTTGAGGGCTCTATGTTGATCTGGCCCAAATGTGCAGCTGTTTTTTTTTTAAATGATGATGTTATCTGTTTACTCTCCCAACACAATTTAAAATCATTTGGCTCAGCACATTTGAATCAAAAATCCTATTAAACATGCAATATTCCTCTGCTACCTAAAAAGGTAGTGCATTCATATGGCATTCCCTTCTCAATCAGAATATAATACTGTATACCTGTTCAGAGTGAGGTGCTTTCCAGCATTGAATCTGCGGTCCTTAAATGGGCTGTTCACCTTCCTGTCATGGAAATTTGTTATTCATGCATAATTTTCTCCCCTACATTTACAAAATACATTAGCAGCCACGTGATCTTGCCCTGGCTCTGCTCTGTAGCCTTTTCATTTGAAATCTTCCAACGTATTATTTTTGCTCCTACCGTCTGATAGAAATCATGAAATTGCTGAGTTAAGATAAACACCGTCTGTTTCTTTCTTCCTTTTTTTTTTTTCTCCTAAGCATGATTGGAGATGGTAGTAATAAAGGAAAAGAGATAAAGAAAGAACAAATTGATCATTTACCTTAAAGCAAAAAGTTCTGACCACTGGATTGATGAGAAGCATGTGTAATTCTAAATATTTTGCATCTGCTTAGCTGCTTAACTGCGTGGGTAAACGAGCTGTAAGAGAAAGAACGCAGCTGAAACCTAACATCCGTTTCAGCTAGTTCTAAAACACTGACGGTAACACGAGAGGCTGCGTTTCTCCTCTGGTAAATTTTAAACTTCTTCAGAGGTCACTGTTTATTAAACAAGGCAGACTTTCTGTTTGGGCAGACTTTTCCAATTACACAGGCTTGCCTGCAGTATCTGGAGATGGAATCAGAGACCATGCATGCGTTCTGGGCTGCACCAGGCAGCCCAAAGCCGGTAAGTCCAATGCCCAGCCTCTCTCAGTGTGCGGCAGTCTAGGGTTGTTTCCAAATTCATTTGACATGTTTTCTGTGTGGTGAATATGTGGGAGTAGGTTGCCTGCAATAATTGGCTGACGGGATTGCCCGTGTAAAGCTCCTGGAACTCACCAACGTCAGTTGCATCAATTGAAATCGTTATGTTGCTGTTGTTCACGAAGTCTGTGTGCGTGTGTATACACATGCACGTGCATGCATTTGTGCGCCGTGTGTGCATGTGTGCTCGTATCCACATACATACATCTGTAGCTACTCAGGACACTGTTTTTTTTAACATCTTTATTGGAGTATAATTGCTTTATAATGTGTTAGTTTCTGTTATATAACAAAGTGAATCAGCTATACGTATACTTATATCCCCCTATCCCCTTCCTCTTGCGTCTCCCTCCCACACTCCCTATCCCACCCCTCTAGGTGGTCACAGAGCACCGAGCTGATCTCCCTGTGCTGTGAGGCTGCGTCCCACTAGCTAGATATTTTACATCTGGTAGTGCATATATGTCAATGCCACTCTCTCACTTCGTCCCAGCTTACCCTTCCCCCTCCCTGTGTCCTCAAGTCCATTCTCTACAACTGCGTCTTTATTCCTGTCTTGGCCCTATGTTCTTCAGAACCACTTTTTTTTTTTTTTAGATTCCATGTATATGTGTTAGCATACAGTATTTGTTTTTCTCTTTCTGACTTACTTCATTCTGTATGACAGACTCTAGGTCCATCCACCTCACTACAAATCACTCAGTTTTGTTTCTTTTTAAGGACATTGGTTTCTTAAAGAGTTAGTAATTGTATAGAAATCTGGGACTAAATCATAATGGTACATTCATCAGGGCCAGAAAATCCACCTAGGTTGCCTTGGAAGATGGCTAATGGGGGATAGACTGTTGGTGGGGGTAGTCAACATAGTTAGCTCGTAGCTGGGCAATCCCAGTGTGATAATTATGAGAAAAACAAACATAGTACTACCATATAATAATAATAACAATAATAATAACAACAGCTTAATGTAATATGTATAATCTTTGCCAAGCTTTACTGGGCTAAGTCTTTCATGAACCCAGTTTCATGCAATGACAAGAGCATGGGTTCTAGAGCCAGACTCTGGATTTGAATCTTGACTCTATCACTTACTAGTTTTGTGATTTGGAACAAATCAATTAACCTCTTTGTGCCTCAGTTGCATCAACTGTAAAATGGGAATAACAATTATACCTAACTCTACCAGATTATCTGTCATTAGCTTGCTGCATCTGTACCACATTCTGAGTCTCCCATACACTGTGAAGAAGCCAGGAACTGTCGTTCCCAGAATATCCTTTCACGTATGGCTTTGGGTATCATCTGCCTAGGAGAGGCACTGGTGTGAGATTTTCCTGGCAGAAGAGAAGTGGCCATTATGTCCCAAAGGCAGTAGCTACAGGCAGATGTGTGGGTAGGAAGATGTGAGGTTCAGAGTGACTTTCAGGTGGGGCTACTGAGAATCATCTGTCTCACAGCTGCCAGCCAAGATAGACAGTGAGAGCTTCCCAGAGGTCCTTAGGACATGCAGTGGTCTCAGGAAGGGTGTTGAGCTCATTTGCATAGATGTATCAGGTCTTAGTGGCTTCCCTAAAATCCATTGCCCAGCTTTTCCAAAAGACTGTATAAGCCCCTAAAATTCCCTGCATTGGAATTATTGATACTTGGAACATTCAAAGTAGCTTTTGTTTCCCCGACCAAATGCCGACCAGCTAACACACTATCTCATGGGACTGTTGTAAAAGTTTTACAGGTTAAAACAAGTGCTTGGACTAGTGTTTTCCACTGTGGATCACAGTCCATAATAAGTGGATGCCTTTTTTCTTAAACTGGATCAGCTTACGTGGCCTGGCACCAAGGCAGGCCCAATTTGCAGACCACTCCAGAATTTTGATCATTCTAGTCCAATCTGGGGAAAAGGCAAGCACATTTTCTGTCTCCTTCATAATGAATCTGGACAAAGTGAATTACCACCAAGGCTGATATAAAAAGATGACTGACCTATGACCAATAAGATGTTGTTACACCAGTCCAACGACTGAGTACAAACTTCAAAGAAGAATTTTTGACAGTAACCTAGAATATCATCAGGTGTCTTTCTAAAAGCAGAGATAACGATTGACATTGTGGAACATTGAGAAGTGGAACATTTGGAATCAGACAGATATGGGTTAAAATGCTGGCTTAGTGACTGCACTGAGCCTGCAAACCTTTTGACACTTCAGATTTCTCATCTATGAATATGTAGATAATTATATTCATCTTCCAGAACTGTGCTCAGCATTTGAAAGACAATGTCTGCAAAAAAGCTGAGCATATAGTATGTGTTGAATAAATTTGATTTCCCCTTCTATTTAAATAGTTTGTCCAAATATCCTCTTTGACAGTAATGAGGAACATAGGTTTGATTTAAGGATTAACATATGTGAGTATATATGCTTAGAACAGATTGTGGAACATCAGAAATGTTACATGGGTGTTAGCTAAAATAAGCATTTCAATTTTATCATTAAAAGAGATAGACATTTAACAGTGAGGTGGGACAACTCATAATTATAAACTATAGAGGCTTAAGGATAAACCTTGCACCTTGACTTGTGTTACAATGTCAATAATGGTGGGAGTGTTTTTAAATTATATTTTTTTCTAAAAATAGAGAACTGAATACATCCTTCTCAAAAATGGAAACTTTACAATTAAATTAGAAGGATTTTAGCAAGTGTCATACTCCTGCCTTAAGACTTCCTTTGAACCAGGTCAGTGGTTTGAAAGATTCATGGATAGCTGTGGAATTTACATCCTGGTATGACAATTCAAAATGGTGGCTGGGGCACAGATGATTCTGTGCAAACCTCTGAATTTTTGTCATTTGCAATGGTGACATTTTTCAAGTGACATTCCTGTAAATACTGAATAATAATATATCCCAGACAGAGCCCTCAGGGGACAGGAGAAGAGAATGAGGACAGAGCAGAATTAACACTGACAAGAGTGAGAGAAGACATGTAAGATAAATAGCAAGTGCGGCCCTGTCAGAGGAGCAAGGGCCGCAGAACCGCTCAGACGACTGCGTGATTGATGGAATAGGCGGTGGAGGAAATGTCCAGTAATGTAGCAGCAGATCAGTATTGAGAGATGAATCATCCTGCAATTGTACGCTTCTGTCTCAACCCTAATGGGGTTGAAAAACAGCGCAGTTTTGAGGGAGGTCCTGAGATAATTGTTCGATAATTGTTCTCTAACAACCTGTTCCCGTGTATCGGCAAAGAAGTTAAATCAAACTCAGGACAGCATTGCGATGCCACTGGTATAAGGACTGGGAGAGCAATGGACTTTCACCACTGAATGGGAATTTCAGCAGTTCTTGACTATTTGCCAATCTAAAGGCGAGAGAGACTCACGCGGGCCTCTCCCTGCTGTGGCCTCTCCCATTGAGGAGCACAGGCTCCGGACGCGCAGTCTCAGCGGCCATGGCTCACGGGCCCAGCCGCTCTGCGGCATGTGGGATCTTCCCGACCCGGGGGATCTTCCCGACCCGGGGGACGAACCCGTGTCCCCTGCATCGGCAGGCAGACTCTCAACCACTGTGCCACCAGGGAAGCCCCAGAGAGCCTCTTTTGGTTGCAAATAGAATGCATTCCCCATACCAGGCTGCTGCCTCCCTCGCCTGTCTTGCTCGTGAATTTTCCAGAGGAACATCCTGGTCAACAGCCCAGAACATGTCTTCAGGGACATCGGGAAAATTGTTTTCTGAAGAATGCTAAACATGACCTAACTTGAGCTAGCAATTATTTGGGAAGGAGAAAGAGTAAGGGAGGAAGGACACTCGCTGTCATTTACTGAGTGCCTATTGTGTGTGTGCTAATAATTAAGAGAGGGTTAGTTGTACAACTTCAGGAGTCCCAAAGGATGCAATCAGGTGGATCGATAGGAGCTGAATCTGTGAAGATGCACTAACTAAAGGCACAAAGACTGTTTTCAGAGTATATGATTCTCAGCTTCTGACCATGCTCAAGCAGGGACTGGGTGAGCATTCGTCCAGCTTGGAGAAGGCATCCTCAGACAAGGGGACTCTTGAGACCTTTTAAAACATGACATTCTATGGATTATGGGATATTCTTACATTGCTTTTTGTTCACAACAATTTAAGGGTAGATGCTACTCAGAGACAGAGAGGTGATCTCATTGGCAACTTACTTCCTACTTTAATCTGGGTGACTGTGTTGGGTTAGCCAAAAACGTGATCGGATAGGATTTGAAGGAGCTGAAACTCACTTTTCCACAACATATTCCTCTAGATTTGCCTAGCATTTATGACATTTGAAATGCTTTTTATATCTAAGAATGTGACAGGCACATAGCAGGTATATATATGTATTATATATAATATATAGATATTTTATATATAACTATATACACTATATATAAAGTATAAGACTGGATATATAAAATAAAATCCATTCAAGTTTACCTTCACATGACCCTGAGAAGTATGTCATCTGCCCATTTTACAGATGAGGCTATTAAAGTAAAGCAAGCTACTTCTACAAGCTAGTCTTAAAGTTGAGATCATGCTTCCCCCAACACTTATTTTTTTTTTACTTATGATTCTTCCAAAGAAGTGATTTTTCATGTGTTGTGTGCACCTTTATTCCTCCTGCAATCTTAAGAAACCAAGGCACCTAATAGCAACAAAGGTCTGTTTCACCATAAATACTCTGAGGTCATGACTCTCTAATTGCTAAAGTGACCCAGCTAAATATAATTCTGAACTATATCTCTCCAAAACAGACTCTAAGGCTTTCTGCCAGTTTCTGAATAGAGCTTTCTCCGCTCTGGGCTGTTTACCCAGGCACTGAGGCAATGAACTCTGATGCTTAATTTAGAGGAGTGGCTTGAGTTTACATTAGATCCTTGTAATTGTTGGGAATCTAACAGGATTTCAACTTGTTGTTATCTTTACTTGTGGACAGAGATTTTCAGGGAGCTCCCTATAGCTTTGTAGCACCCTGAGATCCATTTTAATCCTAAAAAGATGTTAAATTCACTCTTAGAATATTAAAGCTGGAAGGTAATCCTTGGAAATAATGTAGTCTTGCAACTTTATTCTACAGAAGTGGAAACTGAGGTCTAAATATTTTTTAAAAATCATCAAAGCTCTTACAAAGATTGTCAAAGGTCGAATCTAGCCATTAATGGGAAGTTTGAAACTCAGTCTTAGGTCTCGGTCTGGGTTGCGTGCTAGAGTGGCGAACTTATTCCTGTTTGCCCAGGACTTTCCCAGGTTTAAAATAGAAAGTCTTATGTACTAGAACCCCCTGTAGTTCTGGGCTAACGGTGATAGCTGGTCGCCTACCTTCCGCTCCCTCCAAGGTGTCAGTTACTTATTTCACTGGCGTTAGTACAAAATGGACAGAGCTCGAAGGGAATCACACATTGCAGTTATTGGTGGTATTCTAGACACTAGATAGACAGATTCCAAGAGCTCTATTTGAGCTATCTGGTATGGAGCAAACTCTCAACAGACATTTGTCCAATCAATGAATGAGTGGATGCAAGCTCCCTGAAGTAGGAGCATCACTAGTCTGTTTTTTTCATTGTTACTTTAATTCCCATCAAGAGCTATCAAGGATTTTCTGCTTTTTAACTTGCCCAGATTTCGATCTTGAGTTACTTGGTAAGAGGAAGCCGTGTGTAACCTACAGGGCTGCTGTTTTGCAGATGGTTCTTCCCTAGGTGTTTTTCACAATGATTTTGAATCATCTTGCCAATATTTCGGGAAAAGTGGCAAAAAGAAGGGAAAGAAAAGCTATCATAATGAGAAGTGACAGGAAGGCAACTCCCTCATAGGGGTTGTCAGGGAGAGAACTGTTGAATAATTCAAATAACAGATTTACTTATTTCTAAGCCATTTCCCATCCCAGCTTTGGAGACATCTGTAGAATAGCTCTGGACTAGGAATTATCCAAGACCTGATTTCATTGCTGCCTGGGGAGGGATCAGTTGAAGGGACAAGTTCCTTCAGGTGACTTGGGGAAATCGCCATGGTTTGAGGTCACTCTCAGAATTTTTTGGGTTGGCAGACCCTGGTTGCTTCTTCCTTGCCCCAAGAAAGTGTGGACACTGCCAGCACCTCATAGGTCTCAGGACAAAAGGTACTGAGCTCTTTCGGGTAGATCAGCAATTTTTATGGCAGCTGCTCCAGTATTTCCACTGGCTGTTCTTTGTTTTTTGCAGTTGGGTCCGGGCACCAATAGAAGTCGGAACTGGCAGTGAAACTCACATAGGTTATGAATCTAGGTTAAAGTAATTTGGCTCCTTTTAAGGAATTTCTGCAAAAGTTTAGAGGTTGTAAGTGGTGAAAGGTATATATTTGGATAATCTGTTAGATCCGTTTATCCATATTATCTCTGGCCTTGTTATCACAGGTCACTGAGGGTTGGCTATACTTGTTCCTTATCTGCCCAAGAGGACTCAGGAAGGTTTTATTATCCCTTCCTACTAAATCCCTGACCATATGTGAATCAATTTGCCAAGCAGCCTCACATCTGCTTCGGGCCATCCCTGAGAGACGGTCCTGTCATAAGAGTGTGCTGTTAAGTTCTCACTATTACAAATACCACCTCACATTTGATAAGCTTTTACCATTTTTTCAGGGTAATTTCACAGGTATTATATTTTTATCCACAAAGCTCTTCAAGGAAGGTAAAAGTGGTATTAATATCCCCATCTTCGACGGTAAGAAAATGAAGCAACAGAGAAATGAGGTGATTTTTCAGAACTTATTCAGGTCAGAGCTGGTCCTAGGACCCAGGTCTTGCATCACCCAGCCCTTGTTTACCAAGTGTTATATGAGGACCAGGAATTCAAACATTCACCTTTTCTGCTAGTGCTTGCAAGCTCCTCTAATATTACTAATTGAATTGTAACCATTTGATGAGATGGGTCTGAAGAAAATTCTTGCTTTGTTGGAAATTGTTATTCGAAAAGTCCATCAAACTTAAACAAATACTAGCGTATTATCAATCTGAAAACTGAAGGGCTACTCAAATTAAGCTGAAGAGGAGTTTGTGTTGATTAAGCATTTTTTCGACGCTAGTCACTGTGGCAAGTGCTTCCTGTACATTATCTGCGATAATGCTTGTGAGGTGTTTATGCTAGTGTCTGTTTTGTTTTGAGATAGATAGGGGCACTTAGGGGATGTTTAGGGCAGCGTAAGGCTTCTAAATTACAAGGTTTTATACGCTACTTTGTTTGGGTACAAATACACACAAATACATATATACTCAAGTGATAAGACAATTCAATTTAAATAAAATTCAATAAATATAAGCTGGGACTCACTCATTGTGCTGGGCATTAAATGAAACATAACCCCCTCTCAAGGAGTCTGTGGTCTAATGAAAGAAACAGGGTACTAATTAAAATATGGGCCAAAAGACAATGGGCTGGCATACATGTGTTAGAAACAGCCCACAAGAAGGTAGACTTCATGGACGGGAAGCATGATTATATTATTTATGGCCGTATCCCCAGAACTTAGTTGTCTCTTAGATTTGCTGAATGAAAAAAAAAAAATGAACTAATGAATAAATCATTGTTCTAGGGAAGCATGTTAGAAAGAACTATTCTAAAAAGGTTAGGGAAGGTTTTGTAGGAAGTGATGGTTGAGCTTCATACTAAAAGATGAGTAAGATGTCAGTGTATAAAGTTGGGAGGTCCTGGAAGAGAAGAGAGCTAACAAGAGGAATGTTTGTGAAAGCGCGGAGCATTGGGGGATTTAGAGGCTCACAAATAATGGGCCTTGGAGTGAGCTCTAGAAGGCTGGAAGGGTTGAGGGGGAAGTCTGAGAGATGAACTAAAGAGGTAGGAAGTACCAAGCTAAGGCTTTAGATTATCTTGTGCTACAGGGAGCCATAATGTTTTTTAAAGTAATAGAGCAGGCTCCAATTTGTGCTTTGGTAAAACCATCTCTTGGGTCTCTGTGGAGGAGAGTTTAGAAGTGGGGAAGGCCTGAGGTCAAGCCAACCACTTTACCCATTTAAGAGGTAATTAAATCCTTAATTGCCTTTTCAGCAGTAATGGGGGCTGGAGGCAGGGGAGTAGATTTCAAAATCACTAGAGAGGTAAAGGGTAGAGTTTGTTGACTCACTAGATGTGGGTAGGGAGGAGAGGGCGAAGGTAAAGATGACTGAGGTTTCTAGGTAGGCCCTTGGGTGAATATACTCAAATTGCACATTTACAGAGTCTGTGGGTTTCTGAAACACCCAATGATTTTAAACCCTGCTAACTAGAGGGAAAACTCTTAAATTAGAAATGCAATTTCCATTCCAAATTCATGAGTGCTTTCTCTTACAGCTTTGCTATCTTTGGTGTCTATCAGTGTATATTAAAAAGGGTCAAGATGATGCCTCTTTTCATTTTGTGAAGAAATCAAGGATGATAATAATGTTTGTTTTGACATTTGCACAGTTTAGGCATGTCTCATAACCAGCTTTTTGGGCTTTGCTAACTAACGCAGTGACCAGAAGCTCCAAAATGGGATTTAGAAATCTCCAAATGATACCCAATTAAAGTGTTCCAGGCAAAAAAGCAGCAAGCCTTGCTTTGAAATGTACTCACGGTTCCATTTCCCTAAGATAGGGAGGGAGCTTGGCAACTCCAGTCTGATGCTAATGCTAAAAGCATTTGACTGCAGCCATAATTATGGACAATCAACTATGAACCAGAATTAGGATTATCGGCAATTACATCATATGACTCAGGCCATGATAGGTTCATGGGTTTCTGTCCACCATTTTGCTTGAGGCAAATATAGAGTTCCAAACTTATAAAATTCAGCACAGAATAGGCTAGGAAAGAAATTGCCTCCATGAGCTTCTTGAAAATATGAAATTAGTTAACTTGATCATTTGTGGCTTTTATCATTAAGATTACACTGAGTAAATGAGAAACTCAGAATCCTAAGACTTTAAGTTAGGATGAACTTAATTATATAGTTTTTTAAATTGAAGTATATTTGATTTACAATGTCATGTTGGTTTCAGGTGTACAGAACAGTGATTCAGTTATATTTATACACACATACACACATATATATATATATTCTTTTTCAGATTATTTTCTCTTATGGGTTATTGAGTATAGTTCCCTATGCTATAGAGTAGGACCTGGTCGGTTATCTATTTTATATATAGTAGTGTGTATATGTTAATCCCAAACTCCTAATTTATCCCCCCTTCCCCCTTTGGTACCCATAGACCCACAGACATAGGATGAACTTTAGAGTTCATTTATTTTAATCATTTTACTGAGGAAACTGAGGCTCAGAGAAGGTAAGAGACTTGCTCATGGTTATGAAACTCATCGATAATAAAACTAGAAGAAAGGAATAGGCATTCCAGATAGATGGTGCAAGCTTCATCCAAAACGGTTTATCCAATTTTATAAAGATATTTCATGCATATGCGTTTGTGACTGCTGCTGGCATGTTTTGTCTTTTTTTTTTTTTTACTTTGTTTTTGCTTATTTTTAATTGTGGTGAAAAACACATAGCATGAGATCTAGTCCCTTATCAAAATTTTAAGTGTATAGTATTATTAACTCTATGAATATTGTTGGACAGCAGATCTCTAGAACTTTTTCATCTTGCATGATTAAAACTCTATGCCCATTGAACACCACCTCCCCAGTCCCCGCTCCCTCTAATCCCTTGTGACCACCATTCTACTTTCTGCTTCTATGAGTTTGACTACTTTAGATACCTCATATAAATAGAATCATGAAGTATTTGTCCCGTAGCTGACTTATTTCACTGGGCATAATGACCTCAGGGTTCATTCTTGTTGTAACATGTGTCAAAATTTCCTTCCTTTTTCAGACTGAATAACATTCCATAGTATGTATGTACAGTTTCTTTATCCATTCAACTGTCAATGGACATTTAGGTTGTTGCTAAGCCTTAGCTATTGTAATTAAGGCTGCACTGAACATGGGAGTACAAATACCTCTTCTAGATCCTGTTTTCAATTCTTTTGGGTAAATACCCAGAAGTGGGATTGCTGGATCATATGGTTGTTCTATTTTTAATTTTTTGAGGATCATCCCTATTGTTTTCCATAGCAATTGCACCATTTTACATTCCCACTAACGGTGCACAAGTGTTCCAGTTTCTTCACATCCTTGCCAACACTTGCCATATGTATAATGGCCATCCTAACATATATGAGGTGATATTCATTGTGGTTTTGTTTTGTATTTCCCTGATGATTAATGATGTTGAGCATATTTACATATACCTATTGGCCATTTGTATTTCTTCTTTAGAGAAATGTCTATTCAAGCCTTTTGCCCATTTCTTAATTGGGTTATTTCATTTTTTTTTTTTTTTGGCTGTTGATTGTAATAGTTCCTTATAAATTTTGGAGATTAACCCCTTATCAGATATATTGTTTGCAAATATTTTCACCTATTCCATAGGTTGCCTTTTTGCTCTGTTGATTGGTTCCTTTGCTGCGCAGAAGTTTTTAGTTTGAGGTAGTCCCATTTATCTATATTTGCTTTTTCTGCCTGTGCTTTTGGTATTATACCCAAGAAATCATTGCCGAGGTCAATGTTATGAGGCTTTCTTCTGTGTTTTCTTTTAGGGATATTGTAGTTTCAGGTCTTATGTTTCAGTCTTTAATCATTTTGAGTTGATTTTGTATATGGTGTAAGATGAAGGTCTGATTTGTTTTCTTTTGCATGTGGATACCCAGTTTTGTCAACAGCAATTGTTGAACACTGTCCTTTCCCCATTGTATATTCTTGGCACCCTTGTCAAAGATCAGTTGACCATGTATGCATGGGTTTATTTCTGGACTCTATTCTGTTTCATTGGTCTATACGTTTGTCTTTATGCCAGTACCATACTTTTTTTTTTTTCCCATTCCCATTTTATTTGAAGACAACCACACCAAATGTCTGTTTCAAAATAAGTTTTTAAATTGAAAATTGAGGACATTTTCTATTTTTAACATAATCAGTAGTTCATAAACTTTAAAGAGAGACAATAAATCCCTGCTTTCATTTTTTATCATAGCTTTTTTTTTGTAATTAGAATAGGTTCTGTATCTCCACTTTCTGTAGAACAACTACAGTCATACTTTTTTGATTACTGTAGTTTTGTTGTCTTTGTATCTACTTTGCTAAATTTATTAGTTCTATGTAGACCCTTTAGATTTCTGCATATGAGTTCATGGCATCTATGAATATGGACAATTTTACTTCTTCCTTTCTGATTAGGATGACTTTCATTTCCTTTTCTTGTTCTATTTCTTTTCTTTTTTTTTTTTTTTTGCGGTACGCAGGACTCTCACTGCTGCGGCCTCTCCCAGCGGCCACGGCCCACGGGCCCAGCTGCTCCACGGCACGCTGTATCCTCCCGGACCAGGGCACGAACCTGTATCCCCTGCATCGGCAGGCAGACTCTCAACCACTGAACCACCAGGGAAGCCGTCTATTTCTTTATCTATGATTTCCAGTACTATATTGAATACAAGTTATGAGAGTGAGCATCCCTGCCCTGTTCCTGATCTTAGGGGAAAATCCTTCAACTTTTCACCATTGAGAATTGATATTAGCTGTGGGAGTCTCATATATGGCCTTTATTATGTTGAGGTACATTCCTTTTCACCCAATTTGTTGAGTTTTTTTTTTTTAATTATGAAAGTGTGTTGAATTTTCTCAATTGCTTTTTTTGCATTTATTGAGATGATCACATAATTTTTATCCTTTATTCTGTTAATGAAGTGCATCACATTGATTTTCATATGAAACATCTTTGCATCTCAGGGATAAATCCCACTTGGTCATGCTGTATAACCCTTTTAATGTGTTGTTGAATTTAGTTTGCCAGTTTTTTGTTGAGAATTTTGGATCTAATTCTTATAACTAGGTTTTTAAAAAATCCATTCATCCATTCTACTTATTTTGATAGGAGAGATTAATCCATTTACTTTTAAAGTAATTACTGATAGGGAATTACTTACTATTTTCATTTTGTTAATTATTTTCTGGTTTCTTATAGCTTTTTTGTTACTCTTTTCCTCTTCTGATGTCTTATTTGTGTTTTGTTGATTTTTTTTTTATAGTGACATGGTTCTCTGATTCCTTTCTTATTTTCTTTCGTGTCTTCTATAGGTATTTTATTTGTGGTTACCATGAACTTTACATAAAACTTCTTATGGTTATAACAATCTATTTTAAGATGATAACTTCAATGGCTGACAAAAGGTTTATTCATGTACTCCCCTTCCCACCACCTTAAAAGATTATTTGCTGAATGACTTTTGCTCAAAGCCTCACCATTACCACTCTCATCTGATCCATTATCTTTCTTCTGGGGTATTGCCATATCCTCTTAGGGTCTCCCTGCTTTCTTCTATGCTCTTTTCTCCCTGACTGGCCTCCTCAACTTGCCCAGTTATTCTCTAAAGAGCAGTCAGAGGGGTCCATCTAATACTAAATCAGATTATATCCTTCATTTGCTTATAACCTACCACTGGCTTTCTATTGCAAAGGAAAAAAAGCCAAAGTCTTTTCAATATTTACAGGTCTCTGCAATCAGCCCCTGACTCCACACCTCTGTGGTCACTCAATTCCAGCCATACCGGCTGTTTTGCTGTTCCACGACCACACCAAGTGTTCTCCCTCCTCAGAGGTTTGTACTTGCTCTTTCCTCTCTCTGGGAATGCTCTTTACTATAACCATGTGGTTTACTTTCTCACTTCCTTCTGGTCTCAGCTCAAATATTGGCTTTTCTGGCTACCCTGTATAAAATAGCAATTCTCTACCCCTCCTACACAGCTTTAGTTTTTTCCATAGCAATTATCATTGCTTAGTTTAACATATATTATTATTCTCTAGTCTAACATTTTACTATTATTGTTATTGTTATATTATTTGGTTGTTAACTTCCACAGCTAGAATGTAAGCTCCATGAGGGCTACAATTTTGTTGATTACATTCACTACTGTATCTCTAGTGCCTAGAACAGTGCCTAGCTGCCGATAAGCATGCAGTCACTCAATAAATATTGGCAGAATAAATGAATGAAAGTATTAACACATGGATGCTGCTGGATATAAACTGAGGTGTACTCAGGGGAAAGTAGCCAGATCAGAGAATTCCAAACCATAAGAAATTATTGTTGATTCTAATTGTAGTCAATTTTCCCCTTACAACTTATAACATATGTGGATGCTGAGTCTGCAGAAGACAAGACAGAGCGAGTGGCTTCAGATATTTGAAGGACTACTTTGTGGAAGTAGGAGGTGAAGTTACTCATGGATTCCAAAGACTAGAACACCAACTCACAGGAAAGGAGCTATAGAGAGACATGCTTATTAAGCAAAAGGAAGAAGGTGCTCTCTGACCATTCGCACTTTCATAATATGAATGGGCCACCTTGCTTAGGTAGTGAGCTCACCATCATCAAAGGTGCTCAAGCAAAGACTGGATGAGTAGTTAGTGGAAGGCCCAGAAGACCTATGAGGTCTCTTTCAACCCTGAAATTTTAGAATTCTACAAACATGAGAGGAAGCAAGAGTGTCTCTAATAAAGTATCTTACTACAGTGTGATGACCATTTATTTTATATCATCTACTATAATATTTTTTCATAGCTGGAGAATATTCCATTATGTGGGAGAATCCAAAAAATTTTTATCAAATACCTAATGTTGGGTATTTTAATTTTCTACATTAAAAAACATTAGACCTGAGTTGGTCCCTTTCCTAGGGAGACATGCTAACAACCGTGGACTGGTGGAACTTCAAGGACAGCGTCTCAGAGCAGTATACGTTCAGGCAAAACTGAGAGTGGGTATCTTCATTTTTTGGTCAAATCCTTTCTCTGTGTTGAATACTATAATCCAGTGGCTAAGCCAACAATCTATTGTGATGGACTAATGAGGGGGGGGAAGATATCTGGGGCCGTGAGTTTTTCCTATGTCTTCTAGGTCAGAACTTCTCATATTCAATGTGTACACAATCACTGGGGTTTTTGTTAAAGATTCTGATATAATAGGTCCGGTATGGGGTCTGAGTTTCTGTATTTCTAACAAGTTCTTGAGGGAAGCTGACCATTTTATGAATAGCAAGGTCCTAGTTCATATTCCTCAAGGGGCTCTCTATGAAATTGCCTTTCTATGGAGTCAGAGGCAGCAAATCTCATCTCATTCCTAAAAACATTTGGAATCATTATGATGTTTACTTTGCATCAAGAAAAGCAATGACAAGTGCTTACTAATGAAAATAAGCTGTTGAAAGGAACTGCCAATTAGATAGAAACAATTTAGCTTGCATCTCACTCTCAAGGACAAAATTGGTCATGCATGGTATTTCCAGTGGAAAAAAAGTGCTTTAAGTAAATTATTTAGTATTTATATTTGGTAGTGGTGCATGCCTAATAAAAATCAGTGGTGAAAACAAATAATTATAGTATGTTATTGGCATCACCTAGAGTCTAGACCTGCTGCCCTGTTGTGGAACTTGGTGGATGAAAAATCCTGACTCTCCTGTGGAAGGGACAGAGACTTGCATTACATTTGTTTGTGGCTTCCCAAAGTGTGGCCTGGCTATTTGTGATTAGTCGAGTCAGTCTTTTTGCTTGTTAAAAGTACCTGCTCTCAGGAAGTCATGTGCTCACCTCTATTGTAGCAGTTGAACACAGTAGGTAGCAATTGCCTCTTTATTTTTCTGTTTCTTCCACTCTGTCATGGGAATGAAAGGGACAGCATGCTGTCCACTGTACAGGCTAATATTAGGGAACTAAACAAATATCTTTCAGACTGAAAGAATGAAACATCATTTGGGAAGAAGAAGCTCTATATGATAGCCCTGATCATGCCGTCAGCTGCCCTGCAGACCTTGTCTGAAGCTTTGTGCACTGATAGTTCTTCTTGCACCAGCTCAGGGGTTGCCCCTAACATAAAAGCCCTATGTCTTTGTTTTCCCACCTCATGTGAGGATCGAAAGAGGAGAATAAAAATCAAAGTACTCTGAAGAACTGAAAGATGAATTTGAGAAAGAAAAATAATGACTGTACTTAGGGTGTATGCATGTGTATGTATGCATTTTTAGATGTTAAGAAAATATTACAAAAGTCTCTGTAATTAAAATACTATATAACTCATATAAGCCAAGAAACAGATCTAAATATATAGAGAGTATGGATAGTTTATTTCATAGATGTCTTGGAAAAAAATGGCTATCTGTTAGAACAAGTAAGTTAAATCTATCTTTCACATTCTACACTAAAAACAAACAAAAAAGCCACACCAAAACCAAACCAAAACCCAGTTGGCTTATCTAAAGAAATGTTAACAAATGAAACAATAAAAGATCTAGAAGAAAATATAGGTAAATATATTTTTGATGGTGGGGTAAGAAAGGCATTTAGCACTTAATGAAAGAAATTTGAAACTGATTTTCATGTTTGAGACAATGATGGTGAATTTCTAGTTTGGTGAGCATGTAAGAAATAGATACTCTCATATATTGCTGGATGGATTGTGAAATGTACTTACATTGCTAAAGTGCAGTTTGGCAAAAATAGATCAAAAGGTTTCAAATTTTACATAGTATTTGGTGCAGCAGTTTAATTTCTAGAAACTGGTCTTAGAAAATTTTTATAGATGTAGGAAAATGTTGATTTTGTAGAAAATGACTTGAAGCAATTTATCAATAAGGGGTCAATCAAACAAATCTTTATGCAGCCATGTGATGGAATACTATTCAGCCATAAAAATGATGGAGAATATTTAATGGTAAGGAGAAGTGCTGACAGCACATTGTTAGGTAAAGTAGAAGGTCAGAAAGCTAAACAGAAAATGTTGTCCCTACTTTAAGGACAGGAAAGATATATGTGCAAAACTAATAATGGTTATCTATTAGTTTTATATCATTATGAATGACTTAGCTTTATGTAATTATGCTTTTTATATTTTCATATTTTCTTCAATAAACATATTTTACTTTCAGAATTAGAAAGGAGTGTTAATAAGAGAATAAAACCCTCTTATAGATGAAAGTAGCATTGTTGTAATTATTAAAAATGAACAGGGCTTCCCTGGTGGCGCAGTCGTTGGGAGTCTGCCTGCCGATGCAGGGGACACGGGTTTGTGCCCCGGTCCGGGAAGATCCCACATGCTGCGGAGCGGCTAGGCCAGTGAGCCACGGCCATTGAGCCTGTGCTCTGCAATGGGAAAGGCCACAGCAGTGAGAGGCCCGCGTGCTGCAAAAAAAAAAAAAAAAAAAAAGGAACAGATGCTAATATTAACAATTGTACAAATTAAGTTCAGGCTTACAGTACTGTTGTCAACTGTTTTTTTCTCTGTTAAATTAGGTTTAAAATTTTTTTTTGCAAAAGTAAACAAAGAAACACGTTGAACAATACTTGAGTAGTCCAGAAAAAATCGCTCTTTTTATTGGTGGGATAGACCACGTTTGCTGTGGTAACATCTCCAAAACTCGGTGTCTTAAAATATAAAGGCTTGGGCTTCCCTGGTGGCGCAGTGGTTGGGAGTCCGCCTGCCGATGCAGGGGATGCGGGTTCGTGCCCCGGTTTGGGAGGATCCCACATGCCGCGGAGCGGCTGGGCCCGTGGGCCATGGCCGCTGGGCCTGCGCGTCCGGAGCCTGTGCTCCGCGGCGGGAGAGGCCACAACAGTGAGAGGCCCGCATACCGCAAAAAAAAAAAAAAAAAAAAAAAAATATAAAGGCTTATTCTCATTCAGGACAGATGTCTATTGTGGGTTTCTGGATGGGAGGGAAAGTGGGAGATCTGCCCATCTTGGTCTCTTAAGAGATTACTATCTTAAATGTTGTCAGAAACTGGCACAGTTAAACAGAATGCAGGAGAATCTCACATTGGCTCAGAAATGACATATGCTTTTCCTTACAACTCATTGGCCAGAACTAGTCATGTGACCCCACCAATCACAAGGGGCTGGGAAGACAGTCAGAAATAGTTAACAAACAGTACAGCATTCCTGATTTCTACCCCCTCTTCTTTCCTTCTCTGGGCAGGGGGCTCTAGAACTAAAATCTGAAGGCTGGCAGGGTCATGATCTGGCAATGACCATGCTCAAGGTTGAAAGGATTAACATGAGCAAAAGAAGAGAGCTGAGACAGAGAAAATATTGAGTACATTTCTAGGGAAGTTTGAAAAATGCTCTGCATTTCTCGTTCCCTGCTATGATTAACACGGAATTCTATAGGTGGTTCTTCATCTCTGAAGTAAGGGGTTTTGACTTTTAGGCCTCTACAGCCCTTCATAGCTTTTTTTTTTTTTTTTTGCAGTACACGGGCCTCTCACTGCTGAGGCCTCTCCCATTGCGGAGCACAGGCTCCGGACGTGCAGGCTCAGCGGCCATGGCTCACGGGCCCAGCTGCTCCGCGGCATGTGGGATCTTCCCGTACCGGGGCATGAACATGTGTCCCCTGCATCGGCAGGCGGACTCTCAACCACTGCGCCACCAGGGAAGCCCCCTTCATAGCTTAAAATTCAGCATATGCTGAAAAGAACACTAATAAGAGCTAACTTGGATTTTGTGCCTTTTATGGGCTTCCTACTTTTCCAAGTTATTTCTTTGGATTATCCATTTGTTATGGGCCAATTTGTGTCCCCCTACCCCAAATTCATATGTTAAAGCCCTAACCTCCAGTACCTCAGAATGTGACTATATATTTTGAGGGAAGGCCTTTAAAAAGGTAATTAGTTAAAATGGGTATGTTGGGGTGAATCTTAATCCAATATGACTAGTGTCCTTATAACAAGAGATTAGGATAGAGAGAAAGAGTGAGAGGAGAGATGCTAGACACATGTACCCATACAGAAATGACCATGTGAGGACACAGTGAGAAGGCGACCACCCGAAAGCCAAGAAGAGAGGCCTCAGGAAGAGACCAAACCTGCTGACACCTTAATCTTGGACCTCTATCCTCCAAAACTGTGAGAAAATATATTTATGTTGTCTAATAAGCCACTCAACCTGTGGTATATAGTTAATGACAGCCCTAGCAAACTAATGCATCATGTAATACATATGAAAATCCTATGAGTTTGGTACTATTTTCTTTTCCACATTTATAGGGGAGGATACTGATTTCAGTGAGGTGAAGTGAGTTGCCAAATTGATACATTTAGCTCATGGGACTTTAATTGAAGCAATGAAAGTAGAAATGAAGTAAGAAAACAAGGCTTTCACCTAATAATAGGTAACAGCTGTAGGACATTTCGCAGGCACAACTGTGTACACTTTATATGTGTGCACTTTTTAACAGTAGCTGTCAGCTATTTCTGTGTAACAAATTATCGTGAAATATAGCTGCTTACTACAACAAAACATTAAATATCTCACAGTTTTTGTGGTCCAGGAATCCAGTCACATCGTGGCTGGGGACCCTCTGACTCACTGTCTCTCACAAAGCTGCATTCAAGGTGTCAGCTGTAACTGTGGTCATCACAGGGCCTGACTGAGTCCAAGCTTGAGGCAGGAGACAGATGGGCCCCTGGGCTGGATGCTAGTGTTTATGAAGTGGAGTACAATTGAAGCTTTGCTTTCCCCCAGACACTCCAAGGACAAAGCTAGTGGCAGAAGCTGAGCTCTGCTGGAGTAAAGAGATAAGATGACCACTTCTGAGTCAAGGAAAACTTCCCTGTCTGCACATGTATGGGAAGGCTCCTTGGAGGTCAAAAAGAAGGGGGCGCTACCCCATAATAGGTGATGCCAAGACCCCCATAGGTTTCTGTGGTGGAATCCATCTTAGCAAAATGTTGCGCATGAATGCTGGGGAGGGTCCTAGGACAGGTCAGATGTGGAAAAAGAAACAAGATAACTGGCCAAAGGTAAACCAACAAGCGGAAGGACTGTCTTATATAAGTGATTTAAATTACCTCTTTACTGCACTTCTCATTTGAAAGGACGCCCACACCCTTTCTTTCCTCATTGTATTTCTGCCTTGTTTCAGTCTTAAATAAACAAGCTGTTTCTCTGTGTGCTCCCACTTGTTGTGCTGTCTCTTATAATAAACTTTGTACCTGTTTTTACAGTTTTTGACTTCTTTAAACATTCTTGCTTTCAAACAGGGGCAAGAGCCAGGGCCACTTTGCTTCTAGCCTCTAGCCGCTGGTGGTCTAGTGGCTAGGATTCCTGGTTTTCACCCAGGCTACACAGATTCAGTTCCTGGGAACTAAGATCTCTCTTCAGGACTGCTCACTGCTGTCTCTCTGAGATCAAGCTCACTCAAATGGTTGTTGGGAAGATTTAGCTTATTGTACTGAGGGTCCCAGGTCCTTGTTGGGTGTTGGCTAGAGGCATCCCTCAGTTCCTTGCCATGTGCAGCTCTCATGTGGCATCTCTCCACGTGGCAGCTGGCTTTCATCCGAGCAAGCAAGAGAGAATAGAGGGGAGAGCAAGACAGAAGTCTATCTTTATAATCCAATTTCAGAGGTGATGTCCCATCACTTTGCATGTTCTGTTGATTAGATGCGAGTCACTAGGTCTGGCCCATACTTGACAGGAAGGGATTACAGAAGGGTATGAATACCAGAAGGTGAGAGTAGTGGCTGTCTACCACAGACAAGCAAACAGAAGCATGGAAAACGTAGACAACTTTCCCAAAGCCACACAGCTAGTAAGTGGCAGAGTTAGGATTAGAACATGGCTAGTCAACTCCAGGGCCCGTGCTTTTAAGATTTATGCAACCGTGCTCACTATGCATAGCAGATAAACTGTTATCAGCAACTATGTCTTAAAACCTCTTTGGACTAGAAATGATGGGCCAAATCCAGAGTCACACTGCCCTATCCAAAAGTCAGTTACGTGCTTTGGGGGCTGAGGGGTCTGCTATCTATATTGGGGTCAGCAGAACACTTTCTGTAAGGAGCCATGGAGTACTTTAAATATTGTGGGCCACATGGTCTCTGTTGCAGCAATTCAACTCTGCTGCTGTAGCATAAAAGTAGCCATAGGTAAGAGTCAAATGAATGGGCATGGCTGTGTTCCAATACAATTTTATTTACAGAAACAGGCAGTAGGCTGGATTTAGCCTACGTGATATTGTTTGCTAACTCCTGGCCTGAATCACTGTGGGCCCACAGATGTACCAAGGAATTCTTAATTTTATAAAAGTTAGAGTTACTTGCTTTTTTGGGATCTCATAAGTCACTGAACCAAAAGAGGGAGCAAAAGCCATTTTGAAGCAATAGAAGCAGCAAAGGTTGATATATTTTTCTAGGGTCCTCATGCCCCGAAGATACCTCTTGAGTGTGTTCAGCCATCGTCACTCCTTGTGCCTTGGACAACTTTTTTGTACTTGGTGGAAGGAATGCTTCCTTGCATTTCCCTTTGGACTTTCATCCTGTTGTATTCTGGCTTGAAGTTTCTGTTTTCTGCCTGAGTCCTTTCCTGTTCTTATCAACTTCCTTGCCCTAGGCCCAGCATGTTTCAGGTTGTTGACAACTTTGCATAATATCCATTACATTCCCTTAGATGGAAGGGGCCCATGGTTCCTGGGAATTCCATAAAGTCGTAAGTTCCCCCATTTCTGAACAGAATGCATGCAAACTCCAGGAAACCCCCTAGACAAGGGATCATCATGAAACTTTCCTAAAATTAAGAGTGAGCCCTGGACCCTAGTGAGCTCTAATTTTGGAAGATGTCTCTATTTTTATTTTTTTTTTAACATCTTTATTGGGGTATAATTGCTTCACAATGGTGTGTTAGTTTCTGCTTTATAACAAAGTGAATCAGTTATACATATACATATGTTCCCATATCTCTTCCCTCTTGCATCTCCCTCCCTCCCACCCTCCCTATCCCACCCCTCCAGGTGGTCACAAAACACCGAGCTGATCTCCCTGTGCTATGCGGCTGCTTCCCACTAGCTATGTACCTTACGTTTGGTAGTGTATATATGTCCATGCCTCTCTCTCGCTTTGTCACAGCTCCCCCTTCCCCCTCCCCATATCCTCAAGTCCGTTCTCTAGTAGGTCTGTGTCTTTATTCCTGTCTTACAAGATATCTTTATTGATATAAACAGAATTTAGGGAGCAAGGCTAGTGGAGCGCTTTACCCCATTAGGGGAGCAGACCCAAGAATGTGAAGTTTCCTGAAGCCAAAAGCCACCTGGTGACAATGTAGAGTCTTACAAATGATCCCCACGAGACTTAAATTATAGTTTAAACAGTTAAGTACTTATTTCAGGATCTCAGCAAGTAGCCAACCAGCAATTTTATTTTTAGTATGTTTTCTTTCTCACTGGAGAAAATGATCTACTAGAAAAAATAGTATTTGCAGCCTTTGCCTCAGCCTTTATAGTCTAGTGCTGGGAATAGCTTCAAATAATATGATGAACAGTTTCCTAGCTCTTTGCCTAGGGCTCTGTTAGTCTTTTATACATATTTATTTTATTTTATTTTGTGTCTTGGACCTTCTGACACTTAATAATATAATAATATAATTATATAATTTACCTTGATTACACTGCAGATGGGACTCTCCCTGACTCAATTTTAAAAAATTAATGCATTTAATTTGAGTGGAAGTGTGCAATAAGACACCAGGTGACTCAGCTAAGTAAGAGAAGAGTTCCTAATTACCCTTCTAAATCAAATTGTACTCTGAGTGCCCTTCTGAGGTTAAATCCTGCAGAAGTTTGGGGCCATTGAGGATTACTGACTCAGTTTTCCCAAGCTGAGAATGGAGGGGAGGGGGTGATCTGTATTCAACATACCCTGAGTTTCTAAATATTTGAAACTAACATTCACTACTCTTCCTAAAGTGTAGTGTTTAGGGATGCTTAGCAACGAATGAATCTCTTTTTTTCTCCCCTTAGACAGTTTTCTGAATTCCATTTGTTATCACCTGCTGTTTTATTACATATTTTCTCATAATTGCTTTTGTGTAAGCAGGGTTTGTGGGATAAAGAAAAAAATGACTAATCATATCTCAAGATGTGGAATCCAAAGTATACTTCAGCATTATTTTAGGATTATTTAAAAATGTATTTACTGCATGCTTTTCTTCTTTCTCGTAACAGTATTTCTCATTAGAATAGATTTATTTCTCACTTTTCTCTAAATGTTGTAGTTTGTGACATGAGAATGAATTATAGACCTTTTCAGAGGGACTTTTTAAAATGACTAGATGATGATTTCTCCCCTGTGCCATTTGTTAGTGTCACAGGGATGAAGAAAACTTTAAAATGATTTTTCTGGGTAAGAAACAAAGATATATTCTTGGAAAGGATGTGGATTATGCTTTCAAGGGGCCAAGTCTAATTACCAAATTTCAAGGAGGAAATAGTTTGAAATAAAACCTCAAATTGGTATATTTTGATAGAGATGGTGATTTGGAGGTGGTTGACTTGGTTGATGAACGTGTTTCAAAAAGCTTCTGGTCACTTGTTTGGAACTGGTTTCATTGGAACTCGGTTGGAATCTTTTAATTCTGAAGTTCTAAGCAGGGAAATAGGAGTGAATGGATTTAGCGATGGGTGTGAATTGATCACAGAGTACTAAACTGAGTCAAAATGCATTCACCTAAAAACCTCAAAACATACTGTTGACTTAAAAATGGGCCCCGGATAAGTGATTAACATTCTTTTGTAGGGACTTGAAAATGGAAAACAGAGATGATATGGAATTAGAGGGGTGGAAATAGGAATTCAAGAAAGGAAGACAATAGTAGATTTCAAAACACTAGGGCTTCACTATGACCCAGAAGAAATGATGAAAGTTGAAAAGGTATTAAAAGAGGGTCTTGATATCTGAGAGTGATCCCTGGACCAGCACTGTTGGCATCACCTGGGAGCTTGTTAAAAATGCACAGTCTTGGGCGTCACCTGAGACCAACTGCGTTTTCACAAAATTCTGGGTGATTTGGTACAAATTCAGGTTTGAGAAACATCGCTTTAAAGTAAGATATTAAAAAGATTTTCCCTTTACCAACAATGCTTCGGTAGCATAGGGTTACATTTCCTTCTCTGTGCTTGGAACCACACTATATGGTTGTACGTTAAATAATACATAAGCATAGTAGTGAAAATGTTGTTTTATAATTTTTAGTTTGTGCATTAATGTATAGGTAAAAGCTGGTACACTTGATAATAGAATTATAGAACAGAATGTAAAGGTCATAAATGTAGACAATTTAAAATAACAACAATTAAAGAAGAGAAATAGAGAAGAAAAGAGAGGTTAAAAAAAAGAAGCAAAGAAAGTTATTTTCTCATATTTCATAGCAAGCAGTCAACAGATACTGGTTAAATTTGAAAACCCAGAAAACAGAGTTTATTTGTCATATTTCAAGTCATAAAAGAAACAAATATAACAACATAACCAACAAAATTTGACGAGCAAGGCAGGGAGGGAAGGTGGAAGGCAGTGTAGATGAACTGAATTCTTCAACCCTCACAGCAAGGAGCTAACAGGTGCTATCCAGGGTTGATAAATCACAAAATAAAGGCAGTAGCATGTAGCAAATATGAGTCATATTCCGAAAATCCTAGTGTGTGAGAAATGTCCCATTTCTTTCTTCGAATCTAATGAAATCAAACTACAATATCTATGCTGCCAATTTGGTAAGAATTCAATGATAGTTAGGCTGAGAGATTTCCCTCTCCCCCCTCCTCCCATGTAGTTAAAGTATCGGCCAAGTCTGCTTCCTCTTCCCCTGGGACACATAGAATTTCCCAGGCTCCCTGGCAAGTGGTTATGGCTGAGTCACTGAGTTTTGGCTTTTGGAAAATGAGTGGAGGTGATGTGTGCTGCTTCCAGGCCAGGGTCTCCCAATCCTCCTCCCTCTCTGCTGTTTGAATCAAGAGGCCACTGAGGTCTGAGAGGAGAGTGCTGCCATAAGAGGGAAGGAGCTTGGGTTGGGGGAAGGCTGATTGGGACCATCCAGATAGACTTGAGCAAGCAATACATTTCTTTTTTTTTTTTGGTCTCAAATACCATAATTTTCTTTTATCGTTAGATTAGCCTTTTTGAATAACACAGAGATCATGGGGGTTTCACACAAAGCTGATTTCTGAGGATTCCCCACTTGCCTCAGTCAACAAATCATTGGGGTCCCTTGATGTCAGGCATTTGCTCATTTTTATGTCATGCAAGGACATGGGCATTTTTGCTGAGGCTGAGAAAACCAAGAACTAAGGTCTAATTTACTAAAGGAAGAACTGAAAGCTCAAAGTGCTACTCTGGGGGCCCTGGATGAAAAATGGAGGGACAATGTACCCTTCACTCTGTGTGCTGGTTATTGCTTGCATTTGTAAAAATCAAGTACCTGTGATACTTTATAAGGTTATCATTAAAAGTACTTCTCTCTAGTCATTGTAATACTTTGATGCTTAAAGAAATCCAGCAAGGACTTAGATAAATGAGATATAAATGGAAATGATGTGTTAAGATTCTGATTTGGCTTAAAGTTTTCTCCTGAAAGAAGTTCAATGACAAGGGAGGAATAAGCAAACTGCAACTTGTATAAGATGTGTCTAAGAAGTGACCTTATATGAGAAGGTCCTTTTACTTCTTTGAGCCTTAGTTTCCTCACCAGTCTGATAGTCATGCTACCATTTGCTCGCCTTTCCCAAGTTGCTATAAGGATCAAGTTCAATTAAATGTATAGAAGATTTGCTTAGGACTTAACGATAAATTGATATAAAAATAGAGACACAGAAATAAACACTACCATGTTCCTCCTCACATGGAGCAAAAACTCTAGTGGGTGGGGGGGGTAGGAAGACATGTACAAAAGCAAATGAATCTATGGATGTGGAAGAATTTCAGAAACTATGAAACATGACTCTAAGATGTTATGAATTTTCCCTAACTTCATGTAGCTGCAGACTTTCTAGTTGTTAAAGAGATAGAAATATATTCTTAATTATGGGTCCATGTACATCTTTTAGTTCATAATCAGAACTGAAAAAATTGCTGCAACTCTGGCTGCTCCTAGAATGAATGAATAGTTCAGGAATGAATTTCTCTTGAGGAAAAAGGGAGAAATGTGTTGGTCACATTTTAAAAATCCATGTGTTCAAAATGCCTGCAAACTTGGTCGCCCCTACACTACACAGTTCAGAATTATTTTTTTCTTCCCTTGCATTAAGGAGAAGGGATGCAATCTTGAAATTGTGTTCTCTTTTACTCACTGAAGGAGTCAAAAAAAAAAAAAAAAGACATCATTCTTTCATCCTTTTAGGGTCTTAGCTTCTTCAGATTAGTATCAATTAAACGTTTTTTTTTTAATGTACCAGCTCTGTGCTGGGTCTCCGAGAGCATTAACTCATTCAATGTCACTCACAATGAGGCTGGGAATGCAGGATGATGTAAGGTGGGGCTGCACAGAGAAGGGCCCTGTGTGCTGTATTGAGTAACCAGCACTCTGTGTTCTAGGCATTGAAGAGCTGTGGACAGTTTTGGGGATGGGCAAGCATATTAGTCAGGGCAGATGCAAAGTTCCATCCCAAATAGGCCCTGAGAGTAGTGACTTAAAGTTTACAAGAGTTTATTTGTTCTCGTTTTTCACATCTAGGAGGGCAGCTTGTTCTATGTGATCATCTCAGCTCTTGCTAAGTCATTTCTTTTTCATCCCCTGAGCATTGTCTTTTGCATCCCCAAAGCTGCATTGCTGTTGCCTTCCGGGTTCCAGGGAAGAGGAAAGAGAATGTAGAGAAAGTATGCCTGTTGACTGAAGTCCCAGGCATAGAAGTGGCACATGTCAGTGCTACTCACTTTCCTTTGACAATGACGTAGTCTTGTGGCCACAGCTAACTGCAGTTGGGCTGAATAGCCAAGATCTGGCTGCAATTCTATTATTAGGGTGACTTTTGTGGACACCTAGTCATGTCTACCATAACAGGAAAATAATCAGATATATGTTTTAGAAAGAAAATTCTGATTTTTTTTTTAGTATTCTCTGTAGCATCTAGCACAGAGCTGTCTATGTGGTAGGCATTCCATCAATAATTGTTGGCTCATTAATTGACTAATAGATTGATACACCCGGGATGAGGCTTGAGGGCTATCTCATTTACTTATGGTGACATGTAAAGATCCACTGATGGCACCTGCCCGATGATGCCTTCCTCAACACAATATAGAAAAGACGCTGCTGAAGGTCTGTTCTACTCTGTTAGAGTCATGTCTGGGGAATTTATAGCCCTCATGAGACAAAAGGGAATGATTCAAGACCCCGAATCAAGAGGTTGGGAAATGATCCAATGTGCCATTGTACCTGTTGCCAGGAAGGGGCTAACGACTGTTGTTATGTTACATTTAACCCACCAACCACAATTTATAGAGAGGGATTTTATGTGGTAGTCAAAATCAGGTTTTTTCAAAAGCACTCTTTTCCTTCCCTTCTTCCTTGTAGTGGTTAACCCAAAGGGTGAAGGTGGCAAGAGAGAGAAGCCTGCTTTAATGAGTAGGAGTATTTTATGCTGATATTGTTTAGAGCACCTGTCCCATGGTAATAATACAAAGCAGACTGACTTTTAGTCAGTTTAAAAAATTGTTTTAAAATTCTCTGTAGATAGTGAACCACCTTATTGCTTGTACCAAGGTGGGCTTCTCCTATGTCCCCTACTCCTTGATATGCCACTCATTCTCTTCCTCCTTTCTTCTTTTCTCATTCTCCTTCCTTTACAGTATTGGTTTATTCTCACTGTCTTCTTCATCTCTCTTCCCATTCTCTCTGAAGGCTCCACCAGCCGGACTTCAGCTCCAACCACTTCATCCAATTAGCTCATGTCGAGGTCACCTTGCAGCTGCTGGTTCTGACTGTTGATTGTCAGTTCTTGTTTTATTTGACCTATCAGCAACGTTTATCACTCCTGCTCACCTCTTCCTCCTGGAAACTCTTGCTTCTCTTAGTTTCTGGGCACCATCCCAACTTGGGAGGCCCTCACTGGGCTCTTTTCAACAAAATCTTTTCTTCTTGGTTTCCAAATGTTGGCGCATGCCAGGACTCAGTTCTTCGTCCTCTTCTCTTCTCCATCTACACCCACTTCCTTGATGATCTTATCCCGTCTCAAGACTTTAAATAGCACATATAGATGGTGACTCCTAAGTTTCTATCTCTAACCCAGACTTCTTCCTTGTGTTCCATATTCAAGCATACAACTCCACCACTTTGCATCACCATTGAAAAGACACCTAAAACATTACCTGTCTATACCTGACTCCTCCTCTTCCCTCCACAATCGATCCATTGCCAGTCTTCCCATCTGAGTTTATGATAACTCTAATTGCTTAGGCCAATAATATAAAGAATCCTCTGTGACTCCTTTTATGTTTTCATAGCCATATCCAGCTGGTTGGGAAATTCTGGAGGCTTTTTGTGGAAAATGCACCAAGAATATGACAATTATTACTATGTGTGCTGCCATCACCAAACCAACATCATCTTTCACCTTTCAACAATAAGTTATAGTCTTCTAGGTGGCCTCTAGATCCCATCCTTTTCTCCTACCTCATGTCTGGACAAAGAAGTAAGGGTGTGGAAATCAGACCAAACCAATCTTCTGCTCAAAACCTTCCCTTGGTTTTCCTCTTTACTCAGTAGAATTGCCGAAGCCTTATGATCTGCCCCTTCATCTTAACCTTTCCAATCTCATTTCCCGAATCTTTCTCCCTCTGCCACTCTTTCAAATATACTTGCCCACTCTTTGTTCCTCCATGCTCCAGGTGTTTTCACAGCAGTTCTCCTTGACATTAGTTATCTTCCTCCAATATCGCATGACTTGCTCCCTCACCTTTTCCAGACTTTGCTCAAATATCATTTCAGTAAAGCCTTTTGTTACCATACTTTATAACATTACAACATTTCTGATCTTCCTTGCTTGTCTTTGCTTCCATAGCAATGTACTATATTTACTATTTTTTTATATTATTCACTATCTTTCACCCACTAGAATATAGGCTCCATGAGGGCAGAGATTTTTGACGCTGTGCCCTCAATGCCTAGACAGTGCCTGGCATATCGTAGGAGCCCAGTAAAAAAGTTTTAACTGCAGTATAGTTGATTCTATATTTGTTGAATGAATGAATGGTGCTCCTGTTTCCTGTCCTCTTGACAGTTCACCCCCTCTCCAATTTCTTGCTTTCCTCCAATGCTCTCCCTCCAACTATGATGTTTGGTAATTTTTCTCTTACCAAAAGTTTAATAATTTCTCTTCACCATCCATTCATTTATCCAGCTCTACAACAAATATTTTCTGGGCGTATCTTTGTGTACTGAACTGTGCTAAGAGTCTAAAGTGAGTAAGAAACAGTTTCCTTCTTCAAGCTCATTTCCTGTGGATGCCTTGGATTTAGCCTTGGCTGCTAATGAGTGTGCCTGTCAGATAATGAACTGAATCCACCATCTCTCTATAACTTTCTGGAAGTCATTGTCACTAGTGGGGTGTGCGATAGCTCTTGTCTGGATTGGGAGAGAGGGCTGAGAACCATTTGTCTTCAGTAGTGATGCTCCTTCAGAAAATGCATGACCTGCTGACTGGGAGCCTTACATTCATCATCTGTTACCTTGGCCCGAGTGGGAAAGATGAGAGGGGAATCTCTCACCTTTTTTGGTCAGGCCAGGCAATCACATGTGTGCCCCTGCTGGATGTGGGGCTTTTGTGGGGAGCAACATGAAGAGCCTCCTGTTCGTTGCAAGAAGACATTGCTACTCCCTGAGCCTCCCTGCTGTGGAGTTGTTAAGTCCATGCTAAAAATAAGGATTCTTCTGCTAATGATCCAGGTTACTGGTCCTCCCTTCTTACCTGCCCAGCTCTGATGCATGCCTGGAGGCCAAGGAGCCTGCAATATGTTGGCTGGAATAGGGACCTTGATTCATTCAGGGTGAATTAGCCCCCTTCAGTTGAACCTCCCCATTCAAAGGCCAGTCCTCATTCCTAGGGGAAGGAACATAAACTTTAGGGTCAAAGTAAACCTTGAATTGTATCCTGGGCTTCGTCACTTTCTAGCTGTTTGGCCTTGAGCAAGTTAATTTGTCCTCTGAGCCTCAGTTTCTCCATCTATAAATTGGGGATAATAACAACTACTTTCCTGTATTGCTGAGAGGATTCAATGATTTAATGCTTGCAAAACACTTCAGAGCCTGGCATATAATAATCATGAACTATATAATGGTTATTATTATTATTTAAGAAGTTACTATTATTTTACTTGTATGGAAGGTTAGTTGTTTTTGTTGTGCTAGTTGTCAGTTATTTTTGTAGAGTGTCTCAGAGGCACAGGCTTGAAAATATTATCATTGGCACAAAACAAAACAAAACAACAGCAAACCATCCCAGCAGGCTCCCAGACTGATACTTATTTTCAATCACTGTGGCTATGAAAAGGGGAGAGAGGGGCCAGCAGAACCCTTATTCTCTTGTGGATCCCGGTGCAATTGAAGTGCTTCAAATAGCCTCCTGTGACAGGAGGAGTCGCAGGTTGCTCCGCTCCCCACCCCTTAAGGGCAGAAAGCTTCTCTCATCTGACAAAGGAAAGGAGTAGGCTTCCTGGCCTCTGTTCTCCCCACACTACCTTTGTCCTCCCCAGATGCCTTCAGCCACTTTGCACACTCAGGGGATGGTTTCTGGACATCCTGCTCTATTTTTAATGCCAGCTCCAAAAATGGGCCCAGACATCTGCTTAGAGGCCAATCTCTGCAAAAAACAGCCTTTTTTTTTTTTTTTTTTTTTTTTCATTGCAAAGCTGGATCTCTGGAGTAGAGTGAAGCATATCATGACTTTTGTAGCAGAGGAGCAAGTCTGCCCTCCCTGTGCTTTTCCCCAGACCAGGTGGGTGAATGCCCAGGGACCCTGTGCCCCGGCTCCAGAGAGCAAGGAGGAACAGGACCTTGGGAACAATCCCATCCCCTCACCTCACAAATTCCCCACACCTACCCTCCTCTCCAGTCCCCAGAACCTTCCATTCTAACTTGTAGCAACTTTGGCTCTGAAATGAGGCAGTTATTTGCCAGAGACCAGAAATTTTTGTGTTTTGTTTTACTCACCCTGAAAAAATTAGTAGCTGCAGTGTGATATGGTAGCATGTTTAGTATAGTAGCATGCTTTGGCATTGGCTCAAATCCCAGCTCTATTTCTTTCTAGCTGTGTTTCCTTGAGCAGGATACTCAACATCTCAGAGCTCCAGTGATAATATGTGCCTTCAGGATTGTTTAAGGATTAAATAACATGGTTTATGAAGGTTCTCAGAAATATTAGTTACTTTCTGCTATTTCTCTATGACCTGTACAACCAAGTACTTCAGAAAAGGAGGGAACACAGGAAGGCTAGAATAATGGCAGTGGGGAAGTGAGTACAGGCATACCTCCAAGAGATTGCCCATTTGGCTCCAGACCACGGCAATAAAGTGAATATTGCAATACAGCAAATATTGCATTAAAGCAAGTCACATAATTTTTTTCGGTTTCCCAGTGCATATACAAGTTATTAAGTAGTCTATTAAGTGTGCAAGAGCTTATGTCTGAAAAACGATACATGTACTTTAATTAAAAAATACCTTGTAGCTAACAAATCCTAACCATCATCTGAAAACTCAGGGTTGCCACAAACCTTCAATTCGTAAAAAAGAGCAATATTTGCGAAGCACAATAAAATCAGGTATGCTTGTGCAGAATCAAGATAGGTGTTGTATTAATTTGCTAGGGCTGTTGTAACAAAGTACCACAAACTGGGTAAACTCAGACATTTAGTTTTTCACAGTTCTGGAGGTTAAAAGTCCAAGATCAAGGTGTCAGCATGGCTATGCTGTCTCTGAAGGCTCTAGGGGAGTATCTTCCCTTGCTTCTTCTAATTTTTGGTATTTGCTGACAATCTTCAGTGTTCCTTAGCGTGTAGATACATCACTCCAGTCACGTGGCTGTCTTCTTCCCATGTGTCTTTACATCATCTTCCCACTGTGCGTGTCTATCTCTGCGTCCAAATTTCCCTCTTTTATAAGGATACCAGTCATCTTGGATCAGGACCCACTCTAATGACCTTATCATAGCTTGACCATCTGCAAAGATTCTATGTTCAAATAAGATCATGTTTATAGGTACTGAGAGTTAGAACTTCATTATATCTTTTCAGGGGACACAACTCAACCCTTAACAGGCATTAATATATTAATATTATTATATTTTATTTCCTTAGTTTTGTTTTCAGAGTAATGTGACCTTCTTTTCTTTATGTCTACTTTCCTAACCTTGGCAGTGGTTCTTATTTAACTTCCCAGAAGAAGCAAATAAGAACGACTGCCAAAGTTAGGAAACCAGACTACTCTACTCCTGTTTTATAGTATCTGATGTCTGTCTGTCTCCCTTATCTTAAGTATCTACCTATCTATCTATCTATCTATCTATCTATCTATCTATGTGTTTATGTATTATGTATCTATTATCTATCTAAACGTACATTTCTTTTTTCACTTGGAACTTTTCTTCACTGGTGACAGATATATGCATGAACTCTGGGAAAGATTAGCATGTATTAGATTCTCTACTCATTGGAGGGTAAAAAGACACTAGAAGTCATAAAGATAGTTAATTCTGTTGAAGAAAAATGTGCTTTTTTTAAATAGTGAAAGATTCTTTTTATTTAAAATATTTATTTCCTAGTGAAAGGAACAGCTCTATCAGTTGAAACAATGCATTTGTGAACACATGATTCATCAACATTTCCTGGGCCAGCCAATAACATTGGTATACACACAGCAAATCATTTCAATTTACCAACTGTTCTGAAATTATCTGACCAAGCAGAAAGCATTAATCTGAATCCTGTTACAAATGGACTTTGAAATAGTGTCATGAACCTTGGAGAAGATGAGGAAGAATCATCTTCTCTCTGATTAGGAATGGCCTCTTTTATCATTGTTCAGTGTTTTTCCTCCTTTTATTTGTAACTAATGACATACTGCAGTTCAGGTCTGCTGGTCTTAATCTACAACTAGGCTATTAACAGCCCCAGTCGGCGTGATGACACACCAATTAAAATTAGGAGATTAAAGAGTAATGTTCCTTGCCTGAGACCAGCCTGCCTACCAAAGACAATTTCTCCAGCTAGTGAATGAAGAAAGACTTAAATGACACTGAACTTGATATCATTAAATTTAGGTGACATTGAATAGTGGCGGGGAGGTGGGGCAGTCTGCTAGAAGACTGGGAATTAAAAGCCAGAGACAGAAGTTTTAATACTTGTTTTATTATTTAACATTTATCCATTTATTTTTATTTTCTACAAATATTAAAACGCCATCTAAATTATAAGGAGATCAGGCTGATGGAAAAGATAGTCAAATTCCGTATTTCTCCATTCCAAAGAGAACTTCAGAGCTCCGTTTTTTTCTCTCTAAAATAAGAACAAGGACACCTAGCCCTGTATTACAACAAAGGGTGGAGAGATGGTTCGATAAATGAGGTAAGTTTGGGATTCAATCTTAAAATTTTTAAGAAGATATCTAAAGAAGGATTTAGAAACAAGAAATGGGACTTCCCTCAATTTAGCTTAAAAAATGGAAAATTTAATATAGGCTCACCCCATATAAATCCAGGGCCGCATGTCCTGTGTCTCAGTATCCAGACATGTCTGTGCCAGTATAGGCTAGCATCCAAAATATACTAAATAAGAATACTGTTTTCTTGGGTCATTTGAAGATGATTTAAAATAACCAAATTTGTAAAGTATAGCAACGCTTTCACAAATCGCTGTTCTATGTGCCTTGATTCCGAGACCTCTCCAGAATCTTTCACTTCAACAAACTACTTCTAGAACTCTTTCTGATATTCTGTGCTGTCAGAAGTTTTCTTTTCATATTGATCCATGTTTTCTGACTTTTTTCCTTTCTGATTCAAGCGAGAATTCTTCTCACTTTTCTTCTACCTTGCCAGAATTTTTCCTATGCTTTCAATTGAAAACGAACAACTAGTTAGCAAAGAGATAAACTTCCCTGAAGTACGAAGGAGGTAAGATGATTGGAAGTGTTAAACAAAATGTCAGAAATGGAGAACGGATTGAAATAAAAGATGTTTATCTGGGGTTTGTTAGGCCTGCAGCCCAGGAGACACAGATTCAAGAAGCACTTGAATTGTGTTCCCCCAGACTTCAAAATGGGGGAGGCTGATAAAAAGCAAAAACAGCAAGTTTACTTGTTTATCATGAGTTGTTTATCAAGAATTATAGTTGGAGCTGGAAAGAAGTAAGGGTGCTTGTTAAGTAAGGATAAATTGGATCAGACATGGTTGCATATTTACAAAGGGAGCCCTTGAGACACAAAGTTGCAGCTAGCGGAGGTTGTTTTAAAAACTGCTGGTATCCTTGGCGAGGTACAGTTTACAGAAAGTTCATGTTCTCAGTGGTGCAGAGACGTGTCTGAGACCAGATCCTTAATGGCTGCCTACTCCATTTTTGTACATCTGAACTGGGATACTCCATGAAAATTTCAGTTTGTCATCAGAAGAGATGGGGGAGATGAAGGGGAGGGCTAGGAGCAACCACACATTAATACTTCCTGTCCCTGATGCCCTCGGGTCGCTGGGAAGCTCTCAGGAATTGGAAAAATCAGACAACTGTTGCTTCATCTCTCTTGTTCTTGGGCAGTCTATCATTTGTGCTGTAGATCTGTTTGGCTTTTCTCTGATAGAAGTCCAGGTTCTCTGTCATTCATCTGCCTATATTTGATCCTTCACAAAGACCACCTAAAAAGGGCAGCATCAACCCTTGAGTTTTTATGACCTTTTAGAATGAACTGCCTTAATTAAATGATTCCCGAGAGAGAATCTAATAGCCCAGTTTGGTTCAGGCACTTACTTCTGGTCCAATAAGCTATAGTCAGAGGGGGCAGGGGTCATGTGGCAGGTGCATTAGGACATAATATAGCTGGTAGGCTTGGCGAGGTGAAGGACGGGTGTGAGGGGACGTAAGTAATGTGGTATACCCAGTCCAGAGGACATATTTAAACTTCTGTAAAGTAAAATAATTATTTCAAACTCGCTTTATTTTTTAATTAATTAATTAATTTTTGGCTGTGTTGTTTCTTTGTTGCTGCCTGTGGGCTTCCTCTGGTTGTGGTGAGAGGGGGCTACTCTTCATTGAGGTGCACGGGCTTCTCATTGTGGTGGCTTCTCTTTGTTGTGGAGCACGGTCTCTAGGCATGTGGGCTTCAGTAGTTGTGGCACATGGGCTCAGTAGTTGTGGCTCATAGGCTCTAGAATGCAGGCTCAGTAGTTGTGGCACACGGTCTTAGTTGCTCCGCGGCACGTGGAATCTTCCAGGACCAGGGTTCGAACCCGTGTCCCCTGCATTGGCAGGCAGATTCTTAATCACTGAGCCACCAGGGAAGTCCCCTCAAACTCATTTTAGACACCAGTCCCTTGGGCTTGGTACTAGGTCCTGATTCTATACTGGCTACCTTTGGACACAGACACCAGGTTTACTTAGATTTGACTTAAAACCTGTTTGGAGGCTTCCTTATCTCAGAAACCAGTGACTTGATAACATCCTCCAAGATTATGAAAACTCCTTGCGATAGCTGCAGGGAATTCATCCTTGGAGAAAACTCTTGGAGAGACAAGATGGGGTTAGTGCAATTGGAGTAGTACCTAAAACCAGGGGAAGCTCCAAGCCCCCAGTGGTATGTACTCTGAAGAAACGGACAGTTTGCTTTCTCTTGGTCTGGAAAACATTTCCATTAAGACCAGCAGGAAGGCATAATTCTCAAACTATTATTATGGATCTATTGAGCTAAGCTTAACTTAGTTATGATATAGGTACCTCAAATTCAACAGGCCACAAGTAGTACTATGAATTCCCTTCCACACCCAAACCAAAACAGGAAATATTTCCTATTCTGCATTTACCAATGTGATCAATGCTATCTAATTATTCAAGATAGAAAGTAATTATACAAGCTCTACTGATGATGGTGGTGATAAAGATGATAATGAGTTGTGTTTTTTTTGCGGTACGCGGGCCTCTCACTGTTGTGGCCTCTCCCGTTGCGGAGCACAGGTCCGGACGCGCAGGTTCAGCGGCCATGGCTCACGGGCCCAGCCGCTCTGAGGCATGTGGGATCTTCCCGGCCTGGGGCACGAACCCGTGTCTCCTGCATTGGCAGGCAGACTCTCAACCACTGTGCCACCAGGGAAGCCCTGATAATGAGTTTTTCTTGGACCATTGCAATAGCCCCTTAACTCTTTTATCTACTGCAAGAGTAGATAGATTAGAGTGTTATCTCTTTCTAATCTATTTCTAATAGGAACCAGAATTATTTTTCTGATATTAAAAAAATAAAAATTCTATGACTCCTTATTTTCTAAAGGACAATGTCAAAACTGCTTTACAAAAGCCCATCATTGATTTTTTATCCTAACTGACCTTCAGAATCCCTTAAGTCTCGTCACCTACCATGTCTTTTCTCCTTGTATTTATTATTCACTGCCATATCTCCAGCCCTTAGAACAATGCCTGGGACATAGTAGGCACTCAATAAATCTTGTTTACTAAATTCCTTTTTACCATTGCCATTCTTATTCTCTTTCCTTCTGAGGTTGATCTTTCTTATTTTTCTTATATTGGTCTTTAAGTCCTTTTATCCTTTTCTTAATCTTAAATATGTTCGTGTTCATGCATGTTTTTCCAGTTTTTCAAATCCACATATGTGTTGCCTTTACCTCTTACGTCATGCTATAACCCTGATAAGAAAGTATCTGATTGAATCCTCCTTTAGATTTGTGTTACTTTTGTCAAGGAAAATAAAGAGAGTCTGTTCACCTGTAAGGTCAGGAATATGGCATCAGTGATATCAGGAGGAATGACCACGAGGCTCAGACTAGGGCTAAGCTGCACCACTGATTGATGAGAGAGTAGACATTTTGCCTACTTATTCTGAGTGTCTCATGATTTGACCTCTACTAAAGTTCACCTGCTGCAGTTACTCTGGCTAGTCTCCATTCACCTGTCTAGTTTTTATCTATTCCTGTTGTTTCTGTGCCTGCTAAAGTTGTTCTCAACATGGTGGTCATCTTGATAGTTCAAGGGGAATAATTTTTTTCTCATCAGTGTTAACTTTATTCTCTCAATTTCTTGTAGGTCTCAAAATGTGACAATCATTTTACTTAATTACCAAGAGATTGGGCTTACTCTTTCATTTCCTTAGAACCCCCACTATAAGAATCCAGATCTGTACCTTTTGGGTTGGAGTAGAGGTGACAAAGAGTCTCTCCTTGACCAAACTTTAGACTGATTCCTCTGAACCCTCTTCTTAACTAGGCCTTGACCTTTGGACTTCCATGTCCATCTTTGTATCACCCAATTTTAGCAAAAATCCTGCTAAATCAGTTTAGAGAGAATTCTCCACCCTCAATCTTTGATCTTCTGACCAAATTCCTCATCCTACCTGTTCCCTCAGGTGATATCTCATCACCTTGGTTTGTCTTCAGCAAGAATCTTATTAAATATGTTTAGCTAGAATCCTCCTTGTCCCTGATGTTTCCTCTTAGTATTTCTTCATCCACTGACACCCCACCCTCCTCCTTGGCTATAAATCTCTACTTTTCCTTGTTATATTCAGAATTAAGGCCGATTCTACACTTAGGTTTCTTCTCCCTTATTGCTATAGTTCCTGAATAAAATCTGTTCTTACCACTTTAAATACTGTCTAGTTGTTTTTTCTTTAACAGAAGATATTTTATGGCTGTATCCAAAGGATCCTCTACATTTAGTCAACTAGAACAGAGAATAAACTTCTTGATTACCTCCCAGTAATTTTCCAATTCTTGGGAGACACTTCTTGACTGTTCATCTTTCTTTCTCCTCTAGATTTTGATTGGTACACTGAATCTTATTGATCTGGGCCCAATGACTCTTTCAGTTGCAGGCAACAGAAACCACTGTGACTACTTTTAGGAGAATGAGATTTAATATAAGTCTCTAGTGCTTACAAAATCTTTGGGAGGGTTATAGGTTTCAGACGTGGGTTAGCCCCTGCGAAAGACCTCCAGAACAAGCCTATTAGACCTGCTGTCACAGAAGCTGCTCCCTTTGCCAGGAATGTGGGGGTCAGGAGGCTGTCACTGGAACTGTCCTCAGGAACACATCCCCTTGCCTGTGATTCAAGGCCAGCTTCCTGACTTTCTCTATCACACTCACGTGAAGCTAAGCGTTGGACATTAAATGCTGTTACATATGGTAAACCCCAATATTTACATGACCACATTTGCACTGACAAAAAACAAAGCAGAAGGAAGACCTCTGCCTCATGATCACCTTCTAAAATTTCATGACAGTACTTCTAATTTAGTGGAAACTGGTTTATATCCAAAATCTCTCTTCAAGGAAGTCTAGGAAATATAGGTCTTAGCTGTCCACATTTTAAGAAGGAATTTGGAAGAGATGGTGAATGAGCTGCTGTGCCAGAACCCATCACAAGCCCACATCAAACATCAGGATTATACTGCTGGTTCTCACTTGGATTTCAGAATCCCAAAGGTGTGACTGCAGAGTAGACTATTTTCTTTGCAAGTGGAAGTATTATGTCCCATGGGGCCCCATCTCCCATCTCTGGCTTATTGGGCCAGGGAAGAATCCCTAACCCAAGGCAGTGAATCCATTGTTTAACCAGTAGCTAATTGGAATCTTTCATTCTGGAATTTGAACGAAGACACATAGAAGGTGGTTTGACTAAGAAGACCCAATCTGAAAGATCAGAGGCTCACCTCTGCCTTATGGGCAAAGTGTAGGATGAGCAAACAGAGCAATTCAAGAAGAAGAATAAAGGGAACGGAGCACATAAACGGAGATGGAGTTAGGCCCCTGAGAAACAGAAAGAGAAGACTCAGTTTCTGAATTTACAGTTTCCAGGAAGGCCCAGCTTTATTTAATTTCCTGCCTTTGGATGCCCAATTGCCTATTGTATAATTGTAGGGACGCCCTCCCTCCCCTTCCCCCACCCTAGTTTTCTTGAGCTAGTTTGAGTTTCTGTTTCTCACAATAGAAAGTTGACTATAGTAAAAAAATTCACAACCTTAGGGTAACATTTATTTAAGTATTAGCATTGTGTTAGAGAAAAACTGTTCACATGTATTACTATCCTCAATTTTCCAGCTTATTCTCTCTCTGCTCCCAACAAGAAGGAAGATTATTGTTGGCTGAGAGAGATATTAGGTCAATCTACATTAGCGATATATGTAGAAGCCACAGAGGCTATGTTAGGGAGAGAGTTTTGGGCCATTTGAAAAAAAATCACTGTTGGCTGCAGATGCAGGTGAGAGAAAATTGTAGAGAAAGGGAGAGATTGTGATGGATTAGAAATGGGTTTGAAGTCCTTTTTAACTACTTTGGTAGTTGTGGTATTTTTCTTTGAATAGAGTGTTCTGATTGAACCACATAAAGGCTGTAGATTTACAAGGGCTACATCTACAAAGATCACATGTTTGTTTGTGATTTTTTTGGCTGTATTGGTCTTCATTGTGGTGCATGGGCTTCTCATTGCGGTGGCTTCTCTTTTTGCAGACGGAGCACGGGCTCTAGGTGCACAGCCTTCAGTAGTTGCAGCACGTGGGTTCAGTAGTTGTGGCACGTGGGCCCTAGAGCACACAGGCTTCAGTAGTAGTGGTGCATGGGCTCAGTAGTTGTGGTGCGCAGGCTCTAGAGCACAGTCTCAGTAGCTGTGGTGCACGGGCTTAGTTGCTCCATGGCATGTGGGATCTTTGCGCACCAGGGCTCAAGCCCATGTCCCCTGCATTGTCAGGCAGATTCCTAACCACTGTGCCACCAGGGAAGTCCCAAGATCATGTTTTTGTAGAAAATCTTCTGGTATATTTTGGCTACAGGTTGAAATATATATATATATTCCAACAGTATTGTGATGTTATATAGTATTCATACCCACATGTGCACACACATGTCTCAGAGAATAAAAATATTTGGGAAGACCCCCCTACCCTTCCCCTTCATTCATAGAACATTGAGTTCACATAGCTCTGGGGACAGATTGTGGGGAGCATTCATCTAGAAGGTGTTTTGTGGTCTGTCCATGATGATGTGGACTGCTCTGCAAGAAATGCCCGGTTCAAATGACTAAACTGGTTTTGTCCATATTTATGATTAAGTTCCATAATAATTCAAATTATTTCATAATAATGAAACCAAAATTTTCAATAGGGTTTAATTGTGGCTTGGATAGGTATAAGTGTTAATGAGTGGAACAAATAAGCATATTCTTTTAAGATAAATGCTTGTATGAGCAATGAACAAGTACATCTAAAAGCCAATTCATGGGGATTTTTTTTCTTTTCAATGACTCATTGCCTGGTTTTAACTACATGCAGAAAAATACTTTAACCCTGCACCTTACAGATAGTTATTGGTAATGGTTCATTGTCCTTTGCTTGGCAGAGAAACAATGTGCTTTGAAGTAGAAAAATCTGATCCCTGTCTCTTCTATATGGAGCACACTGTATTTCAAAAAATGCAAACCCTTCTTTGTTTTCAGGGCAAATAACATACTTAAGCCCAACCCTGGTGTTAATTGCAAAAAAAAAATGTCTGCTGGGAGGAGGGTGTTCAGGGTTTCTGGAAGGCTAAAGGTGGAGGTATTGTTCACTCCCTCATTAAAGATATGGCCTTTCCCAGCTTTAGATGCTGTTGGGTTTAGTTCAAGAACCAGGAAAGCCCAGTATTTATAAATAATCCCTTGTAAGGATAGTTAGTTCTTTTGAAATGTCAATGGAAGCAGCAGAGCAAAGTGTTTATTTTTAATTATTATTATTTTCTAACATAAAGAATGTCATTGGCAGATAACAGGGGAAGAGCCCATGCCAAATGTTCTGCAACTGGACCCATCCTGTGTAGCCCCTTGCTTCCACTAAGATTTGTATCTGGCGTGGTGAATTACAAATGGCTTTGAACTACTTTAGTAGTTGTGCTGTTTTTTTCTTGGATGGGGTATTCTGAATGAACCACACAAGTCTCCAGGTTTATAATGGCCAAATCTACAAAGACTGTGTTGCTTCCATTGTTTCTTTTCTTTCTTTCTTCCTTTTTTTTCCTTCCTTCCTTTCTTTCTAAGTTCTTGTCAGAGAATAAAAGAGGTCTCAATTGGTACTTTAAAGATGATTTAATGACAGGTTATTTATAGACATGTGGGCAGGGTTAAGGGTCCCAACAAGAAGGACTGAAGTATCTCAGAACCAACGAGGAGAAGCTGCTGTGCCCTGGGCCTCGAAGTCCAGGCTGGAGTTCCCAAAGCCTGGACCGGCTGAAGAGCAAGTCCTGGGCTGGCCCACATGCTGTCGAGCCTGGAGCCCAAGAAGACCTAAAGGAAGTGTTTCCTGGAGAAGGGTCCAAACCAACAAGATAGTCTGAAGGGAATTAGAAGAGAGTGGAAAACAAGGTAAGCCATGGAGGGATAGAATGTGGACATTTTACTTCAATTGTAAGTTGAGAAGAATGCTGGGGAGATTTTCTTAGTCTTTGCAGAATAGAACAGTCAATGTGGGTGAGGTACCTGCTGTCTGTCCTGTTGTCACTGAAAAATCAAGCAGGTTTAGACCTGAACTAACCCTTATTGTCAACAATTCAGTGGAGTACTATGTCTCACGTCTTGCTTTGCAGTGTCCTGACTATATCACATATCCCTATAATATTTTCTTCTGGATCCATTTTTATGGCTTGCTTCATTTAAATTAAAAATAATTTAGTTTTTAGCTCTCATTTTGAAAGAATATAGATTAAAAAAGTTACTCACTTTGTGCTCTCAGTCTTCGGCTACCTCACCTAAGGGCCTGGGTATCGGGAGGTAGAATAAGGCAGTAGGTACTAATGTTACTTCTGGGTCAAGAAACCCTTGAATTGTAGGGGTTGAACACTATTTACATTTATTTCTTTCTTCACCTACACTCTAGTGTAGGGTGGCTCTTTTCAATCTTTTAGCTATACCTTCTGGAACGGGTGACTACCAAAGTAATCACAGAGAGATAGGGGGTATCGTGTGAGATGTTTTTAAACATCAGGATTATAGCACTCCCATTCCACTGACTGGAACTCAGTCACATAGCCTCAACCCAACTGCAAAGGAGGTTGGAAAGTGTAATTTTTCTGGATGTTCTGGAAGTGAAAACAATGGGTGACTGCCATAATCACGGAAAAAGAAAACTCAGGAATCTGGGAAAAACTCAGGAAGAAGACATTCCTCTTGGACAGCTAGTGTGTGGCTTTGACATCTTTCTATAAGTCCTAATCTATTGATCGGGATCTTTCTGAAGTCAGTGGTTAGACATCAGAAAATAGTAGTAGAAATAATTTGAGTTTAATATAATAATAGCTAGGACTATGATGCTGGCTAAGTACGGAGAAAGAAGAAATGGATTAAGAACAACTACATTGCTGAGAGTCTACAGTATTTGGAAACTGATCTGTAAACAAAAGAGATGGGTAAGTGAAACATTTTTTTCAAGAATGCCAACCTGGACAGACATAAAGATGGTGATTTCTATGTCAATGGTAGGAAACTTGAGAAGAGCTGTATTTCTGGGAATCCAAGATGATGAGATTGGTTTTTGATATACTGGCTTGAATTCCAAGCAGAACAGTCCTGGGGATGCTTGGAGAAGTGTCTGGAAGCCATATCAGTGGTAATTTAAGCAATGGAAGCAGGTGAATACCATAGAAGCAGATGAAGGCAGAACTATAGAGGGAGAAAGAAAGAATTTTAGAACCAAGTTTTGAAGAATATTCTTGGGCAATGCAAAAACACATATGGCATGTCATAGGTTCTGTGTATAGGAAAATCAGAAATAAGATGAGAATGATTTCAATAAATTAAGATTTTAAAATTTATTTATTTATTTTGCCCTTTTAATCCTTCCTTTTTATTGATATCTTTTAAAAAAAATTTTAACATTAGGGCTACATGATACATGACACCTGTTCATTTTTCAGGGCAAAGCAGTTGGCATTTAATTTGATATAGTCAATAAAGTAAAACAGTGATTTACTTATTCTTTTACCCCTAGAGTAAGTGGTTATTTTATAGATCCTTGATCTATAACCTATGCCTTCGTCTACATATCTATATAAAACAATAGATACCTAATACTACTAGGGAAATCACATTTTGTATACTTATTTAACAGATTATGAAAGGAACCATTTTTAATTTTTCCAAAGTTACATGGTTCTTTCTGGCCAGTTTTTAAAATAATCGTCATTTTATTGAAAATAATTGGATGAGCTATGACAATGAATCAGGCCTGTGAAATATATTTCCTGCCTTGAGTTGTTCATTTGCTTGCATGACTCTAACCTGTCTTGAAGGCAGGTTAACAACAATTACCAACCCCCGAGGAAAAGTCAAATAATTAATAATGAATTTTAACAGATGGCACTGTAGCTAAGATGTGTGCAGTAGGAAGCAGAAGGGACTGGTACTCGGAGGAGATAATTCTGAGGCAGTTTATTTTTCTTGGTGTGTTGCATAACTGAAAGACTCTTTCATGATGGACTTTGAAGAAATCCTCTTAGTTTAAAGCCTCTGATAGGAATGCACAAGCGGGCTTCTTTAACCACAGACACTGAACTCTATCTCTTGGTTTTTCTATAGGAAAATATCAGTAAGGGTTTAAAAAGAAGATGATTAGAAAAATTTATTTTCTGACACAAGTTGTTTTAAGAGAGTGTGGAGGAGCTGGGTTCCGACTGAGGAACACCAATCTCTTATCACTCTCACAAACTTGAAAAGTTTCCTGAGGTACCCGGAGCCTGAGCAGAATAACTGTAGTTTTGCTTATAAGTCATCGTTCAGTAACGAAAGTAGATGTGTTTTAATGTGTCATGATAATTATTAGCTGGAAATTTTTCCTGGAAGGTTGTCTGGTGTGTGTGTGTAAAGAGATGAAAAGACTCTGGGATTTAGGCACCATTATTGAATTAAAAATTATCAGAAAGATAAGAGACTTTGCTTACAGGTAAAGACAATGTAGTCTCTTCTTTTGATTCTTTGTATATGCAAAATATAACAGAGAGAAATGGGGGAGGCTCAGGGAATGTGGCTGGAAACACAGAATGCAACATGCACAGAATATTATTTTATGATTTGCTTTTTAACTTAACAAATATTTAACAAGTCTTGAGTGTGACCTCAGCTCTCATTCTGAGAGGCCAAAACTTGCACAAGAGTTCTTGTTTATTGACACTGAAAGCAAGAAATTGAAAACATTTTGTATAAACTGATTTTAAGAGTGTGCTTTGTAATGTCTTCCAATGATGAGTTAAAAGGGGACAGGGTACCTTGGCCTTCAGGTTTAAACAGTTTAGATTTCTTACTTCTTTTTCCATTTCTTTCTTTCTGTCCTTAGAAACATCTGGGGAATTAACAGAGAAATTCTTCAGTCTTCTCTGAATGTGACAGAGTTTGTGTCTCAGTTGATTAGAAAATCAAGCTGTGCTAATAATAGTGGGGACAACCTTGGTGGAGGTGATTTGTACAGAGGTCTCTGGAGGTTAGTACAAGTCTCGGGGTGGGGACCCAGTCACCTCTGTGGAAGCTGCTTCTAAGACATCTCTGAGGAAAGGAGAATGAAGGATTCAGGCAGAGCTAGTATGTGGATCAAGAGAGCACATGCAGGGGGGGAACTGGGGCTTTGGATCTCATGCCTGTTGCTGGGGGAACTGGCATCTGGTTTCAGAAGTACCTAAAGGATCAGAGATAAAAAACGAGGAAAACCTGCTTGTGCCTTGATATTGTATATTACACTTATAAAACTTAGGAAGGCTTTGGAGAACATCTCAGAACATCTGTATTACTTTACAGGTCAGGAAACTGAGGATAAATTTAGAGTTTGGCCTAGAACCTAGATCTACTGGAAGATTTCACTTTGCAATGCAGAATTAGGATTAAAGGAGTGGAACATTCAATAAAGTGTTTCTGCAAATATTGTACCCGGTTAAGATTGGCAATTATGTTCTGACTAAAACCAATGGAAGAAAAATAAACTCAAACAATTTCAACATGTGAAAACCTTATATGTGGGGAGTTCAAATGATAACAAGATCTCTAGAGAACAATAGGCCATAGAAAAACAAGGAGTAAGCAGTTTTCTGAACTTCTTATATTGCTCAAATTCAGGCTGATGCTTGATTGCTGGACCCAAGCAGGGATTCTGGGAGTTCTGGCTGAGTGTGGGTGTGGAGCCAGGCTTAACACAAGTCTGTACAATGAAGAGCTGAGAGAGGTCAGGAATTTAATATCCTTGGGTGATGCTGAGTTTGAGAGCCCATGCGGACAGAATACACTAAAGCAGCTAACTGACGATATTGGGCTGAGCAGCAGAAATTGAATATGAGGCAACTGACTGAAAACTTGGTACAGCAGAACAAGAAAGCCTAGGTTAGCTGGAAGATTATGAGTTGATTATGGGTTGACATTCTAGGGACTTTCAAAGACAAGCCTAATGCCACACCTGAAGGTGGGGAGGGAAATCTTAAGGGTGCTAAACCAGTTTGGACCCCTTTGTCTGTGACTGTTTAGAGGAAGCTGAGTCATGAGATGGAGAATATGGAAAGAATAGGCATCCTGGGGTTTGCTTTGATACTTGACTTAGGAAAATGCCCTCTGGCCCCCTGTGCAGGTTCAGGTCAGGGCGGTGAGAGTACAAGATGCTGACTGGGAAGAACTGTTGACTGTACCTTTTTTATTTAGACAATATTTATCAAGCACCAATTTGGTACCAGCCACTGGAGATGCAACTGTGAGCATGGCAGACAGACTCCCTGTCTTCATAATGCTTATTATGTTTAGAAAAAGGCAATAAGCAAGTAGATATAGGAATAAAAGTAAGTAAGTCCAAATGTGCTATGAAAGAAATAAACAATAGGGTAACACATAATGGAAGAGATTCTTTAAAGTAGGTAGTTTGAGAAGACCTATCTGATGAGGGGATGTTTAAACTGATGAGAAATATTTACCTATTCAGAGAACTGATGAAAAGCATTCTAGGTAGAGGAAAGAGTGAAAAAAAAAAAAAGAAAGAAACTGAGGAAGGAAATGTTTCAAGGAACTGTCTAGGAACTGTCAAAAGACCATGTTACTACAGCAGAGTTTGCATGGGGCAGAATGGCATGAGGTGAATGTGGAGGCGTAGGCAGAGAGGGGACCATGTAGGGCATTATGGGTCTTGGTAACTGTGGAAGCCAAGATGGTGCTCAGTGATACTCCTTTCACACATTGTACTAGGATTGGTCTGTGTGACTAATAGAATATGGTGACATCTGAGATTAGGTTATGAATAATACCATGGGTTGCATTTTGGGTGTGTGTTCTCCCTCTATTTCTCTTTTTCTTATTCTCTCCTCATTGGATCATCTGCTCTGGGGGAAACCAGTTGCCATCTTGTGAACAATCTTGTGAAGAGGCTCACATGTAGCCTCTTGTCTACAGCCACATCAGTAAGCGTGGAAGTGGATCCTCCAGTCCCACTCAAGCCATCAGATCACTGCAGCTCCAGCCAACAACTTGACTGCAATCTCATAAGCTTACACTGTGCTGGAACCACTGAGCAAACCACTTCCAGATTTCTGACCCTTAGAAATTGTGTGAGATAATAAATTGCTGTTTCTAAATGCTAAATTTGAGGTCATTTGTTATGTAGCAATAGGATCTTATATAGTAAGGAATTTGATTTTATCTAAATACAATGCATTTTTGAACCAAGGGAAAGAGGGGGTCCTGACGACTATCACTGGCTTGGAGGTTGACCAGTTAACCTCTTGAGATTGCTGTTCAGTGACTGTTTGCTGGACTGCTTCCCTGTAGACAATGATATATTCAGTCTTCTTGTGTTTAGGACTCAAGTACCAACAGAATGAAGAAGTCATCCTATTTGCAGTTGCCTTGAAAACGAAGATAGAACTACATTTAGAGCTTTAATAAAATAGTGTTCCTCTCTTCAGTTACAGACTGAGAAAGGACATTTAGAGTATTGACGTCTACTCGATTTCAATCCAATGAACATTTGTAGAGTAACTTTGAAGAACAGTTCCGTGTTCAGCGTTGTGAGGCAAGTACTATGACTGGAGTAACAGTTCCTGTACTCTAGTTGCTCACCATCTAGGGTGGAGGTAGATTATTTTAGGCTCTGTGCAAATTGGCGGCATCTCTCTTCTCTTAACCAGATGGCCATTGATTCCTACGAATGACAAGGAGATTAAAATTGCAGAACACCAAAAGACAGACTAGTCTAAGGGTTTTCCCTTTCTTTGTTTCCTAGCAAATGCAAGTACTATTTGTATTGTTTCCTGACCTATATAGAAACTGGAACTTTTTTCCATCTGAAGAGTGTTGGGCCCAGGAGTTGATAAGGCTTTCCTGTTGTTAAGGTGGGTGCTGAGGGGGTTAATCTGAAGCTTTTAACCAAGTCCACATACAGGTAACTGGTGACTTATCTAAGACCACGGATGTTCTTACCCCCTTTGCTGCTTCATTCAAAGCACAGAAACTTTGAGTTTATCCTGACTCCCAATCACTGTCTTATATTCTCATATTTAGGACATTGAGAGAGACAATCTTTTCCCTAATTTTACATATCTATAAAGAGCAAGCAATCATAGTTTTTTAAAAAAAGGAGGCTTGACCATCTACATGTATCTCTGCTGCAGACACTCTCTCTCTTAACAGTATACAGAGGCCTTTGCATTTCTTCCTTCAGAAAAATGGACAATTGACATTGTCCTTTAATTCCTGTGATCTCCAGGAGAAGCAAAACCCTTTGCCTGGAATTGACAGGGAGGCATCAGGCTGATCGTAGGAATTTTTTCCCAAGGGCTTCCTAAAACACAAACACACCCAGAACGAACACTACTATAAGATAAACTTGACAGGTATGCCATTGGAGGCTCATATTTCAAGGTGACTTTGAGATTTGGGGACCTCGTTTTGGAGTTCTGAGCAGTCTTAATAAGCAGGTTCATCATCTCAGTGAAGAAGGAGGTCAGCTGGGTGCACCAAGGTGGAACTGATTGGCTAAATTTCTGATGGCCACAGAATGATCCAGCCACAGCCTGACGCCGGGAGGACAGAAACAGCTGTATCCAAGCTGCACTGAAATCTGTCTCTAATTACATCCACCCAATAAAAGCTTGGTTATTTACCACTGGAGAAGGGTTCATAGTGGCACTTACTGTTTCATCCTTCTAAATAATTTTGCCAGTTTTTTTTCTTCCCCTAGGTTTTAGGTGTCAAATGTTTAGAGAACACATTTCCAGAAAGTCCTATTTCTTGCCTGGCAACAATGTAAAATCATCTGGTAATTGTGAATGCTAAGGGGATGTTTACTACTTGAAAAGAGAGCCAGCCTGTTCACCAGGGCATTACTGTTATCTGTGTTGTCCTAGGAAGACAGGGCAGCCAAAGTTCTTCATTTATCTGATGGCAGGCAGCCCAGGTTAACTGTATGTTTCTGAGTTAGTCCTAGTGATTGCCATTGGATACAGGTTTCCATAGATCCATCGTGGATAATGTATTACTCCATTAACACTGGGAGTGACATTAACAGGTCAATAAAGGTCTCATATAGTGCTTTATATGCCAATGTCAGCCCACACGTAGCATGATACTGGTAGCCATTAAGCAGGTTGTGTCTGCTGAATTGTGCTCATTTTCAGTCTTGTCAGTGTTACGTTCCTAATCAGAAGTGTTGCCACGACACTTGGGGATTGTACTGTCTTCTGAAGTCTCAGTCTTAGTCCAACTAACTGCCTGGCTGTGATTTGAAAAATGGCATTTAGCAGTTTCTGTATAACAGAGTGGTTACTCTGATTAGCTTTAGGACCAGACAGACTTTGTTTTTTATATGATGTGAGCATGAGTGCCTTAATCTTACTGAGCCTTGGTTTCTGTCATGTACCTAGTGGGAGTAATAATACAAATAAAGTAAAAGGGGAATGCCTTTTCACCATTCCTGGTTCCAAGGGAGATATGCTTCTGGCTTTGATAATATATGCAAAGTGCTTAGAATGTCTAGTATACATTAGATATTCAATAAGTGGTTGTTATCACTATTGGAAGAAATTCTGAGCCCCTGTTAACTAGTAGGGAAATTGAAGGGTGGCTGATATCTCTGCTTACTCTATGAATTCATTGTGAGGGCAGGGATAAATTTTCTAGTTCTTGACTTCCTGTCTGATGTGGTTTTCATAATCCTTATTTGTCTTAGATGGTTTACACTGAGAAGATCTGTGTAGGAGGCATTTTTTGTAGATTTTATGTTAACAAAATAAATACACCAAATTTCTTCTTTTTCTCTCAAAATAAGCACTTTGCATAGCCCAACCCACTCACTCCATCCTTTCTCAAGCCACACAGGCCTGCCCTTCATTGTTACTCGTCTTGAGACTGAAGACTTGTCAGCTGGCATCTGGTGATCTCAAATGCTCTAGTCTTCCTCCATTAGGAAAGAATGCCAAGAAATATAATTAAAAAGAACAAAGGAACAAAACACAAAATATAGTTCTTTCTTTTTCAGTTTGCTGCTTGATTCCTTTTAAATTCATTAAATGTATTGGTAAATCTGAGAAATAGGTGACTGGGTTCCATTTCCCTTCCCAATCTGGATCAACTGGCAATGACTTTCTGGAGCACTGTCTTCTGAAGTCTTCTTTCTCATGGTGTGTTTAGGTTCAACAGTGAAAAATTAAAATGGTCAACTTCAAGTGAGTCCTATGAGTGCTTAAAATGAAGGGATATTTGCTATCCCTGTCTTAAGATTTCAGGTTAATGGCAATGGTAGAAAATCTTTTAGAACGGGAGTCATTGTTGACTCATCTTGATTCATCCTATACATTTGGTGTTTTGCATTTTGTTTCTCAAACTTATTTATTTATTCAGCAAATGTTTGTTGAATGCCTACAACATTCCAGGAATCTGACTATTCAACCAGAAAAGTGGGTTCCACTGACAATGTACAGGGTGTACCAAGTTCTGTAGCTTACCATCCGCTTGTTCTATCTCTTCCTCTTCCTTTCATTTGTTATTGTCTCAGTTCAGGCCCTCATTATCATGACCTGAGCTGTATCATCATGGTTTTCTAGGGAAAGAGGAAACCACTCCATTCTACCTACTGCACAGCTACCAAGGTCTTGAAACACTTACGAATTCTCCCAAGGGAGGAATGAAGCAATGGTGAGAGAAAAGAGAGAGAGAGAGAGAGAGAGAGAGAGCGAGTGCTCAAGGAGAGACATAAGGTAGAAGCAAGTGGATAAGTACTGTCACAGAGAAATTACTGGGAGAAAAAAAGATACTTATTTGAAGATAGTTTTCAATTAAGCACAGACATCAAGAAGGGCAAATTTTCTCTCTCTTGAATTTTGTCATATAGACACATACTTTTGTTTGGTCTTCCTTTGTAAGTTGTAACAGCTAACAGCTAAGTCTCCTAAATGATATCCTAGCCATCATATTGTTCCATTCATTCCATCCATCCCATGTTTCTAGAAACATTTTTCTAAAATGTACATCTCCAGCTCTCTTATTCCTCTGCTTAAAATCCTTTGATGGCTCCCAATACCCACAGTAGAAGTTCTTTGTAAGGACTTATCAGTGCATTAGGATAGTTTGTGAAGTGTGAACTGAATGTCTGCTACTAATACTTTAATTTTTAACGTGAATTTTGCAGTTTTGAACTCCAATATCTTTCCTCAATGGAATAGAAAGAAATGAGTTTGTGTGTAATCTTTTTCTATGTCATGGGATACATCATGTGGCAACTGTCAGCAATGATTGTGATGATGTCATTGTTATTTCACTCAAAGTCTGGGACTGTCCAGGGATATGTGTCCTGAATTTCATCATCAATTATCATAGATTTTACAGTAGAAAAGACTCTAACCCACCAAATAATGTCCAAATTCCATAAAGATTATATAATAGTTTATTTATCTCTTTAGACAAATCTTCGAGAGTACCACACCCCCATCTACTTGTTCAATGTACTCTCTCTCTCTCTGAAATATATTTCACCCTCCCCCTCAATCAATTTGGTAAGTGCCTCAAATATTTTAAGATCACAGTTCATTCAAGCATTACTTCCTCTATGAAGTCTACCTTGATACTCCCTCCCAGCCTCTAGTAGAATTGAGTGTTTATACAATTGCACAAAAACTAGAAGTATGAGGTCTTTTCCTTGTGCATCCCTCTCTTTTCATTTCTCCTTCATTTCATCAGGTCCCAGTAGAAAGTATCTATTGCATGAGTCAGGATACCTCAGGGCCTACTATGGGAACAAACAACCCCAGAGTGTCAGTGGGCTGCAACAACAAAGGTCTATTTACTGCTTATGCTCTGTGTCTATCATGGATTGCCTGGGGTCTCTTTCTACACCATCATTCAGAGACTTAGGATGAGTGAGCAGCCACCTTCTTAAAAATAACTGGTATTGTGCCAGAGAGAAAAGAGAAGATTACACATAAGTCATCAAATCCCAATGTTACTTGTATTCCTGATCTATTAATTATAAGTATTAAAATGATTCCATCCAAACATAAAAAAGCCAGGAAGTACAAGACTACCATGTGCGTGTGTGGCAGAGAGACAGAAATATTAGGTGAATAGCACGATTTATGACCATATATGCCCCAAATAAAACCACTCATGGTTATCCCCTGTAGTTCTGAAAGGGGCCTGTTTTCCTGGGCGTGTTCATATGACATGTCTGGATGCAACTGACATGTCCTTAACAATGAGAAGGGAAGAGTGGTGGTTGGGTAGATAACCAACAGTGTCTCTCATACGTTATTCCTTCAACTCCTGCATCTAACCTCTGGAGTTGGAAGGGTCTAGGAGCTCCACAGAGCACACCATATTTTCAGTTCCATGGAGAGCCATGTTGCCCTGGAACAAATAGACTTCCATATATTTCTCTAGCAAAGATGGGTTTATTCGTGATTATCACAGAATTGCAATTCAGGGTCTGCAACAATGGTGAACCTCCATCACCAGGAAAAGAGAATGCTTTTATAGAGGAGAAAAGGAAGTTAGGAGGGCTCTAGTAAACAGAGTCCATGGCTTTTCGTTGCTATGGCTGAGTTCTTGCCAGGAAAGGAGTCTTTCTTCTTCCTGTTAAACGCTGCTACCATTGCAGGGCATGAGAGCTCCCCCTTCTGGTCCCCCAACTCTATTTAATTGAGATTTCTGTTTATAAAATTTTTACAGTCATGATAAGCTTTGCATAGCTGAAACCTCTTTGTGAACCATTGCTTTGGGAACTTCCTATATAAAATCTACCTACAGTCCAACAACCCTATGAGCTAGGCATTATTTTCCAAATGGGGAAACTGAAGACCAGAGAGGATAAATATCTTGCTCAAGGTCACAGAGCTAAAATGTCGTGGAACCAAATTTAATACCAGCCTGCCTTGTGACTCTGGAACTCTTGCTCTTTTCTTTATTTCCACAGCATCTTACATGAAACCCCTGGAATTATATGAACCTCTTTTAAAGTTAAACATATTTTTAATCTGTACCCACTATCATCTGAGGGTACTCTAATTTTGTCTCCTGCTATGTAAACCGCATTTCTTTTTGTTTTAAACATATGTCTATCTACAGTTTTAAGAGAGGGTGTCAAGGGTTTATCTTCTTACACAGTCCTATTCTGACAACATAAGGGCATTTTGCAGTGACAGTGTGCTTTAATTCAGAGAAATGGATGGCACAGTGATTCTTCTGCAGTAGGAGATTTATACTTACTTCCTCCTCTCTGTTAACAGGATTTATTCATAGGCCCTCAACAACACATGCCAAAGGCTGCATTTTTTCCTCTCCCCATCCTCCAAAAGAGTCATTAATATTTAATAAATAATCATTGTTATGACTTGAAATGCTTGCTATAACCAGATCAAACAAGGCAATCAGCTTTTATTTCTTAAAGCAATGAAAGTTAGTTTATTGTGTCTCTTTCAGAGAGTTTGGGTGGGGTTTCAGCCACAAGGATATCACTTTATTATGAATATTAGTTGAATAGACTGAAATTAACATTTGATGACTTCTTCGTTGATATCTGACATATTTTTCATAGGCAGACTCTAATAAAGCAGTCAGTTAGAGCTATTAGACATATTTTAGGAGGATTTTTTGATGCATATCTTCACTTAGATTATGAAATTTAAATCATTGCTGCTATCAGTGTGAATACTAATGTTATACCCTGCCAGATGGAAACCTTTCATAAATTTTCACTTTTCTCTTACAGTCAGCTGTAAATCTTAAGTAAATGACTTCTAGGGTAAACTATGTTGATGTCAGCTTTAGTGCCTTATGTCCACACTGATTTCAATGTCATAAGTACCTGGAAGGCAGGCAACTCTTAATTAAATGTCATTTTCTTTTTCCATTATTGAAGTAGAGCAGAGTGCAGACTCTGGCATTGTCTATGGCTTACTGGTGAATAGCTCAGCTCTTGCTTTGTCACAAATGGGTTCTTTGGAGCTATTTTAAATGCTTTGGTGTCTGTCATGCAGTTTCTCCTCTCTTAACTAAAACTGTCTCCCTCAATGTGTCTTTCAGATAGTAAAACACTGTTTCCCTAGTCCTTTGTTCTCCATTTTGACAAAATACAATCCGTAGGTTTTTGCGTCATATTAACAATTTTTTTCCTTTGGAAACTGATATTTTAGTTCTCTTCAGAGTGCTAATCTCCATATGAGAACTACACTGCATAAAACTTCCTTTTTCCCTATGGGGATATATCAGTATTCAGACCAAATCTTCCAAAGGACTTGTCTTACCACTTGTAAGAAGCTTCTGGTAACTCGTGGTCACTTATCACTTACATTTCTTGTAGAGTTTTTTCCTTTAATTTGCCTTTTCAAACAGAGCCAAACTTTGAGAGGTATTATCCCTTATTTTTTTTAAAACAAAACAGGGGACAAAACAAAATAAAATTAAAGATTTCTCAAATGTTCTCATCTTTGGAAACCCAAAGGCGAAAGATGATAAAAAAAAACCTCAACAAAAATATTTAGGTGAGTCAATAAATATTCCTGGTAGAAATCTTAGAAGTCCTACAGGTAAGACAACTTTTTATAGTTATTGAGTTATTGTCTCACCAGTTGTTTATTTATTTATTTGTTTTACCATTAAACCTATGAACCCAGTGATAAATGTGCTTCCTTTGTTGTTACAATGTAATATATTGAGCTTTCCTTGAAGCTTCATTAAAATTATATCTAAAGCTCTGATTATAAGAAAATGATTAATAATACAATAACATGGAGTAACTTCTCTGTGGAGCTGTTTGGAGTTGTGGGCTTTTTTACCAGCCCCATCATCTGTTTTGTTTTCTGCTTCCATCCACCCAGGGAAATAAATGCCCGTCATCATTTTTTTCAACAAGCAACAAGAACTATCTTTCTGTAGAAACAAAGGCACTGAAAAAACATTCTACACCATTAAAATAATTTTCCAACATAGTTTCAATAATTAGTGTATTTCAGTTTCAACAGCTGTAATTAAACCTGACCTTTAAGCTAATTATGTCTTGACATTTATGATTTTAAACTGGCTTTCCCTGTGGTGATGGTGTGTTATATTAAGGTTCTAATGAATAGTTTTGTAGTATTTACCTGTTGTTAGAGGGTCTCTGTTGGGGCTTGGGGGGGACCACTTCACTCAGCGTCTTGTCACTGGAGACATAATGATGCCCCTCTGAAAGAGAATTATCTGCCACAATATCAGGCTGTTACTGAATTTCTGTAAGAGTGTTTTGATATAATTACAGGTACAACAAAATCCTTGCTGGAAATTTTCAAAATAAGTCAAAAATTACCTCAGAGTTTGAGTCAGTGTTGATAAAGTGGGCTTTCTTGGGGTCTAGTAATTGGTGGCAGGTGAGTAGGATGAAGCTTCCTAGCTGCCATGAGAGAAAAGTTGTGTCAAAGAATCTGGAAGGGAGGAGAAACCAAGATGGCAGGCTTGTCTTCTTGGCTCTCATTACATTGAGCAGTAGTGGAGTTTTTCCCTGTTTTTTATCCTATCCTAGGGTACTTCCAGCTCATTTTTTTCCCCTTCTTGATAATAATAACATAGCTAACATTTATCAAGCACTTACTATGTGTCAGGTACTGTGTTAAATACTCTACGTATATTATCTTAGAATTTTAACAGCCCTATGAGGAAGGGGATACTCTAGTATCTAGCACTGTCAACTCAAAGTCCTTTTTTCAAGTGTTTTTTTGTTGTTGTTGTTTTGAGCTATAGAGGTTGACTCAGTGTTTAATGTCTTTTTTTTTTTTTAATTTTCATTGTGCTACTTTATATTGTACAGCAAAGTGAATCAGCTATACGTATACATATATCCCCTCTTTTTTGGATTTCCTTCTCATTTAAGTGACCACAGAGCACTGAGTAGACTTCCCTGTACTATATAGTAGGTTCTCATTATTTATCTATTTTATACATAGTATCACAGTTTATATATGTCAATCCCGATCTCCCAATTCATCCCACCACCATAGAGAACATTTGTTCTCTATGTCTGTGTCTCTATTTCTGCTTTGTAAATAAGATCATCTATACCAATTTTTTCAGATTCCATATATATGCATTAATATATATTTGTTTTTCTCTTTCTGACTTACTTCACTCTGTATGACAGTCTCTCGGTCCACCCACATCTCTACAAATGATCCAATTTCATTCCTTCTTACGGCTGAGTAATATTCCATGTATAGATGTACCACATTTTCTTTATCCATTCCTCTGTTTTTTTAAATTTATTTTATTTTATTTTTAAACTTTTTAACATCTTTATTGGAGTATAATTGCTTTACAATGGTGTTAGTTTCTGCTTTATAACAAAGTGAATCAGCTATACATATACGTATATCCCCATATCTCCTCCCTCTTGCACCTCCCTCCCACCCTCCCTATCCCACCCCTCTAGGTGGTCACAAAGAACCGAGCTGATCTCCTTGTGCTATGCAGCTTCTTCCCACTAGCTATCTATTTTACATTTGGTAGTGTATATAAGTCCATGCCACTCTCTCACTTTGTCCCAGTTTACCCTTCCCCCTCCCTGTGTCCTCAAGTCCATTCTCTACATCTGTATCTTTATTCCTGTCCTGCCCCTAGGTTCTTCAGAACCTTTTTTTTAATATATTTTTTTAGATTCCATATATATGTTTGTGTTAGCATACAGTATTTGTTTTTCTCTTTCTGACTTACTTCACTCTGTATGACAGATTCTAGGTCCATCCACCTCCCTACAAATAACTCAATTTCATTTCTTTTTATGGCTGAGTAATATTCCATAGTATATATGTGCCACATCTTCTTTATCCATTCATCTGTCGATGGACACTTAGGTTGCTTCCATGTCCTGGCTATTGTAAATAGAGCTGCAATGAACATTGTGGTACATGTCTTTTTTTTTTTTTTACATCTTTACTGGAGTATAATTGCTTTACAATGGTGTGTTATTTTCTACTTTATTCTACTTTATAACAAAGTGAATCAGTTATACATATACATATGTTTCCATACCTCTTCCCTCTTGCATCTCCCTCCCTCCCACCTTCCCTATCCCACCCCTACAGGCGGTCACAAAGCACTGAGCTAATATCCCTGTGCTATGCGGCTGCTTCCCACTAGCTATCTGCCTTACGTTTGGTAGCGTATATATGTCCATGCCTCTCTCTCGCTTTGTCACAGCTTACCCTTCCCCATCCCCATATCCTCAAGTCCGTTCTCCAGTAGGTCTGTGTCTTTATTCCTATCTTACCCCTAGGTTCTTCATGACATTTATTTTTCTTAAATTCCATATATATGTGTTAGCATACGGTATTTGTCTTTCTCTTTCTGACTTACTTCACTCTGTATGACAGACTCTAGGTCTATCCACCTCAATACAAATAGCTCACTTTCGTTTCTTTTTATGGCTGAGTAATATTCCATTGTATATATGTGCCACATCTTCTTTATCCATTCATCCGACGATGGACACTTAGGTTGCTTCCATGTCCTGGCTATTGTAAATAGAGCTGCAATGAACATTTTGGTACATGACCCTTTTTGAATTATAGTTTTCTCAGGGTATATGCCCAGTAGAGGGATTGCTGGGTCCTATGGTAATTCTATTTTTAGTTTTTTAAGGAACCTCCATACTGTTCTCCATAGTGGCTGTATCAATTTGCATTCCGACTGACAGTGCAAAAGGGTTCCCTTTTCACTACACCCTCTCCAGCATTTATTATTTGTAGATTTTTTGATGATGGCCATTCTGACCCGTGTGAGGTGATACCTCATTGTAGTTTTGATGTGCATTTCTCTAATGATTAGTGATGTTGAGCATCCTTTCATGTGTTTGTTGGCAATCTGTATATCTTCTTTGGAGAAATGTCTATTTAGGTCTTCCGTCCATTTTTGGATTGGGTGGTTTGTTTTTTGATATTGAGCTGCATGAGCTGCTTGTATATTTTAGAGATTAATCCCTTGTCAGTTGCTTCATTTGCAAATATTTTCTCCCATTCTGATGGTTGTCTTTTCATCTTGTTTATGGTTTCCTTTGCTGTGCAAAAGCTTTTAAGTTTCATTAGGCCCCATTTGTTTATTTTTGTTTTTATTTCCATTTCTCTAGGAGGTGGGCCAGAAAGGATCTTGCAGTGATTTATGTCATAGAGTGTTCTGCCTGTGTTTTTCTCTAAGAGTTTTAAAGTGTCTGACCTTACATTTAGGTCTTTAATCTGTTTTGAGTTTATTTTTGTGTATGGTGTTAGGGAGTGTTCTAATTTCATTCTTTTACATGTAGCTGTCCAGTTTTAACAGCACCACTTATTGAAGAGAACGTCTTTTCTCCATTGTATATCCTTACCTCTTTTGTCACATATTAGATGATCATATGTGCATGGGTTTATCTCTGGGCTTTCTATCCTGTTCTATTGATCTATATTTCTGTTTTTGTGCCAGTACCATACTGCCTTGATTACTGTAGCTTTGTAGTATACTCTGGAGTTCAGGAGCCTGATTCCTCCAGCTCTGTTTTTCTTTCTCAAGATTGCTTTGGCTATTCGGGATATTTTGTGTTTCCATACAAATTGTGAAATTTTTTGTTCTAGTTCTGTGAAAAATGTCATTGGTAGTTTGATAGGGATTGCATTGAATCTGTAGATTGCTTTAGGTAGTATAGTCATTTTCACAATGTTGATTCTTCCAGTCCAAGAATATGGTATATCTCTCCATCTGTTTGTGTCATCTTTAATTTCTAATTTCTTTAATTTTTAACCCAGCCATCAGTTTTCTGCATACAGGTCTTTTGTGTCCTTAGGTAGGTTTATTCCTGGGTATTTTATTCTTTTTCTTGCAGTGGTAAATGGGAGTGTTTCCTTAATTTCTCTTTTAGATTTTTCATCATTAGTGTATTAGGAATGCAAGAGATTTCTGTGCATTCATTTTGTGTCCTGCTACTTTACCAAATTCATTGGTTGGCTATAGTAGTTTTCTGGTAGTATCTTTAGGATTCTCTGTGTATGGTATCATGTCATCTGCAAACAGTGACAGCTTTACTTCTCTTCCAATTTGGGTTCCTTTTATTTCTTTTTCTTTTCTGATTGCTGTGGCTAAAACTTCCAAAACTATGTTGAATAATAGTGGTGAGAGTGGACAACCTTGTCTTGTTTCTGATCTTAGAGGAAATGGTTTCAGTTTTTCACTATTGAGAACGATGGCTGTGGGTTTGTCATATATGGCCATTATTATGTTGAGGTAAGTTCCCTCTATGCCTACATTCTGGAGGGTTTTTATCATAAATGGATGTTGAATTTTGTCAAAAGCTTTTCCTGGATCTACTGAGATTATCATATTCAATTTGTTAATATGGTGTATCACATTGATTGATTTGCATATATTGAAGAATCCTTGTATTCCTGGGATAAACCCCACTTGATCATGGTGTATGATCCTTTAAATGTACTGCCGGATTCTGTTTGCTAGTATTCTGTTGAGGATTTTTGCATGTATGTTCATCAGTGATATTGGCCTGTAGTTTTCTTTCTTTGTGACATCTTTTTCTGGTTTGGTATCAGGTGATGGTGGCCCCGTAGAATGAGTTTGGGAGTGTTCCTCCCTCTGCTATATTTTGCAAGATCCATTCCTCTGCTGATGGACATGTAGGTTTTTTGTTTTTTGGCCGTGTTGCATAACTTGCAGGATCTTCCCTGACCAGGGATCGAACCCGTGCCCCCTGCAGTGGAAGCACAGAGTCATAACCACTGGGCCACCAGGGAATTCCCTCTTCAAGTGTTAAATGCCAATACTTGGTGAAGCCAGATAATATTTTGAAGTATTAATGTCTGTGTATCTTTTATTCCCACTTTCTTTATATGATCACCTCACCCTGTAATGAGAGGCATACACATTGCTTTTAGGAACCACAAGAAACAGTCAAGTCTGATTTTCTGACCTCCAAAGTGGGTCCTAAGGAAGCAGGGCTATAAACAGAAAACTGGAGAGAGAATAGCATAAGAACTAGAAAGTCAGGCTGTTCCTCTCCTCACCTCACTAAAGGCAGGTCTCTGCATGAAGGAGAAGAGCAGTGAGGATGGGTGATCTTAGTGGGGGGGGAAGTAGGAGGGAGATGAGTGAATGGGGGAAGGTGGTGTAAACCAGGTAGAGAGATGGTATGGGGCAAAGAATAAGAATAGCCAAGCAGATCACAAGAGAGTACCCTGGAACCCAGCCATCATAGGCAGACCACTTGTTGTCAGTGGAGAGCATGTTTGGCCTTCCATATCCATGGACTCTGCACGTGCAGAGTCAACAAACCTCGGATCAAAAATATTCAGAAAAAAGTTTCCAGAAAGTTCCCCAAAACAAAACTTGGATTTACTGCATGCCGGCAACAATTTACATAGAATTTCCATTGTATTTACAACTATTTACATAACATTTATACTGTTTTAGGTAGTATAAGGAATCTAGAGATGATTTAAAGTATATGGGAAGATGTGAATGCGGTTATATGCAAATACTCTGCCATTTTATATAAGGGACTTGAGCATCTGCAGATTTTGGTATCCATAGGGTGTCCTAGAACTGATCCCTGGCAGTTGCTGTTAAGGTTCATCTACAGGTGGGCAGAGAAACCATGCTAGTAAGGCTATTAGTCTCATTGCCCTTGTGAGACGTGTACTTTTCATGGAGAGTTCCCTGTAGGTAGCTCATGGATTGTCTAGAAGGAAGACACCTGTTATGAGACTTTACTGAGGCCATCTAACTGCTCTGGGGGTACATCCACCTTTTTCCATGGCCTGAGACATACGTAAGAGTTCCAAAATACAGAATAGAGGTCATTATACCCAGGGAGGCAAAGATGCTGTGGAAATAAAAGTCAAGCTTCATGCTTGGATGGGACAAGATGGAGAGGGAACCCTCTCCTACTACATGAATTGCGATTGAAGTTCCCACTAGATATTTATTTTTAACTGAATAATTTTGATAAACAACTACACAAAAGCTATTTTTCTTCAAGATTCAACCAATGGATCTCTAATGGTGGGATTAGAGGCAGAGGGATACTTGTGTTCAAAAGGCATTCTAAACTTCCCTTAGATTAGACTCTATGTGTTTCTTCCTGTTTGCATAATATGAAGATGAATCTGCTTTCTAGGCAGGACCATGAAAACACCAGAAAGTAAGATGTGTGGTTCACCACATGTGATGCAAAGGAATAGGTTAGACCTGGTGTGTCCACTGACTGAGCAGGGGGTGTGGGCTTGGGAAGTAGGATCAGTAGGCAAAAGGGGAGCAGGCAGATAGGAAGTGGTTGAAAAAATAGGATGTAACTTTTGCCAAAGCTACTCTAATTTCAGAATTGTTTGGCAGTCTTATTTAGTACTATGTTCCTGAAGATCTGGAGCCCCTGTTGCGGACTGTAATAAACCAAGTGTGCTCTAAGTCACTAACCAAGTTAGTTACTAAGCAAGTTAGTAACTACGTTGCTAGAACATTGGGTGAAGAGGTCTTGGCCTTTGCCTCACTTTGGGTAGGTTTCAGTCAATGTCATTTAGCTTCATTGTACTCAGTTCATCTGCACTGGAGGGAACTGATGGAGGGTTGGTGACTCTAAACTACCAGCAGTGAGAAAGGAAGAGAACAGTGATTAGAAGAACATTAAAGAGTTCAAATCAACAGCTGTTGGAATTTCAGATCAGCCCCAGGGCTTATCTTAGCCCAGTGGTTGGTGGTGGTGTCAGGCATCACTTATGGCTGGCCTACCTCACTAGAGTGTGAGTGCTGGGAATTCAAGGGCAACTGTTAGTTTTGTTTGGGTTTGTTTTGTTTTTTCATTTGCAATGCCTGAAACCAGTCATGAATGCTTCTGGTTGAGTAAGTCTAGCTTTTGGAAAATATTTGCCTTTTTATGAAAGGGCCGTCCATGGGTGGCCACTCGCTCCATTGTTCTAATCACCATCTCTCTGTTCCAGTCCCTGAGAGGAGTCAGCTTAATGAGTATGGAGGTTGTAAAGACTCCAAGAGAGTCAACTCCTTGGTGTTTGGGAATCTCCTGCTCCCATCAGCACGTGGACAAGGTGGTGTCAGCTGGCTGATGACTCCTGGGGCACCTACTGTGACAAAGGACCCCAGACCACTCCTGCTGTTGGCTTACAGAGGAACTAGGTGGATGGACTGGTGGTTAATTTGTTCTCCCTGTGGGGCAACCTCTGTAGAAATGGGTCTTCTATACAACAGCACCTCACAGAACACAAATAGACAAATCCTGTCAGCACGAATGTGTTTTATGGGTCAGATGTCTAACATGATCTCTGTAGCTCTGACCCCTGGTGGATTTATTATCTGGGTCTTATAGTCCTTTGGTGTCTTGAAGACTATAGTCTGTAAAATGTGTTGGGTAAGACAGCTAGCGAGATTGCCATTCCTGATGTGCTATAGGCCTGTAACTCTGCCAAGAAGGTTCAGAAAGCTGTAAATTTGATGTGAATTTATAGCGGCAGACTGAAGTGTAGCCAATTTCAAGATGTAGCCATCACTTACTAACGGGATCGCTGACCATACCCAAACCCACAGAACTGGTCTATTACGAGTTAAAAGTAACATTTTTAGTTTAAACTGCTCTTAAACCAGACCAGCTCTAAATATTCACCATGTATTTATTTACCTCTGTAGCTTAGAGCTTTTCCTGACCCACATCTTTACCTTTCTGTGCCAGCAGTTCATTCTTTATCAGTAATGATCTTTCCGGAGCTGTTTGATCTGTCTGTGCAGTGACATATGACATTTGAATAAACTGCTATTTATTTCTTCTCTGGCTTTTCACATGGAACTTAGTGACATGTTTCACAGGAGATCACCTGTGATGAGGACAAAGGTCAGTGGAAAGCTGTTCAGACAGAGAGGTTTGGCCTTGAGGAGTCCGTCTGAACCTTAACTCTTGACCTGTCCATTGACTGTGTTTGCTAATTGGGTCTTCAGTGCAAAGCAAAGAACAGTGCTCAGCATTGGTAACTATTTGTTTAGCCAGAACATGAAAATCAATCTACCAATGACCAAAAGGGCTTAGCAAACAACATCCCAGTGGAGTTGAGTGTTTTTTGCCTGGAATTCAACAGATGTGGTCTGAGAGCTCCTGCAATCTGCATGCAGATGCGGTTCACATAATTAATGCGATGTTTGCTTCCTGCATGAAGATTTTCTTCACGATATATAGGGCTGATGAGAGATGGATAGAGAAAACAAGGGAGGCTGAGATTAGTAGAAATAAGTGACCTTGAAGGTTGTCTGGGTCCAGTTGAAATGATGGTGTACATTCTGATGTCTTGCGATGTATTCTTTTCTTTAATCAGTGAGATGTGAAGGATTTTACAGGTTGTGATGGAAGATAACGCAAAGACGAAACAAAGAACCTTTTTCTGAATAAATTCCTCCATTAGACTCTAAGGAAGTAGCTTGTCTGGCTGGCAGGGAACAAGGTCAGAGGAACCTAGTGGCTTCTGTGTCTCTACGTTTCTCTTGCTGTACTCTTGCCGATAGCCTTTGAGAGAAATTAAACAATTGATCTCATCTGAAAATCACATGGAAAGGAGGAACGTTTTTATCACACAGAAAATGAAAAAATAAGCTCTTGACTTTTCTCAACTCAATGCTGTCAGATCCAAAGGAAATTAAAAGAAGCATATATTTGGCTTTAGGAATTCAATTAAGGAAATACCTTGGAAATTAGCCCCTAGCACTGGACCTTATTAGGTAGAATTTATTAGAAGGATCCTGAGTGGCAGGCATCTCTTATTTTCTTTTTCCCATTTAAGGTGGGAAGCTCTTTGCCCCTTTCTCAGATGCTTGTTGGTAAAGCAAGTAGAAAACAGGAAAGCATATTTTAATTAGGGGGATATTTGCAAGGCTTACAACAGTAAGTTACATAGGATCGCTCCAGGAAGACGTTTTTCTTAATAACAGCACCTCTTTTTCCTGCTGTAACCTTTGAAATTTATCCCTAACCAATTCAACTTTACATAATTTCTTTTTAACAAAGGGAGGAAAGAAGAGAGACAGTAAAGAAGGAATAAATCGAATGTAATGTGGCAGATGCTTTTCTTGCTGTTTATAACTCTGGAAAGAAACAATATTAAGCAGTAAAACTCTGCAGATTTTATTTGGTTTATTATCTCTGACTGCATCTCAAGCTGTCTCACTGCTCCAGTTTTAGACAACACATGACATCATAATTGCTTCTGGCATTTTACAGTAATAGACACTGGTGAGAGTTGCATGAGCACCCTCCCTGCTCCCCTTTTTGATTACTTCTTTGGAAAATAGCAGCCTCTCATTTGAAGAGCATGCACATTTTGACTAAGGTAGTTTTCCACCATGTTGCCTGCAAAGATAGTCTGCCCTATTTAAGTTCGAAAGCAGCTTTCTCCAATCCAACAAATAAATTCTCAGAGTTCAACATTGCACCTACCAGCGTATTCAGTGCAGTATACCTGTCCAAGGTCCTGAGCAATTAGCAAAAACTAGCCAAGACCAGGGCAGCAATTAATCTATCCTCAGAAAATCCAGATCCCCAAGGTGATATGTTGGACGACTTTGTAGTAGTTCTGAAATAGTACTTAGATTCTCAAAATATATGGAGAGATTTACTTTCACTCTGCATGGATGACCTCTGTTATATGCTGAAGACCCAGCTAAGGAACCAGTGGCAGGCAGATGGCTAAATGAAGTCACCAATGCAAATTTGAGTTTATGACTGATTCAAGCCCTGGATGATAAGGACATCTTCAAGAACATGTGAAGCTGAGGCAGACTTTGACTGCCACGCAGCAGATTAACATTGTTAAACTGTGTCACAGTCCAAACAGTGCCTGGCTTGAATATTTATTATGTTCTTTAATCTTGCTGAGTAAACAGATCTAGATTTATGAGCCAAGGAAAGGAGCTTCCTTTTCAAGGACCAGTGTGTCCAGAAAGGCTTCATAAAGACATTCATTGTGAGAGCTGGCAGGATTGGAAGAGATCATTTAAACCCCTCCTTTACACGTGGAGAAGGAGAACCAGAGATGGTAAGTTACATCAAAGGTCACATAGCTGGCTTCCCTGGTGGCGCAGTGGTTGGGGGTCGGCCTGCCGATGCAGGGGATGCGGGTTCGTGCCCTGGTCCGGGAGAATCCCATGTGCCACGGAGCGGCTGGGCCTGTGAGCCATGGCTGCTGAGCCTGCGCGTCCAGAGCCTGTGCTCCGCGGCGCGATAGGCCACAGCAGTGACAGGCCCGCATACAGCAAAAAAAAAAAAAAAAAAAAAAGTCACATAGCTATTATGTAGTGGTGTTCAAACTGGTTTTCTAGTCTTCTGATTTCTAGAGAATTTTTCTTCTCATTGCAAGCACCCTTGCAACTGGAGAACAGCCTATGAACCTACAAACATTTTTCTACTATCCTGCAAAATCACATATAGTGGTCCTGAGATGCTTTATATGTTTTCCCTTGGACACCCCTTCACACTGGCCTCTGGGAGGAAGAGTATGAATTTCTCCAGCCCTCCTGCTACCTGAACCACAGCTGGAATGTTTTGACCTGGCCTTCTCTCTGCCTCATCAAATTGTATTTATGACTTATTCCTTCAAGACCCTCCTCTCACTTATGGCTGTAAATAGTGTGGGCATAAATAGTCATATATTACAATGTGAGGCTAGAGCCAATTGGAAGTAAACACCCTTCTGGGTATGCAGAACCCTATAAATCTCTTGTATGGTTCTTAACACTTTCTACTTTGAATTATCATCTTATATCTCATATAATTCTGCTCTTTACTATATTGCAAGTGGCCAAAACTGGTATTATTACCTCAATTTTATAGGTGAGTAAGAATTTAAGAGACTTATCCAAAATAAATGAAAACTGACTGGCTGCCTGACCAGTGTTGAAACCAAGATGTCTAGTTCCTAGTCTAGTCTTATTTCCAGCCCCACATTATGCCGTCTCCCTACAATGCCTGGCACACAGACAATAATTAATACTTTTGTTTCAAATAAATGAAGCAAAAGTTGACTTCCATATACCTCCATTTTGATATTCAGAGATCTCAAGGTCCTGGAATGAATTTATCATTTTCCCTTACAAATCTGCTTTCCAACTTTTGTTCCTTATTTTATAAGAAGGCACCCTGCTTATCTATCTGCCCAAAGCAAAAACCTGCAAGTCACTGACAATCCAGGGAATCCTCCCCAAATCTGACTAGTTCTTTCCTCTGTATCTTGGTTCCCATCCTCTCTCTGCTGCAGCTATCCTAGATCAGGTCCTCATTATCTCTGGACTGCACTCATGCAGTAATCTTCTTAGAGGACTCTCTCCTTATGGGCTCACCTCTCCTCTGCTTGTTCCTTACAGAACTGCCCGTGCTAATTTACAAGTCTGATTATGGCACTCTCCTCCATCATGGAGCCCCTTTTTCAAGGATCAGACTCTTAAGCATGTCATACCTTTTACGAAATGGCCACTGCTTGTTTTCATAGAGTTATCTCTTGCCAGTCTGGACTTCTCACTCTGAACTCTAGCATTATTGAATGGTTGTCATTTGTTCCACAGGTTCTTTCATACTTCTAAGTCTTAGCAAGTGCTCTTCCCTAGAATGCCCTCTTGTTTGACAGAGTTGTACCTATAAAAATGATAGTTTGAAGACATGTAACCAGTTCTTCTATCATTAATGTCCATGTTCTTTTCACAATGTCAAAGTGGCATTTTAAAAGCTTCTAGAATTTTTGCTTTGGGCAAGTGAGATACCATATATGCTTACTAAAATGGTTAAAATTAAAAAGACTGACTATATGAAGTGTTTGGGAGGATATAAAGGAAATGGAACTGTCATACATTGCTGGTGGGAAGGCAAAGTGGTACATTTCCTTTGACACTTTCTTTAAAAGTTAAGCATATTCCTACCTTATGACTCAGCCCTTACAGTCTTTGTTATCTACCCAAGAGAAAAAAAAAAAAATGTCCATACCAAGGCTTGTACACCAGTGTTCATAATGGGTTTTTTTTTTTGCGGTACGCGGGCCTCTCACTGTTGTGGCCTCTCCCGTTGCGGAGCACAGGCTCCGGACCCGGAGGCTCAGCGGCCATGGCTCATGGGCCCAGCCGCTCCGCGGCATGTGGGATCTCCCCGGACAGGGGCACGAACCCATGTCCCCTGCATCGGCAGGCGGACTCTCAACCACTGTGCTACCAGGGAAGCCCCATAATGGTTTTATTTGTTATAGCTCCAAACTGAGAACAACACAGATGTCCATCAACAGGTGATAGATAAACACACCGTGGTATATCTGTATAATAGAGGACAACTCTGTAATAAAAAGGAATAGACTATAGATATACTCTACCATATAAAAAATATCAAAATACTGACAGTGAATGATACAGGCCAGGAAAAAACCCAGTAAATATTGTGTGGTTCCATTTACATAAAAGTCTAGGAGGTACAATCTAATGCATAGTGACAGAAAGTTGATCACTTCTTACCTGGGGAAGGGGATACAATGAGGAGAATATGGGGAAGAAAAGGAGGAATGGATTTAAAAAGGCCATAAGGAAACTGTTGGATGACGTTTATTATCTTCATTGTGGTAATGCTTTACATGGGGAAAAACATTACATCTATACATTTTAGATATGTGTAGTTTATTGTATATCCATTAACCTCAATAAAACTGTTTTAAAAATCAAGTTATAAAATCTAAAAATAATGAAATTTTCAGTTGTGAGAATTTCAGGCGTTTTGGTGAGTGACATGATCCTGGTCAGAGAATCCTTCTTTGCCCTTGTCTATCTGTACCACCTAGGAGTAAGGCTTGTCCCAACTATAGCTGTTGACTATTTCAAGTAGAGTATTTTCTATGAGTAAATTTCATGTCTGGAAATGAAGAAAGAAGTGGAACATCTTGCTGAAAAGGATTAAGAAATACCAGATAATTTTAGCTGGGATTTTCTTCCTGTATTAGTTAGGGTAGGTTAAATGTTTTAACAAAAGGACCCAAAACACCAGTGGCTCAGGACTGTAGAAACTTGTTTCCCATCTTTGCAGGTCCTTGGCTGTCAGTACTTCACATGGTGATTCAGAAACCTTTATCGTTCCATCTGATGGTTCCACCATCACTCAAGACCCAGTGTCTTCTCTTGTATCTTGTCAGCAGGCAAAGGATGCGCAGGTAGATGGTGGCACTGGAGGTGCTATGTGGCCTTGGGCTGGAAGTGGTGAACCTCACTTTTGCCCATACACTCATACATCCCATTGGCCAGAACCCACCCTCAAGACCACACTCATCATCAACAGGTCCAGCTGTGTATCCAGGAGAATAGGGAAATGCCTACCAGTCTCTATCACACTCCTTGATACTAACCTCACCTCTACATTTCTTAAGAGCCCATCACCACCATTTGACAAATACACTCATTCATTATTTAATAAATATTTTTGGTGCACTCCCCATGAGAGAATACACCATAGACCTGGTCCCTATCCTCATTATATATACAGTATCACAAGGGGATATGGTGCACACAAGGAGAAAGGAATATTAAAAAGACACATTTATAAGTGATTCATTATAATTGAGTTATTACAAGATGAAAGATCAGAGCACCCATGATCTCTGTATGAACAAGATGAACATTTCACTCATACAGCTCTTTCTTATTGAACACTTAAGTGTGGGGAGTTGAGCTGTCCTGGTACAAACCACCCAGTCCCATAAGTTCCAGTGCTCCCAGTGGGTAAGGTTGGTTCAGTGGGTTGTGTAGGCTTCCTGGTGGAGGGGACTGGTGCCTGTGTTCTGGTGGATGAGGCTGGATGTTGTCTTTCTGGTGGGCAGGACCACATCCGGCCGTGTGTTTTGTGGTGTCTGTGAACTTAGTATGATTTTAGCAGCCTCTCTGCTAATGGGTGGGGTTGTGTTCCTGTCTTGTTAGTGTTTTGGCATGGGGAGTCCAGCAGTGGAGTTTGCTGGTCGTTGAGTGGAGCTAGGTCTTAGTGTTGAGATGGAGATCTCTGGGAGAGCTCTCGGTGATATTCCATGGGTCCAGGAGGTCTCTGGTGGTCCAGTATCCTGAACTTGGCTCTACCACCTCAGAGGCTCAGGCCTGTCACCCGGCCGGAGCACCAAGACCCTGTCAGCCACATAGCTCTGAAGAAAAGGGAGGAAAAAAAGAAAGGAAGAAATAAAATAAAATAAGTTATTAAAATAAAAAATTAAAAAAAATTATTAAAATTAAAAATAAAAGAAGACAGCAACCAAACCAATAAACAAATCCACCAATGATAACAAGCGCTAAAAACTAAACTAAGATAACCATATAAATCAGAAACTAGTCAGTCGCATACAGCAAACCCCAAGTCTACAGTTGCTCCCAAAGTCCACCACCTCAATTTTGGGATGATTTGTTGTCTATTCAGGTATTCCAGAGATGCAGGGCACATCAAGTTGATTGTGGAGACTTAATCCACTGCTCCTGAGGATGCCCGTAGAAATTTCCCTTTCTCTTCTTTGTTCGCACGGCTCCTGGGGTTCAGCTTTGGATTTAGCCCCACCTCTGCATGTAGGTCATCCTCTGGCATCTGTTCTTCACCCAGACAGGAGGGGGTTAAAGTGGCAGCTGATTCGGGGACTCTGGCTCACTCAGGCCGGGGGGAAGGAGGGGTACGGATGCGGGGCGAGCCTGCAGCAGCAGAGACGGGCATGATGTTGAACTAGCCTGAGGTGCTCTGTGTGTTCTCCCGGGGAAGTTGTCCCTGGATCGTGGGACCCTGGCAGTGGCGGGCTGCACAGGCTCCCAGGAGGGGAGGTGTGGATAGTGACCTGTGCTCGCACACAGGCTTCTTGGTGGCGGCAGCAACAGCCTTAGTGTCCCATGCCCATCTCTGGGGTCTGCGCTGATAGCTGCGGCTTGCCCACATCTCTGGAGCTTGCTTAGGCTCCCCTCTCCTCGCACACCTTGAAGCAATGGTCTCTTGCCTCTTTGGCAGCTCCAGACCTTTTCCCGGACTCCCTCCCGGCTAGCTGTGGCGCAGTAGCCCCTTCAGGCTGTGTTCACGCAGCCAACCCCAGTCCTCTCCCTGGGATCCGACCTCCGAAGCCCGAGCCTCAGCTCCCAGCCCCCGCCCGCCTCCGGCAGGTGAGCAGACAAGCCTCTCAGGCTGGTGAGTGCCGGTCGGCCCTGATCCTCTGTGCGGGAATCTCCCCACTTTGCCCTCCGCACCCCTGTTGCTGTGCTCTCCTCCGTGGCTCCGAAGCTTTCCCCCTCCGCCACCCGCAGTCTGCACCCGCGAAGGGGCTTCCTAGTGTGTGGAAACCATTCCTCCTTCACAGCTCCCTCCCACTGGTGCAGGTCCCGTCCCTATTCTTTTGTCTCTGTTTTTTCTTTTGTCCTACCCAGGTACGTGGGGAGTTTCTTGCCTTTTGGGAAGTCTGAGGTCTTCTGCCAGCGTTCAGTAGATGTTCTGTAAGAGTTGTTCCATGTGTAGATGTATTTTTGATGTATTTGTGGGGAGGAAGGTGATCTCCACGTCTTATTCCTCTGCCGTCTTGAAGGTCCTCCTCCAAGAGATTAGCATTTTAATAGGTAGACTGGAGAAAGACATGGCCCTCACCGATGCAGGTGAGCATCATCCGGTTCACTGACAACTTGAGTGGAACAGAAAAGCAGAGGAAGGGTGAATTTTCTCTTTTTGCTTGAGTGGAAGCATCCATCTTCTCCTGCTCTAGAGCATCGACTCCCTGGTTCTCAGGACTTTGTACTTGAACTGAATTGTACCACTGGCTTACCTCGTTCTCCAATTTGCAGATGGCAGATTATGGGACTTCTCAGCCTGCATAATTGAAATTCCTGTAATGAATCCCCCCCCCATCTTTTCTCTCTCTCATTGATTCTGTTTCTCTAGAGAACCCTGACTAGTACACCATCTTTCCATGTAGCTGGGTGTGGCCATGCAGCAATATTTATCAGTAAAATGTGAGCAGATTCCCTGGTGGCGCAGTGGTTGAGAGTCCGCCTGCCGATGCAGGGGACACGGGTTCGTGCCCCGGTCCAGGAAGATCCCACATGCCACGGAGCGGCTGGGCCCGTGAGCCATGGCCACTGAGCCTGTGCATCCAGAGCCTGTGCTCCGCAACGGGAGAGGCCACAACAGTGAGAGGCCTGCGTACTGCAAAAAAAAAAAAAAACAAAATGTAAGCAGAAATGATATATTCAAATTTTATCTCTCCTCCTTAAAGGAACATCATTGCCCCTGGATTCCTGCTATTTCTCCTTCCTCTGAGCTCTTTTATGGATGTACCCGTGACCCAACTTCAACCATACGGATAAGGACAATGACCAAAAAGATGGGGCAGAACCAAGGACGGAAGGAGTCTGGGTCTCCAAATGATTGGGACACAACTGGACTGCTCATTTCAGGAATCTTATATTGGAAACCCATACACTCTCATCTTATTCAAGCCACATTGTTTCTGGGTCTTTTCATTACCAGGGCTCAGTCTTTACTCCTAAGTGATTAGAAAATAGAGTGACTTTCAGAGGAGAGAGAGCCTTTCCTGCTGCAGTGATCAGGGGATGCTTCATGGTGAAGGTGACATTTAGGTTCAATATTTTTTAATGGGTCAAGGAAGGGGACTTCAACAGAGGGATGAGCCTAAGTAAAGTTATGGGACTAGGAAAACATCAATTAACCACAAACTCACATCATCACACACAGTGGAGACAAATTCATCCTCTTCTCCCTCCCACCATGCAGGATGTAAAGTTCTCTAATTTTAGAAGTGCCTTTTTTTTTGCTTGTTCTAGTGTAAAGATGTTTAATAACCTGTAGGGTTGGCAACATACTTGAAATTACTTTTAGGCCTTTTGGTGAAATTTGCCGTTATAATTAATCTTCTTGTACAGTACTACTCATAGCCCCCAAACCATCACTGCAGTGAAATGAGGATAATTGAGAAAATTGGCTATATGACCCAGCTTCAAGTTTCCTAATGGCCTGGAAGCCTGGGTTGTTTACAATTTGGGGCATTAATCCTCATTTCTCTATCATCTACTTGTACCCCTTTCTGTGGGTCAATGAGTACAGCTTACACTTGCCTTTAAAGAGATTTTCTTTGTTCCAGGCTGAATTGTGTCCTCCACACAAATTCATATGTTGACGCCCTAACCCCAGTACCTCAGAATGTGACTGTATTTGAAGATGAGGTGTTTAAAAAGGTGATTAAGTTTAAATGAGGCCTTAGAGTGGTCCCTAAACCAATGTGACTCGTATCCTGATAAAAAGAGGAAATTTGGATGCAAGAAGAGACACCAGGGCTGCATATGCACAGGAGAAAAACCATGTGAGGGCCCAGTGAGACAGAGGCCATCTGGAAGCCAAGGAGGGAGGCCTCAGGTGAAACCAAACCTCTGACAATTTGATCTCGGACTTGCCAAGCTCTGGAACTGTGGAAAAACAAACTTCTGATGTTTAAGCCACCCAGTCTGTGGTATTTTATTATGGCAGCCCTAATACACCTGTATATCATCCTCTTACCCTCTTCTCTAAACGTAAACCTTGAGATTCTCTTATCTTTGAGCTCATTGTCATGACAGTTTGCTTTATAGTTTAGAAAGTGTTTGTTATATGCAAGATCTCATTCTACTTTAGATAGCTGTGAAGTAGACTTCGTGCTATCATTATCCCCATAAATAAGGAAAACTGAAGTCCAGGAAAGGTGTTGGCTTGTTTGCTTGAAGTTTTGCCAATAGATCATTATGGAACCAGCAGTCAAGCCCAGGTCCCCTCAGTCTACCACTGGTGATTTAAAAGATCAAACCTCCTCTCCTGATGGTAAATTTGTTTCTACAAGACTTTGCTGGCAGTGTCCCCATTGCAATAGAGAGAGGTGTGCATTGGTTCTGGAGCCATTTTGCATGGGGCTAAATCCTGGTGTGTCATACCCTAGCTGTGTGACCATAGGTGAGTTAATCATTTTGTGCCATAGTTTCCTTTTTTACAAAACAGGGATAAGAATAATGCCAACCTTATAATATTTGGGGAAGATTAACTGATATAATGTAAATAGCATGCTTACTATGTGTCAGTTCCAATCATTATTATTATTTTCTGCTTTATTTTGAGAATCGAAAAGTCCTGAAAATTCAAGGCTAAATCTGCTCGAGTTCCAAATGAGGACCCTCTAGGGAATTCCAGATTCTCTAAATTCCAATGCTGCCTCATGAAAGGGGAATGTCTAATAGAGAGAAATCAATACTTGTAAAGACTTCAATTAGTCAGAACCCAATGACACAAAGCCCTAAATTGACTAAAGTTCCTTTCTTTAACTTTGTTTTTAGGGGAAAGAAACAAACCAGGAGAGATACTTGATATGTATTCATACTGTTATTAATGGTAATAACCATTAATAATTAATTCATATGGTAACATGTGTAACATGTTCTGCTGGGTGCTGTGAGGGACAGAAAGATAAACCAAATTCTTAGTCTGTCCTCAAGCTGTTCACAGTTTAATAGCTAAGAGAGGACATAAGTTTAATGTAAGGCACAGGTAATAAGAGCAATGAAAGGGATATAAGTATGTTTTCAAATTGCAAGAAATCTGGAATATAAGGGAAACTTTTTTTTCAATCAAGGCAGATCATAAGCTCAGTGGATTTTGGGTTCTGTCTCCTACTGTCTGTACAATGAAACTAATGTTAAGAGGGTGATCCCTGAGGGCCTGCAAGAACCTCATTTATTACAGCAAGATTCACTTATGGTTTACTGGACTGATGTAGAAAATGTTTGCGAGCAAAGAAATGAAACAAGATATTTTTATTCTTGCATCACCCAGAATCACATCACCAGGATTCTGCTCCCATTAGCTATGAGACTCCCTGACCTCGCCTGGAGGATAACAAAACACTTTTTAGTGGCTTCAAATGTTCTGTGTTTTGGGAATTTTGAGAGGGTTGTTGCAAAAGCTCTTATTGTTTGACTAGACAGATTGGCAAAAACAGAGAAAAAGAGAAGTGATAAATAACAAGGATAGTTATCTCTTGATCTTATAATAATTATAATAGGTGGAGACAATATTATCACTTCATCTTATAGATTAAGAACCTGAGGAACAGAAAAATCAAGTACCATGCCCTATATCACACAGCTAATAAGTATTGGGGTCAAAAGTCTAGGTAATTCCAGCAGTATGCAGAGAAAGTATACTTAACCCTGCATTATACTCCTAACAATAGTGCAAAAATGAGCAAAGCAAATGAAGAGGCAATTCACAGGTGAGAAAATGTAATGGACAATAAACATACGAAAGGATACTTAACTTTTCTAGTAATCAGAGAAATATTTTAAAAAATACCAATGTTAGCCTTGAGTATCATACAACTCTGTTGTTAAAGCAGGAAAGCAGCCATAGAAACTATACAAAAAATGAATGCAGCTGAGTGCCAATAAAACTTTATTTACAGAAACAGGCGGTAAGCCAGATTTGGCGAGTGGGCTATAGTTTGCTGAACTCTGCATTGTGATATTCTGTGGAACATGATATAAATACAAAAAGGAACAGATAACGGACAAGAAGGAATATCCCAGATATAATATTAAGGAAGGGGCTTCCCTGGTGGCGCAGTGGTTGAGAGTCCGCCTGCCGACGCAGGGGGCACGGGTTCGTGCCCCGGTCCGGGAAGATCCCACGTGCCGCGGAGCGGCTGGGCCCGTGAGCCATAGCCGCTGAGCCTGAGCGTCCGCAGCCTGTGCTCCGCAACGGGAGAGGCCACAACAGTGAGAGGCCCACGTACCAAAAAAAAAAAAAAAAAAAAAATATTAAGGAAGAAAAATGCAAGTTTCAAGGTAGTATGTCCGGTAGAATGCAATTGTTGTAAAGAATTGTAGAGCAAACTGCACATGACAGTTGCATGTTGAAACATGTCTTTCAACATGTATATTGAAATATGGGTATATGCCCAGATTAATATATGGGCATAGTGCACTGGAGCAAAATGTGGGCTGTGCAGACAGATTAGGTTTTGACCCTGTTTCTACTAACTGTGTGACCTTGGGCAAGTTAATTGCCCTTGCTGAGATAAGTCTCCTTACATATAAAACAGAGATAATAATATACTTCTTCTTGTTGTTATGAGAAAATATGAGAGCCTGCACAGGGTCAGCACCCTATGTACATGTGGTCAGCATCACAAAGAGCAGTTTTACTATAGTTGATCTACATGCCCTCTGTTCCCATTGGTTCTTTGGTTGTTCCTGTGCTCTTTGTGGCTGTTAACATTCTCCTGCTTCTGTTCCCACTGGTAACAGGCTTTTCTTTTCCCTGGGGTTGTCTGCCACCCTCTTCTTTTCCTGCCTCTGCACCTTCTCGGCTCTCAGCTTTGGCTGCTCTTGTCCCACCTGAGTCTCTCACTAGTTACTACATCTCTTATAGAGAATGGACACCTTTGGTGCATACTTCCTGCTGCCCAGGTATTTAGAACAATCATCACCACCCTCAAAAAGTGTCTCTCACTGATGACCCTGAAATCCCGTGACTCTAGACAGACTCTGGGTACCTGGATGCTCCTCTCCTTAGGGTGACATCTGCCATTCATCATCTCTAAGCCCCACATCCCTTCATATACTTTTTGACCTCATTTTTGTTCTTCACAGGAGTGTTCATCTTGATGTCCGAAGATCTAACCATCTTCCCTCAGTTTTCTTCCCATTTCTCCCTAGAGTTTTACAAAGGGAACTCTTAGGAAACTGTCCTAATATGCTAGAATTTGGGAGAGCATATATACCATAAGCATTTCCCCCACTTCATCTGAAGTACTCAGACCTTTGCTATATGCTGCACTTAGAATTTTCTTGGAAGTTGTGGGGTGGGAATGAGGAAGCAACCCTTGAAAATGAATGTATTTTTCTTCAAGTTTTAGCATTTTTGGCTGGTGGCAACAGACTTTGCTATCAGTTAGAAATGACTGGGGTCTGAGGTTCAGGAAAACTTCTCCAGGTAGCATTCATAAGGTATCAATTCCTTCTGCTATCTCAGCTGCCTCAGGTGGCCTTCCCTTCATGGGAGATTAGTTGCAAAATTCATGTGTGCCTGGCTTCCTGAACGTTTACCATCCGCTACCCATTTCATCAGAAAACAGAAGGTTAAAGCTTGTACTTACACTTTCTAACCTCTCTGAAGAAGTTTGGCTTTTCTTTTGTTGAACAGGAGGCTTTCCCCAAAGGGGAATAATGAGACCTGACCTCCACAGGGTCCAGAGATCACAGAACAGACGGCACAAGAGCATGACATTGAAAATTTACTCTGTGCCCAAGGGAAAAGCAGGCTTAAGGACCAAAATCCTAAACAGATTTTGTTCCCTACTCATCCAACTAAACAGCTCTTTGTTTTTTCTCAACTTTTTACCCTCATTCTTCCCATTGGGAGTGTTTGGTCTTGGAATTCAGACCGTTTGTTTGACTTATTTTTTATGTGACTTGGGAAAATTACCTAACCTTTCTGAGCTTTAGTTTACTTTTTTTTTTGCAAAATGGAATAACCATAACTGCATCCAAAGGAAGTTATAGACAACTGACATTGATGGAGTTCTGACATGTAGCGTGTATTTTATATGGTAGTGGACTTCCTTCATCTTGTGTGATATGTGACATGCATTCTCCTTCCCTCTGGTAGCGTTTGATTTCCTATGGGAGATTTACCTCTTCCCCAGGTATGTGTACTCTTGGTGGGAATGTAGATCCAGGGGTCTCCTTTCTCAGCCTTGGAGTTGATGGGGTCCTTTTTGCCAGATCTTTCTTTACTTCACCCAATATACCTAAAGGAAAGTCATATAATCAGATGTGGTTAATCAGACCTTCTGGTTTTGGGATCTTAAATACTGAGCAAAGTAACTGGAAGATACAGCTAGAATTCTTTCCCTACTGTAACCTCCACTGTGGTACAGTAGCGTGCTTCCCGCCATGAACACTTTCTGGGAGTCTTTAGCTGGTGAGAGCCCTGTCCTTTAACTTTCTCATTAATCTTTTTACTTCCTCCATTATTTTCTCCAAACTCTTCTTTCTTCAAGTCTTTTTTCACTTGTTTGCAACAACAAAAAAAATCCTTATTTACATACATGATCATTATTTTATTTGATTCTGACAATAATCCTATTTGATTCTGACAATAATCAATAATAATAATAGCTATCCCCATTGTCCCTATGAGGAGACTAGGGCTCCAAAATGTCAAGTAACTTACCCACATCATGTAGTAAGAGGAGAAAATTTAAAAAAGGAATGAGAGATTAAAGAAGATAGAAGTATTTGAAAGCGACTTGAACAAAGTAGGCACTTATGAACATGAATTAGTTAATTCTAAAGTTAATTCTGAATCTTTGAACTCAGTGAAAACTGACTACCTACTATGAGGGGAAAAAAAGTAACATACCCTGTATGAGAAAGTATAAAATAAAGTGGTGATTCAGTGGTTTATAATTTTACACAAATATTGCTCATTTCTCGAAACTTGGGCTTTTTGATGGCATGTCCTTTGCTCTGGAATTTCATTGCATTTCTAAAGAACATTAGAAAATTTGGGTACTCAGGTTGTAATGAACAAGGTCTATTAGAAACAAGCCACAGAGTTTGGGTTCAAATCCTGTTCTTGCGGCTTAGTATGGTCCTTACCTTGACATGGCCATTGCCACAGCTTAAAGATCCTGCTGACACCTTTGTTTTGCAGTAAGCAAGAACAGTCACCGAGCCCTCCCAGTCATTCCTGGAAGAGCATATACGATAGCAGTCAGGGGAATGTTTCCAAGCTAATTATTTAACAGAAATTTCACAATATAGCAGCAACTACTTACCAGGTGTTTGAGACTGGTAAAGGTCTAACAGCATGGCAACCATTTCAATAAACCCTGTTATTAAGTTTATCTGGACTTCTGTATATCTCAAGAGGCCAGTTTGATTTATTTTCAGGCATATTTTCATTTAAGCAACTTTGGTTTTTGATTCATTTATTGCATATACTTGATGCTCTACTGATATACAATAAAACCCCAGACCCTTGAGTGTTGATTATGCATGGAAACATTTTTTAATGGAATAAATTCCAAGGGGAAAGTTGAACAGTGTCTGTTCTTTTCCTTTCCTTCGTTAGGTGTTTTCTACTTTTCTTTTTCTTTCTTTTTTTCTTTACTTTCTTTAAAATGTTTTTTAATCCAAGGCTAACATAGAATGGACTCCAGGCTCCCTTGGACGATTGTGTCAGATTAAATCTGACGTTTTCCAAATGGTCATTTTAGTCATTTGGAAATGATGAAGGATTAACACTGGGTTAGTATAATCAGGATTGTGCTCTCCAGCTAGCTTGCAAGACTATTTTCCATCTCAATAAAGTGGTGTGGACTTCGAGGACTCAGGGATGGCTTGACTTCCTGACTGTTCTGCTCGGTCAATATGTCAATAATAGGGGGTGGGGGGAGGCTTTTCTGTCTAACTTAACCCCTGGCGTTCGCACACACTCACTCTTCAGCTGAGTCCCTGATTATGCTGGGGCTGCCTTTCACATGCACCTCTTGTTAAGGTTGTGACTGTGTTTTAAAATAATGAGGCCAGCCTGAACGAAATTGCTCTGGGGAAGGAGCAGGCTTCTTCCATGCTCAATAATACTTGGGTTTGGGCTCTCGTATTCTCATAAAGTTCTACTTTCAGAATTTCCCTGCAGCCTGGCCTGCCATAAGTGCCGAGTGTCTCCTCTGATGGGGGAAACTTTTCTTTATTGGATAGGTATCCTCAAATGTGGTTTCCAGTGTCCTTCTGGAGGGTCTGCTGGCAGAATCAGAACATACATTTGTCCTCTGCTTAAAGGACACTCTTTTGGGGATGATTTATTCTACAGAATAATTTGCCCAGAGGAACTTGGGAAAGGGATTTGAGGCAGTTGTATTTATTCTCCATATAAAGAATAAGTAACATTCCCTGATAATGATCAGTGTACTGAAAACATGTCTTACACCAAAATAACATTACTGTCACAGAGCTCTAAAGAAATGTTTACAGTCTTTCTTTATGTGGTGAATTGCAAATATAGATTTTGTTAGTTTTCTCGAATGTTAACCCATTACTCTGAATTTAAGGTGCAGCTATAAGGGTTAAAGGGGATGATCATTATACTTTCGACATAGGGAATATAGAATGCATTTAGCATAGTAATCACACGATGAATGTTAATATTATTGCTATTACTCTCCTGAAAGAGAAAATATTTGTAGAAATGCAGTCAAATTCATTGCTGTTTTATATTTGACTTTTAGACATTAAAATACATGTTTTCATGACTTATTGGATCATAAAGCCCTAGATATTAAATGATTTGACCGAAGCCAATGTGGTGGTTTCAAAAACCATGTTGTAAGTTCTTTGACTTTCCTCCCATCGGGAAGTGGACCCTAGTTCCTTTCTCCTTGAATATGGAAAAGCTGTAGTGGCTTGCTTCTACTAAACATTTTGGAATGCAGGGATGTGAAAATACACGACTTCCCAGGTCATAAAAGGCAACACATTTCGCTCTCTCTATCCCTTGCAACACTCCCTCTTGGAATCTAGCTGTGATGCCTCAAGGAAGTGCAGGCTACGCATAGGTATTTGGGCAATGTTGCCTGTTGAAGTCCCAGCTGATTGCCAGTGTCAAGAGCCAGACACATGAATGAGGACAGCTTTGAGATGTCTCTGACTCTAGCTCCAGGCACCTTTGGACTCCAACTGCATGAGAAACCTTAAATAGGACCCACCTCCAAGCCCTAAAACTTCCAAAACTGTGAGAGGAAATACTAATAACTGATTACTGCTGTGTATGGCATTAAGTGTGACGTGGTTTTTTATTGCACAATAGCTAACCAAGATAATCAAAGTACCGTAATTAGAACTCAGTTCCTTTGACTTTTGTCCATTGTTTTGATTGCTTTCTTAAAATAATTTCTTGGCTTTCATTTGGTTTAAATTAAAATTTACAAAACACTTTTATTTCAGGTATACTGAGGGTCTTAGATTATTTTTAGAAAATGAGATACCTGGGAAGGCTATCAGAGCTTATTTATTTGAAGCTCTTTATTATACAGATGAATAAATTAAGCCTCAGAGAATTCATTGTTTAAGACCGTTGTAAGTGGTGAGATGCAATGATTATTTAGAACTTCTTAAGTGTCTAAATGCTGCATTGTAGATGGCAATGATAACAGTCATAAGCAATGGCACTCAACCAAATTGTTGCCACACTCAATTGACCGACAATGCATAGTAGGTTACTATCAGGTTCACTTGATCAAATAATTTGGGCTTCTGCTTGATTTTGGAAGGCCTGAATTGTGCCTGAGGAATGAATTTATTTTCTGGTATCCACTTCATTTTGTGCTTTGTTGACAGAATCAAAATACTCACTTAAATGCATACAGAAGTGCACACGCATAGGATTATTCATTTCTATGCTTCTACATTAGAGTTTGAAAGCATTTTTACCTTTTCTCTTGGAAGCTATTGGAAGAAATGGATTAGAAAATTTAAAAATATAAGAGACAGAATCAAGGTGTGTGAAAAACAGGGTGTTTACTGAAGAAAGCAGCCTTCTGTGGTTGGGTGAGGGAATACATCTTGCTATTGTTGACAGCACAGCAGTCTCTCAGAATCCTGGGGGAAGATTGCAAGAAGGTGATGGGGAATTTCTATTTTTTGCTTTTGCCCCCTCTGCATATATCTGCCTGAGGGATAGAAAGTTAATCTCAACTTACCCAGGTTTTTGTTTTTCTTTTTTCTGCTGTTGCCAGTGCTTTTTGGTGGCTTCTTCTCCTCTGGTTCCCTGAGGCTGAGCGAAGGAGGACGCCTTGAGAGGCCCAGGTGCCACCACGTAGAGCACTTGATACATTAAACATTGAGCCAGTTCTTCTCTGCTGAGTGCTTACCAGCTGGGTGCAATTTTACTAGTGCTCAAATACCCCTTTCTTAATGACACATGCTTACATTTCTAAACCTTTTACACCCTTAAAGTTAGGTGAATTATTATGGGTTTTTAAATATCTTTTGCTGTGATTTTGGTCAGCAGGTTGATGGGTTGATTTGTGATCTCCATAGATTGTATGTGCTTTTCCACCAACTGTTAGGGAAGAAGAGAGGACACTATAACTTTTGGATTCGTCTGAGGTCTTAGCATAGCTAGACATGGCCAAGGAGAGGGGGCCTGACGATGTTTTATTCTTTATTTTCTTGGTCAGTGGCCCAGGATACAGTAGAAGTATCTCTGATTACAAAAAGAGAGTAAAATTAGCTACCTTTTTCCTGGTCCTATGATTCAGAGATTTAAGTCATGAGAAAAAATCCACTTTGGTGTGAAGAGACCTACCTAGGTTCAATCCCAGCTCCGTCATTTATGAGACCCTAGTATGTTACCTAACTACCTGGAACCTTAGGTTCCTCATCTCTAGAATGAGAAGAATACTAATAACTTTATCAATTAAGTGAGATGCAATTCAGCAGCTATCATTCAAACACTTGGGATTTTTTTTTTCTTTTTTGGCTTTGCCTTGCTTCTTGATAAAATAATCTAGAGCAAAATTTGAATTGAATGTACTGATAATCAAACTGAGAAAGAGAAGATAGGATAATTCCATTTTTATTTTATATTTAAAATAAAACTTCAAATGTAAGAAATCTTAACTCTAATGAAAACAGAAATTTTATCTGTCAGAATCTCCTCTGTGTTAAAAGCTCAGTTTCAAAAGTCTCTTTAAGTGTGTCTCCTCCCCTCTCCTCACTCACACACAGTTTCTAGGGAGAAGCAGTATTTTAACCCATTCTATATAAATTAGTTTCAGATAAACTTAAAGAAAATCCTCCTGACAGTGGTATTACTTTCACAGCAGAAGATGAAAGCATATTACTACAGTTATGCTACACATTTTTCAAAGAAATGACTCCTGCTGAGTTTCATTATTGCAAACATTACACTTGGTCACAGGAATGTGGCCAGAGCCCAGTGGCTGAAGGGGTAGTGTACTTGTACAGGATGAAGCATGCTAATTATTAGGATGGGTGAAGCAATGATAAATATCCCTGCTCTCCTTTTTCTTACACAAGATTGCAGTTCTATAAATCATCAAAATGCAGTCCAATTAAATGTATGGGTGTGAACTTACGAGGCCTGAGCCCTTGCATTATAGAAGGAGGACTGAAGTTTCTTTCTTCTAGGTTACATTAATGATCCAGGGAGAAAGTGCAGTCGTATACATTCTAAGTATACAGAACAGCGGCGTGGCATCTAAGGTGAACATCTCCTGTTGTTAAGATTACCCTTGAAAATCCTTAGGAAGGCGACTCACTGGAGGCAGTCATTTGTGTCATGAAATCCACCACAGCCTGTTTTTCCTCCGGTGTCGGAGCACATGGATCTTGCTTTGGTCGGGCACCAGGGGAAGATGTTGGCTTGTCTTTGGGAAAGGTTGTACGAACAGCAGCTCCCCTTTAGCCCTACATTCACACAGTGGTGAGGTGAGAGCTTACACTGGAGAGGCACACGGGTCTACTGAGATGTGGCCAAGTCACAGCCCGGTCACTCTCATTCCCAGGCACAGGAGCAGGGAACAGGATTTTCGTTGGGATTAATTACATTCCTTGCGTGGTTATTTCTGTATCTTCCTGTCTCTCTGACTTTCTCTGTTTTTTTTTACCTAAGAGCATATCTTTAAAGTTTAAAAAATTAAATGTGCATATAATAGAACTTCCCTGAATATGCACTGAACTCTGTCATTATTTCTAAATTCCTCTGTTTTCAGATTCAGGATTTATTAGCATTTCTGATTGACGTCCTCTTTTATCCCTAGAGCTCAGAGTCCGTCAGAGAGGCTGATGCAGGATAATGCAAGTTTGCTGAATGGCCGATGTACAGTCTAGGCTCTCCAGGACATTGATCCTTACCAGTGTCTGCTCAACTCAGCAGGGGACCACGGAGCTTTGTTAGGTGGTCTGGGGCTGTCTCTTTCGTTCAAAAGTGTTCAGCCTTTTCCTCTGTCATAGTGAATAATTTATTGAATACAATCAGCTACAGCCAGGCACACAGAAGAAATTCATTTTTGTTTCATCAAAGCAGAGACAAACCGTCTATTCATTCTGGTTAAGATTTTTTTTAAACAGTGCCAACTAAGAGGAGTTATGTCTTTTGGTCTGTGAACTGGATATTTTGTACACTGAGGTTGAACCTGGAAACGCTAAAGGTTTGAAGTAGCGTGGAGAAGTGAAAAGAGCAGAGGACTTGTAGCCAATTGAATGTGACTTATATGCCAAGATTTAGGTAATGAGAGCTGATACTTATTATAAGCCAGATCCTGTTATACGAGCTTTTCATATATTAGCTATTCCTTAATCTTCCCCCAAATCCTATGATGTAAGGCTATTATCTTTATCTCCATTTTAAAGCAGTGGAAGCAGAGGCAGAGAAGTTAAACAACTTGCCCCAGGCCACTCAGCTAGGAAGTAGCAGAACTGGGATTTGAACCTAGGCAATCTGGCTCAGTTCCTATGTACTTAACTGCTGCCTCTCTGTTTCCCCTTCACTCTATCTCATCTAATCCTCATGACAACTCTGCAATGCAACTACTAATATCTACAGTTCAAATAGGAAATTACAAAATGAGCTCAAATTCACTTGCTTCTAACAGACAGATTCAAGGCTTGGGTCCAGGTTTCTCCAAAAAGTAATAATTGTCAAAATACTGTTTCAAAGAGGGCCCTGAGTTGAAGCTGTGGCTACGCCTCATACAAGCTCCGTCACCTTGTGTCCATCACTTATTCTTCTGGAGCCTCGGTTTCCTTACCTGTAAAGTGGTGATGATGATACAGGTCTGCCCACCTCATGGGTGTGAGGATACAAGCAGGTGAAATGATGTAACAGTGAAAACCTGTTTCTTTCCTGTGTCCTTGGCAATGAATAAAGGAACCTGTTTGGGTCATTCCCCTCTTTCATTTTCCCAGGGATGATACAGCGAACTGCAACCTGGAAGAGCCCTTTCCTAAGCATAGAAGTTACTTCCCAGGAGGGACTTAGGTGCTGAAGTACTTGGATCTGCCTCATTAATCTATGTGGTAGAGAAGTTTCTAATTTTCCTGACTTTGCTTGGGAGCCCAGGCTCAGGTACCACCTGGAGGCTAAAAGGAAGCTACTTAAAATAACACCAGCTATTTTTGTAAAAATGATAAAATATTTTGAGGCAGAGAAGTGGCTCCTGAAACAAGCTACTATGCTATGACAGTTCCTCTTGATGAAGATGGTTTATTCTCATGACACGTAACTTTATAATCTGGGCTACTAGAAAACAGAAGACCCGAGGACGCGTTTATGACATCGTATAAGGGCTGATGTTATTATAAAATCTCATAAAACTATTGACAAATATTCTTCAAAATCTAAAAGTATGATTTTGAGAGTCCTAGGGTGGAGGCAAGTGAGGGCCAGAGTTGGACTATGATTCTGAGGAATGGGATTTGCGAGTGATAATACGGTATCAGTGGAGGCAATGGTACCAGTGGTAGGCTGATTTGTAGGGTAGATGGGGAGGCAGGCTGGGTCCAGATACTAGAAAAGGGCAATTAAAATGAAACTTAACTTCACTTGCTCTCAGTAGCTCCTGGGACCATGTTCATACTAAACTCCTACATCAGTTACCTACTGCTGTGAAATTATTCTGTTGGCTGGTTATGTGGTCTTCTGTTGGTTTTACCTGTGCGGATTCACATGACTGCATTGAGCTGGAGGGATGGCTGGAGGTTGGGCTCAACTGAAGAGCTGGGATGGCTGGGCCTCTTTCTCTACATGGTCCTCAGCCTCAAGGAGGCTAGACTGAGCCACGGTGGGAGCAGCATTACAAGAGGACATGCCCCAAATGTATAAGCTCCTCTCAAGTCTCTATTTCTGTCACGTTTTCTGATGTCTTATGGGCCGAAGGAATTCACGTAGCCAAGTTCAGAATCAATGCAAGGAGACTCCACACTGGTGTGAACACTGGGAGGTATTCATTGGGGAGATTAATTTAACCATATATGATAGTCTGCTCTCTGTTCTCTCCCATATGCAAATACACTCGTACCTTTTAAGACCTGAGTCTCACCTAATTATGACATCATGGGAGAAACTTATGAATTCATGATTTGAATCAGGGCTAGATGTGGATAAGGCCTTTTGGGTGTCGTTCCTCTTAATCTGGAGATGTGCGAACTACAAAGAGATGTGACCTGACTGCTTTACCCAATATACAATGGTAAGACAGAGGACAGAGTTAAGATAACCACTGTAGAAAATCTCATTTGGAGGGAGAGGATATATGTATACATATAGCTGATTCACTTCATTGTACAGCAGAAACTAACACAACATTGTAAAGCAGTTATAATCCAATTAAAAAAAAGATCTCATTCAAAAAGGAGAGAAAGGTAGAATGTGAGGGTGATATGGCTGTGACATCTGTCACGCCAACGATCACCAGGGTTGATTCTGCTGATCTGGCTGGCTAGGCCGGTGGCCCCTTCCTCTGTAACTGTTCCGTGTGCATTCATCCCAAAACTGTGTGCCCAGTGGAAGAGGATGACCTTCCCTGAGACAGGAGGATCATTCTTTGGTCAAGAGCATATGAGTAGCTGAGCTCCCCTGCTAGACCCTCCAAACAAGCGCTCAAGGTCCATTTGTAGGGTGGCGAAGCTTCTGAAACTCCAGATACATCCAAACGAGGTGCTGCCTGTGGCAGTCTGCCATTCTTTAGAATACAAAGCAAGATAAAATGAAGCAAAATACAAAAAGGAGAGGGGTAGGAGCAGCTCAGAGCAGTCATGGGTCCAGAGCATCTTTGAACTCCAGCCAGGCACAAATTGTCAGGGCTCCTTATTCCAAAGAAGGGAATGTTGCTTGCTGAGGGCCCAGTTCTGCCCCGGGGAGTGTCTTCCTAATCCATTGTTCTCTGTGGCTTCTGCCTCTACCCTCTGGCCTATGTTTGCAGCTAAGCAGCTCTCTCAACCTACTTCCTGCTTGTAGAGCCTGTATTCATTTTGAACTGTCTCTACCCCTGTTAGTCCAAGCTGATACAAAGCTTTCATATTTGGCCACTCAGTGGGAATTCTATGAATCTGACTGGGTTCACCTCATGCCCCTAAAGTCACATACATAATTCTTTTTGAGACAGACCTCTCTCTATTTTGGGCTGAGTGTCAGGGTGCTGTGGGACACTGCCTTTAAGATTTTTAGAAATTCTTTATTCTAGCTGAGAGGATCTAACTAGGCACTCTGCTAAATCCTTCTGAGGTCTTAACAAAAGGTCTTATAAATAAACTTACGATTTGATCTCAACCCTGAGGTCATTTCTCACTTTTTGAATCTTTTACTGACTAAAGATGGTGAAAATGTGAAACAGTTTTGTTTTTCAACCCATTACATCCTGGTTCTTCTGTATTTCCTTGAAATTCTGCTCACAAACAGAACAGTTCACTCTGTAACTAATCTCTCTCTTCCTTACACAAGAGACCCAGTTGGCGCTTTTTTTTTTTTTTTTTTTTCTGTATGCGGGCCTCTCACCGTTGTGGCCTCTCCCGTTGAGGAGCACAGGCTCCGGACGCACAGGCTCAGCGGCCATGGCTTACAGGCCCCCAGCCGCTCCGTGGCATGTGGGATCTTCCCGGACCGGGGCACGAACCCGTGTCCCCTGCATCGGCAGGCGGACTCTCAACCACTGCGCCACCAGGGAAGCCCCCAGTTGGCGCTTTTAACATTCTGTCTGGATGTCTCCTTAGTGAGATGCACAAGTCTATGTTCTATCTTCCAAATTAATACAGGCAAGAGTGTTACCAGTTGACTTTACTACAAACCGTGAGCCACTATCTTCCCAGCCTCCAGAGGCAGGTTTTACACTGTGGTAAACAGAATAGTGACTCCTTTAAGAGATTCACGTCCTAATCCTCAAAAACTGTGAATATATTACATTACCTGACAAAAGGGACTTTGCAGTCGTGATTAAGGATCTTGAGATAGGGGCAACTGTCCTGGGTTATCTGGGTGGGCCAGATGTAATCATAAGCATCCTTATAAGGGAAAAGGAAGAGGGAGGCAGGATAGGCAGAGGGAAGGAGAGAGAGAGAGAGGAAGAGAGATAGATACTGATTTAAAGATGATACCCTGATGGATTTGGAAATGGTTGAAGGGCCACAAGCCAAGAAATGCAGGCAGTCTCTAGAAGCTGGCAAAAGTTAGAAAAGGAATGCAGCTCTGCCCACATCTTGATTTAAGCTCTGTAAGACCCATTTTGGACTTATGACATTAGGAACTGCAAGACCATACATTGGTGTTGTTTTAAGCCACTAAGTATGTGGTAATTTGTTACAATGGGTGGTTGGATCCATCCCATTGAGGAGTTCAAATAGTTAGAAGTTTGAGTTCAGAGATTCCCAACAGCATCTGGACTCAGAGAAACAAAGGTGGCATTGGCATTGCCTTTTCTTTCTTTCTTTCTTCTTCTTTTATTTTTTGAGCCCAAGCAGCCAGTTGGAGTTTCCAAGTTTTTACTAGAATGCATGGTCAGCACAGAGAGTAGTTTAGTATTCCACTAAAGCATCTATGAGCTATTGGTCGCTAATGGGATATTTTAAGCATTTTCTACATATCTTGGTCCCTATTCAATCCTTCTTGTCCACTAAAAAAATTTAAAAATTCGAAAAGGGTATTGTTTGGTAATGCAGTCTGGCAGAGAAAGAATTAAGATCCATGTACGTTAGCATAGCTAAAATTTGTATTATCTTAACCATGAAATTTTAATAAATCAGTCAACAAATGAAATTGGTGTGACAGAGTCATAACCTGAAAGTTTTTTGTCTGTCAGTTTCATGCTCAGATAATTATTAATGATGGCTATTAATGCATTCATGTGAAAAGATGCTAATTCATAACAGAGAGGCAGCAGCTCTCACTTATGATCCAATTCTGGGGCTCGTGGAATATGAACCAATCAATGCACTTGAATACTAAATGTTTACCGGGGCAGGCTTCAGGGACACGCTTGCCTGTACAATTTGCTCACCGACCAGAACTACCCGGGAAAGAGTCACAGCCATTCTGAAAACTTTAATGGTTTGATAAATGGACATATGAGCAATTTATAATAAGCTGCTCAAGAGTTCCTAATTTAATTTCTTATTTTAACTACTGTGAGAGTTCAGGGTGTCAATGTGTCTTGGGAATATTAAAGTGAAAATGAGAATTGTAAGTAGAATTTCAGTCTTTTCTGAGGGTAGAAGAAAATGCCCATTATTCATGAGTCTAAGATTAGTCTTTTATTAATTCATAAAGAAATACTTCTTGAATGTTCCAAAGAGTATGTGTGTGGTCAGCCAGAGGCTCACCTCTGCACTGGCAATGCTTGGTCAGAGAAAGAGTATTATTGGGCTGTGGGCAAGGGCAGGAAGCAGTGAAGTGCTAGTAAATGTTTAACAACTGGCTCTCAGGGGGAAAAAACGCCCTGATTAGCACCATTTGCCAATTTCCATGGTAAAAACTCCCACTATGACCAATTTCAAGCTACCCAGTGAATGTCATTTCATACAGATTTGGGAAGGGATGTGTCCTGTTGGCTCTCATCAGCTGGTGCAACGTGGCACATCCCTGCAAAGAGTTTTCAGGGACAGAAGACACACAGGAGTTGTTTCCATTTGGGGCTCTTCTAAACACCTGCATTTGGACTTTAAAACATTGTAGATACAGGGAAGGTGAGCTGTTTGAGGATTTCTCTTCCTTTCTTTCGTTTTTTGATTTTTTTTTCCAAATGAAAAATAAATTAAGACTCCACTGATAACACGAAGGACAATACCATTTATATCCTCCCAGATATGTCTTACACTAAAGACCACTGAGACCAAGTCCTGGGCTGCTTCAAATATGGGATGCTTCACGAAGCCAGCACATCAAATGACAAATCCATCTAGGTGAGTGGAACCCTTGCTGGATATTTTTTTTTTACTGAACTGTGATTCCAGTTTTAATTTTTTAGAGATGTGTTATATGAGAGATTAAAGGCCTTTTGTCAGTGATTCATTTAAGTCAATTATGAATAAGTTGACATTCCTGGGAAGCTTTTGAATATTTTATGATGTGTACTGACAGCACTGCTAATTGGAGACAGATATACTTACCTGCTCCAATTCACTCTTTCCCCAGTGCAGCCTCCCAACTCCATCCATCTTAGAGTTGCTATGTTTAAAAATTATTCTAAAACCATTCAAAACAGAGTGAGAATGAAAGGACTATACGATACGATCCTATTGTTGTGAGTCCCTTAATACCTTAAGGGACTGAAAAGTGTCATTTCTGACCTAGATTCTTTGTAGGTTCGGGTGGAGTTTATCTTATCAGGTGGCCCCCCAGGCTGTGCTTAGTAGGGCTGAATTAGCTGATCTGTCTGAGAAATCCGTGCTCTGTGTGTTCCCCACAAAGGAACTGTTCAATCATTATCTGAAGATGACGGTGGTGTCAGAACCTCTGAGGAGGCCTAAAATGACCCAGCTCCTGTCAGTTCTTTGGATGGAGTGTGCAGTGCTGTGCTTTCCTTTACCCCAGGCAACATCATCTGTCGTAATCCAGGGCCTACATCATCTATCGTAATCCAGGCACTGAAACTAGGGAGGGTGGGACGGATGATTAAGCCACATGCCCACCAGGAGGTTTAGAACGATGTGCAGTAATGTGTGTTCAAGGATGCTTTTCTTGGTTGCTTATAATAGCTAAAAATTTGAAAACAATATAAATGGCCCCAGTCAGGAAACTAAAAAAATAAATTATGGTTCAGTAATACAATGAAATTCTATGCAACCACTAAAAATATTAACATAAATGTATGTTTATGTATTAGGGTTCTCCAGATTTTATATATATATATTCTGCAAGCTGGGAGCTCAGGAAGCCACTGGCCTAATTCCAGTCCCAGTTTGAAGACCTGAGAACCAGGGGAGCTGATGGTATAGGAGAAGACCAATGTTCCAGCTTAAATAGTTAAGCAGAGAGAGTGAATTTGGGGATTGGATGATGCCTACCCACATGGGGAAGGGCAATCCGCTTTACTGCATCTACTAATTCAAATGCTAATCTCATCTGGAAATGCCCTCCAAGACACACCAGAAATAGCATTTAGCCAAATATCTCGGAACCTGGGAGTTGGTCAAATTGACATATAAAATTAATCATCATAATATATTAGCCCCAAATGAATGAATGATGTATAATTAAGTAAACATTTATAGTATATCTCATTTATGTAAAGGATGTATATATACATATATATGCTTATAAATGACTGGAAGGATTAAGGAGTTTGGGGTTATGAATATTCTTTTTTCTATTTTGTCTATCTACATTTGTACATTGAATAGACACCATGTAATGATGAAATAATGGCAAAAACTTAAAAATCAAAAAAGAAAGTTGTTATAAATACTCAGTTCAAGAGAGATCTTCATGAGGCTCTGGTCACTCCCCTGTCTTCCTAGACTTAGCCCATCATACCCCCTTCCCTTATGTCTCCCCTTCCTCCCACCCTTGATCCTCCCTTAAGGGGAATGCAACTGGAACCCCATGTGGTAGATTGAATAGTTTTGCTGCCTACACCTAAGTATTCTCCCCAGGACCATATTGTGAAGATGAAGACCAGGATACCAGAGTTTTCTCATGAAAGTCAGGGAAACTGGAACTATTTAAAAATCCCAGCAGGGAAGAAGGTCACTGCTGGAATCCAGTGGCTGGGGTGCAGGGAATGGACCACCCTGGTCAGCATCATCACTGACTCAGACACCCAGACCTTGCTCTAGGTTGCCCTTAACTTCTCCCCCTTCCTCAGGTATGCTTCTGCCACAAGAGTGCAGAGCCTGGAGAAATACTGAAGTAGCTAATCAAGATGCAGCTGCCGGTTGGCTCAATCCTACTTAATGTCTGTGTCAGCACATCCCACACCTCCTCTAAGTCTCAGTCCGAGAACTGTGTTTTTAGCTTTCTGAAATGGAAGCAAGTCTCAAGAGGAGGATTAGCCAATTGGCGAAAGAACAAAGAATCAATTTAGTTTAAAATAGTTCCTTTAATGGTGGTATTTTGCATCCACAGTTACTTTCCAAGGCACTGTGTGCTTTTGTCTGGAATCCTCGGGGAGCCAAGAGTGGGCTTGCTTTTCGCCTTGAGACAGGGAGGGGTTGCAGTGGACCCCCTGCTTTCTGTTGGATGAGAAGCTGAGCCAGAAAAGGATAAAACTTTTAAACTATCTGAAATGCGATGTCAACTGCTTAGGGTGTTTCTTGGGTGTTTTATCTTCAATAAAAAGAAGAAAGAAAATTATCAAAACCTATAGGGAGAGGATAGTTAAAGAATTTATAGCCTTGCCTATATGCAGACTAATTGATTACGAGAAGTGGTCTAACAAGGTCCCCTGGCACTGAAATATATCCCTAGCAACACAGGGATTCAAAACTGATGCTTTAAAGTAAAAAGTCTCTTATTGCATGGTTAGCCAAATAATTAGGACATGTACCTCATTTGAAGTAGGAAACTGGATTTGGGCAACACTATCTAATAACTGAACTCAGGAATAATTCTAAACTTTGAGTTACACAAAGAAAGCTCTGATTACTTCTTTAACGTCGCCACAAGAAATTTCCTCACCCTCTCAAGATTAAATGACACATGAGTCTAGCTTTTTTGTTGATTTGTTTTGCTCTCCAAGAGTTTAAAGGTAAAGCAATACACAAGTTGAAAAGTATGAAAAAATACATATACTTTAATTTTCTGAACAGCTACTAAATGCCAAACACCAGGTATCAGTTACTTCTTTCCTGTATGATAATTGTGAAATGTAGACATGAGGCAGGAGATAGGTGGGCCCCAGGCTGGAGTCTGTCCCCTGTGGACAGATGCTCGAAGATAAAGGTTATAGCAGGGCAGAGAGAGCTGAGCCCTGCCCAGATAAAAGATAAAGAGACCACATATTCCTCATTCTTGAAGTCAAGGAGAACTTCCTCACTATATGTGCTCAGAAAGGCTCCTTGGAGGTCAAAAGGGGAGGGGGCACGACCCCATAGTATGTGATGTCAACCTACCCATAAGCCTCTGTGCTGTAATCCATCTTGGCTAGGAGATGCATGCAGAACATGGGAGGACCCTGAGATAAACCAAATATGGACTCAGAACCAGACAAAGCAAGATGATTGGCCAAAGGAAACCCAGAAGAAATGCCTTAAGTGATTCAAGCTACCACGAGGGTGTGACTCTTTCTCTGAGCCCTCCCGTGTGTCTAGCCCCATGTACCCTTTTTCTTCCTAATAAACACTTTACTTGTTTCACTACTTTCCATCATTTTTTGGAAATTCATTTCTACAAAGCCAATGGGCCAGGGCCTTGTCACTGGCCACTGGCCCTGTGGTCTAGTGGCTAAGATTCAACGCTCTCACTGCCGTGGCCGGACTCCAGTCGCTGGCTGAGGAACTGAAATCTTGCTTCAAGCTGCTGCAGGCTGAGGCCATCCGAGATCAGACATTATTATTACTCCCACTTATCAGATCCAAAAACCAAGGCCAGTGAGTTTCATCTTCCCTAAGACATTGCAGCCAGGAAGTGGTTGAGCCAAATTTTGAACTTTGGCTTTAAAGGTGCCTGGCTTCCAAGAAGCCACACGACCTTCTAGATACATAATAGCCTCCACTTATAAAGAGAGAGTTGTATTTTAGAAAACCTAGAGATGAGAGTGAAATTATCTATAAAGGATTTGTTTAGCAGGCAAAGGTGAGATGAATCAACTATGTAGGCTGGAGAAAGGAAGCATTAGGGTAATGGAGTATATCCTGAACCCTTCCAAATGCTAAAACATCCTACAATCCACGGAGAAAGGAGGAAGGCGAGATTAGATGATGGACAGAAATGTCAGGGTGAAAACCAACACAAGGGAGTCAGTCATGAGTTCTTGGGAGACTGGGTCCTGCCAGAGCCCAGCACAGATGCTTGGTATTCCATAAATATTTTCCAAATGAAGAAGTAGAGTACTTCAGGACATGGAAGTTGAGGACCTAGACTGAGGCTGAAATTACCAGCACATAGAGTCCAGGTTTTCATGTCTTAAGTAGTTCCCATACAACCTGGTACCTGGCTCTATTTAACCTAAAAATCAATCCAACCTAGGACATTTTAGTGCAGAAGTTCTGCAGCAGAATTTCATGGATAGGCTTGTTTGGGGAAGGAAGTTCTGTATGGCTGGGTGCGGGGACCATCAGTTGTAGCGTTTATGCACAATACAATTTGTAAAGAGCATGTAAAAATTTTTTTTTTCCTTTTAAGAATGCTGACTTTTTATTTATTTTGAGGATGGCATAATTTTTTTATTCCTTGTTTTATTGTGGTTAGATATACATAACATAAAATTTACCATTTTTTTCACAAAATATTGGCTATGTTCCTCATGTTGTACAATACAGTCCTATGGCCTATCTTACACCCAACTGTTGGTACTTCCCACTCCCCGCCCCTATATTGTCCCTCCCCCCCTCCCCACTGGTAACCACTAGCTTGTTCTCTATATGTGTGAATCTGCTTCTTTTTTGTTATATTCACTAGTTTGTTGTATTCTTAGATTCCACATATAAGTGATATCAGAGTATATGTACATTTTAATGAGGAAAGAGAAGCCATAGGCTTTATCAGATTCTGAAGGAGGGCTCTGAATTATTAAAAAATGTAATGATAATACTAAGGTGAAGTAATGGGAAAACAAAGAAGATTCAGAGACTGGCTTTTCCATTCTACTCATTTTCTTCTCTCTATCTCAAAAACACCAAAGTTATTTTTGACTATCTTTTTTATGCTGTCCTCCTTCCTTAAATGCTTTTTCAGCTATCTCCTCTACATCCTTTGGACCCCAGAACTTTCATCAAGTCTTTCCTGACTACTTTAGGTCACATGGATTTAATTTCTTCCTGCTCTGAATTCCTATAGAACACATGCTGTATCCTACACAATTTACCATTGAATTATATATTGTCTGTCATTATTGTTTCACAAAGTGGATTTTTTCATGCTAATAGATTAACAGATCTTTGGGCAGAGGGACCACATTGCAGATTAGTGGCTCAGAGTGCACATGTGGCTGACTCTTTTCCCCTTACCACGTACCCTTGGGCAAGCTATTAAACCTCCTCACCTATTGGTTTTCTCTTCTGTAGAATGATGATAATAACAGAACCTTCACCGTTCAGTTCATGGAAGGATAAATGAGGTAATGCATAAAGGGTGCTTAGCACCAAACAACAGAAACAAGTACATTGATTTTTATTGATTGTAAAGCAATCATTGTAAAACAATACATTGATTTTAACTATTACAGCATATTTATTATTACCTTCTATTTCTATCTTCTACTACAGGGGCTTTTCTGCTCTCACTCTTGAATTCTGAGACACTGGGAAAGCCACTTAAGCCTGTTTAGTCTCCGTTTCCTCATCTTTGAAACAAGGTGATAATATTTGTAAATAGTTTTCTTGTAGGGTTCAAATGAGATAATGAACGTAGTATTGTTTTGGAACCCTAACCTCACAACAACCCCAGCCAGGAGGTCAGAGTCCTTCCCTAGATTTTCAAACTGAAGCTTTAATCTCCATCGTGATGTATAAGAGCTTCCAGGAGCAAAGTCATCAACCTTTCTTACCGAAGTTAAGAGAAAACACAGCTGATACGCAGAAAGAAGCTGATCTGGGAGAGGGAGCGAGGGTTGGATGCAGTGAGTCCCTCGGTCTCCTTAACCCAGGCTCTTTCCCTGCCTTCATGCTTTACCTGAATCAGTGACCCCAGCACCCTCCACTGGCCTCCGTGGCCTGCTCTTTCAAAGAAGCTAGTTAGAGCCAGGTATCTGTCTGTGCTTCTGGAGTAGCCTTTGACGAATACAGGGAGGCAAGAACAAAGCTAGCAATTCAGCAAAAGAAAGGATGGCAGGGCACAAGTGAATTTTTCTCTCTTCATGTTTTGTTTCCAATCGAAAGAGAAATGGAAGAAATCTTGGAAACTTTAGAGAGAAGTCAGGCAGCATCCCTGCCACTGTCCAGACACAGCAGAGGAGGGATCAACACTCTTCTCTCCATTGAATTTGAGGTACACATTTTCCTCTTGACTTGCGGAGCCCCCAGACGTTTGGAAGAAGCACTCCAATGTAGTGCAGGGTTTCGGCGAAAGCTTGCTCCAGTGCACTTGAATCCTTTTAGATGGTGGCAGCAACCCTGACCCTTCCAGTGTGGTAAAAAACTAAAGTTTTGGGGGTTGAGGAAAACTGGAGCTTCATATGTAGTTTTTTTTTTTTTTTTTTTTTTTTTTTTGCGGTACGCGGGCCTCTCACTGTTGTGGCCTCTCCCGTTGCGGAGCACAGGCTCCGGACGCGCAGGCTCAGCGGCCATGGCTCACAGGCCCAGCCGCTCCGCGGCATGTGGGATCTTCCCGGACCGGAGCACGAACCGGTGTCCCCTGCATCGGCAGGCGGACTCTCAACACTGTGTCACCAGGGAAGCCCAAGACACATGTAGTTTTGTGACTAAAAAAACTTAACAGAACAAGGTTACACACATCTCTAGAATCTAGGGCTTAAATTGCCTCTCCAGCCAGAAAATAAATGTTACCTAAATGCCTAACCTGAAACCCTGAAGCTGTAGTCAGAGCTTTTACACATGTGTGTGTACACGCACGTACGTATATGAGGTACATGACGTATGTATACGGTATCTGTATCCTGGTAGCTTCAGAGATGTGTAAGACTTGGTCCAACACAGATTTTTCCCCTCTCTGTGCAGATGATCATTTCAATAAAGCTAAGGTTGTAGGGATCATGGTGAAGCCGGCATTTTATCTATTTTCAGAATAGAAGTTTACCCTCTTAGAGGCAGTGTCTTCTAAGGAGTCTTCATTTTTTTATACAACTGATTTTCAAGTAAGTGATTATGAAAGTAATAAATGTTTGTGTCAGAGAACCTGAAAAAAGTGTATAAAAGGTCAAGGAGATAATGAAAATCACCCCCCAGGAGACCTTTTTGAGAGGAAAAGGATCCTTTGGCTATTTCAATATAAACTCCTTTGCATTCAATTCAGTTGGAAAAAACATTCACTGTGCCGGGAAGACCTCTGAGTAGGGTATTGCCGGGAATGCATATTACAGTCCAACTCAGCCCTCTTCAAGGACCTGGTGATGGAGGAAAGGCTCTAATGATTGTCCTGATACGAAATTCGGCACTACCTCGAGGATGACTGTTAGAATACGGGTCCAGCCTAATCACACTTGTCATATTTGCCAAGTCACTGAGGGCTTTGGTGTAGAACAGAAACCTTTCAGACTCCAATAGCAGCCTAGATAAAATGTGAAAACAGCCTTTTATCCTTTTTTCCTAACGTCAGGATCCAAATGACGAAGTTCACCTAAGACAAGACAGCAGTGCAGCAAACAGCTGATGGCAAAGGTGTACTCACTTGCCTTTTCATTTAGATGACTTGGGGAGGAGGCTGTCGTCAGAAAGATCTGATGCAGACTGGGGCAGACCATTAACCAGCTGGGTGTCTCCCATGGGTGGGTTGAAATCACCCTTACCAATTGCTTGAGACAGGTTGTACAAAAGCTATCAGCTGCTACTAGCTTTTGACTCACTACCGGTTTCTTCTAGTCATTTCTTATTATTGTCTTCAAGCGTAAACGCTTCTGTAAGGCGACTGCATTTACCCTTTGGGTAACATGTGCTTGGGAGGATCTTATATTTTCAGGGGAGGATTTGGGGTAGAAGAGGAGGCAGTGGAGGTTGGTGGGGGCAATGGAGGCTACAGGTGAGTTTTTGCAATTATGGGTACGCACAAGGCAACCTTGTTTCAAAATGATTCCAGGACGCCCTGGAGCCTCTGTGCCTCCCGCAGGTGGTTTTACTGCCTCTGTAGTAGAATCTCTGCTTGTAGGTGACAGTGCTGTAGGTGAGACAGAGGCAGTGCAAATGTCTCCATGTGTACCCACCGCATCCACCTGCATACCTTACAGCAAGCTTGAGCAGGGCAATCAGAGACGGGGAAAAAACATGACATAACGAAACAAAACAAAACAAAAATTCACGCAGTGATGAAGGAAATACACAAGCTAGAGAGGATTAGTAAGCAACTGTAATGATGGGTTTGGGGTTAGCTCTGCGTTTTAAATTAAAATCTGAAAAATAAATTCCCGTCGGTTAGGAAGAACAAAGCATCTCCTTGTGAACTGTCTGTCCACAGCTGCTCAGATGCTGATTATCTTTCTTTTCTGCAGGCATTTTGGGGAAATAAGCAAGAGAGGAAATAAACCCCCACTGTTTGAAATGCTTCCTTTCATACACACCGTCATGTCCTCTGGCCACGGTCACCTCGGGCAGCTTGGTGGTTTACCGTAGTCATTCTGTTGTGTGAAGGTGGAAGGCCAGGGACTTCAGAAGACTTAAGGGCATCTTTCTCCTCTAAGGATGCAGGAGGCTCCATGGCTGCCCATATTCCTTTGGGCCACTGGAGTATGATCCAGTCGGGGTGTTGTGTCGCCTTGGTTCTAAGGGGGCCACCCCTGGAGCTAGCATCTCATCCCTGCATTCATTCCAGAATTAAATGCTCCTGACTTTTTAAGGATTTCATCTCTCCCAGCTTCATTCGGGGTCATTGACTTTGGACTGTGTTGAGGTTGTGATACATTTTTCACAGCCCCTCGCTTCTTTGTCCCTCCCCCAGCCCACATATTTCTAAGTTGGCTCCTTTGATATATTTCCTTCTACTTGGGTGCATCCTGGTTTTTGATAGAGCATGATGAGAAGTCAGCAATTAGGAATGAGCAATGCTCCAGGAATCAGAACAGAAGAATTGGGCTCTTGTCACAAGTATGCCACAACTTTATGACCTTGGGCAACCTCTTTTAACTAAGAGCCTTATTTATTTATTTTTTAAAACTTATCTGTAAAATGGGGCTTATTATCTCTATCACAGGGGTGTCGTGAGCATCAAATACAATAATGGATCATTAAAAAACCTATGAAGGTTGGAGTCCTCTGTGCAATTGAAGTAATACATCTCTATGGTCTCTGTTTTGACTCAGTTTGGTTTTAGAAAGAATGTGGGTTTCTATTCGAGACAGATCTGCACTGCTAAGATTTTGGCTTCTGGATTCAGGTTTGAGCACAATTACAATGGAGGCTGCCGTTAACTGCAAGATTCCATACAACTGTCTTGGATGTGTATTTCTGTGGTACCCCCCACTATTTTTCCCCATTATTTGAGTCTGGTAAAAAGAAAGCCATGGACTGAGGATAATTTTTTTATAGAGTGTACTTCAGACAACTCAAAATCAATAGTTGTCTTTGTTGAAGTCACCCAGGAAAGTAGAACATAAGGAATCATAGGGGTTTACTATTGCTTTCTGAGGCCAATGGTAAAGCTTTATGGTATTCTCATAAAATGCGTGGTTGAGTACAAGTGAAATTATATTTCATTACGGTTTATCATTGTCTGATGATGGATAATACTGTCTTTTGTAAAACTTGATATTATATGTGGTCAAAGAACTGAACTCTTTGTTTCTCTCCTCCTAGTGGCTTAGGATTTAAAAGGCAGCTAGAGAAACTGAGGGTGGAATTAATGGTGGGGATGACATACTATGAAGGCAGCTGCGGCTTTTCAGAGACCCAAGGGATCCAGAAAAAATTTTTTTAATGATAACTTCTTGCTTAGAATGACCTTGGTGTAAAAGTGGGTATTTTTAATACCAGTAATAATAGTAATAGGTAATAATAATAGTTATGATTATGGTTATAATGCACATAGAATATCCCAGCCTTTGAGCTTATCATTTTACATGCATTATCTCATCTAAGCCTCATCTCACAACCTCCCTGTGAGTTAAGCACCATTATTATCCTGATTTTACTGGTAAGAAAACTGGGTCTGAGAGAGACTAACGATCTTGCCCAAGCTGGCCCACCTAGTAGGAGAAAATTTTGTTTCAGTGGAGTGGCAGAAGGTGACTAGTCACTCATCAAACCTGATTTTGCTTCTTCTTTGGCACACAGCTATGCTGCATCTGCCAGCTTCCATGCAGGTAGGTGTGGCCATGGACCAAGTTCTAGCCAATGGGATGAGAGGGAAGTGATGTGCAGAAAGCTCACCAAGACTGGCCTATATAGCCTCCCATAATCTATCTTCCAGGCTCTTTTCCTGTCCACTGTCTAGGCTTAAAGGACTCTAAACTCAAAGGAATGGCAGAGATACTAGCCCGAAAGAGCCTGAGACCCTGAGTGACCACATGGAGGAGAGTGGCCTGACAATGATAAACACTTGCTTTCTATTTTTTTTTAAGTGATGCTTACAGGATAAGCTTTATTTATTTATTTATTTATTTTTAATTTTTATTGGAGTATAGTTGCTTTACAATGTTGTGTTAGTTTCTACTGTACAGCAAAGTGAATCATCTATATATATACATATACCCCTTCTTTTTGGGGTTTCCTTCCCATTTAGATCACTCCAGAGCATTGAATAGAGTTCCCTGTGCTATACAGTAGGTTCTCATTAGTTATCTACTTTATGCATAGCATCAATAGTGTATATTTGTGAACCCCAATCTCCCAATTCATCCCACCCCCTCGCTTCTCCCTTGGTCTCCATACTTTTGTTCTCTACGTCTGTGTCTCTATTTCTGCTTTGTAAATAAGATTGTCTATACCAATTTTTTTTCAGATTCCACATATATGCATTAATATACAATATTTGTTTTTCTCTTTCTGACTTACTTCTCTCTGAATGACAGTCTCTAGGTCTATCCACTTCTCTATAAATGACCCAATTTCATTCCTTTTTATGGCTGAGTAACACTCCATTGTATCTAAACTCAACTCTATCTAAGTGAGAAATCAACTTCTATTATGTCCCACTATTGAAATGTTGTTGCTTATTTGTTATAGCAGCTTTTTAGCATTTATCCATAGTCCCCAATCAATATATTCCTGGAAAAGATATACTATTGAATAGTACATTGCTCTCTACTTCCATGTGTTGTTATAGAAAGAAGTTCACTCATGAAGAAAAACTAAATCAACAGATATTCCATATCACGGTGACTGAGAAGCCCATGATGTCTTTGTCTGCTGGAGTTCAACAACGTATTTTACTATAACATACCTTCAGTCTTTTGTTCCTTTTTTTGTTCCATCCTTCTCTCCTTCTTTCCTTCCCTTCCTTTCTACTGAGTGCCTGTGGTGTTGCAAGAAGAAAATAAATGAATGTAATCCCTGTCCTTAAGGAGCTCAGAGCCAAAGGGTGGGTCAAGATAAATACATATATAATTAGCCAAAGGGTGGGTCAAGATAAATACATATATAATTATACTACAGTGTGGTGATGACAGAACACCTGCACTCTGGGAGCACAGAGGAGGGGTACTGACCTGACCAGTGAGGGGCAAGGAGGGCTTAGAAAAGGTGGGGACTGAGGGGAATTTTCTGGGATGTGGGACTTTCAGTGTAAACCCTAGCAATTCCCACACAGATCTGGACAAGTTAGTCACCGTATGTGGAGGTAATGTCTTTATCTCTTCTCAAAGAATGAGCAAGAGTTTGTGGGGAGAGCATTCTAGACCAAGGGCCAGCATGTGTGCTGGAGGAAAAAGTGCAAGACTTCACTGTGGAAAATGAGGCTGGAGAGTTAGGCGAGAGACAGACAGTGAAGGGCTTTGTAAACCATGTTAAGGAGCTGAGGGGCTGATGGCAGAGACTGAAAGCAGCAAGATAAGGAAGGAAGCCACTGCAGAGTCCAACCCGAGTCAGGTAGAGAGGAGAGGCCATTTGTTTAGAAGGCAGAATCTTTAGTATTTGGTCGTTGATGAAACAAAAGGATCTAGAGAGAGAGAGAGAGAGAGAGAGAGAGAGAGCACAGATCCAGGATGACCTGCAGGTGTTTAGAAGAATAATTTCCCAGTGACTAGAATTTTACCAGAGAGCCTTCCTTTCTCCAATCCTGTGTGCTGTGCTATGTGCCTTGTCTCTGCCCTGTGGTCGGGTCACCTCACCATCCCCCCACACCCCACCCAGGGAGAGCAGCTCTTCCTTCGAGGGCTTAGCAGGGTGCCTTCTGCATACCTCCTGGCACAGTGGTCCCGGTACAGAGCAACCGGTTACTGAGGCCACCCAATGAAGGGGTTAAAAACCTACCTTAGTGGGGTTTGGAGAACTTAAATGACCTGTCCAAGGTTACACAACTAGTAGGTAGGCAAGGAAGAGTTGACCCCCAGTTGTCCAACTGTCTTATTAATAAAACACAACACAGCTTTTTATTTTGATCCATCCATAGGAAAGGATGAAAGGGCAGCTTGTGTTCCTTACAAAGTTTAATATCTGCTTTCCCTATTCAATATATGGACTATGTCTCCTTCAAACTTGTATCTCCAGCACCTATCACTGTCCCTAACATATATAAGTAAATGCTTAATTGAATTCTGAATGAATACTGGCCAACATGGACATTCTGCCGTTGTAGAGTAGAGTAGATAAAGGATATATAGCACAGTTATCCTAAATGGAAACATTTTTTTATCTTAGCACAAGAAATCTGAACAGGATAATGTACAGTCCAGAGGATTTGTATTTATTTGATCCTAATTTGATTTTAATTTTGTTTTGAGACTTGTCCAAAGAATTAACATCTAAACAAAACTGATGTTCACAGGTATCCTCAATATCCATCAAGAACTTTTAGAAAATAAATAATTTTTTTTTTCTTGTAAGACCTAAGACTTTACTTTTAGATTTAAAACTGCACCTAAGCTTGCTGGAGAGATTCAATCAAGAAAATGTCACACTATGGTTCCATCTACTGAATTACTTGCTAACGCTGAGGCCCAGTTAAAAAGGTGGACTTGACATTAGGGGGAAAAATGTCTCACCAAGATCCTAGAGATTTTTAGTGGCAGTAGGACTCCTTCAAGGATAGTGGCCTTGAGTGCTCTGTCCTTTAATATAAAATATCACTCAGCAAGCTGTACTCTTTGATAATTTTTATAGCAAAACATAACATGTTTTCCAGCAAGGTCAGAAATGTCAATAAAAAGGGACAAATGGACTTGCCTGTGATTCTCAATTTTGAAAACAGTCTGATCTCTTCAGCACCCTGGTGCTGAGACTTGAAAAGCAAGTATAATTTCAAAGGGACTCTTGAGGCCACCCTATACGTTTAACCAGGACATCCGCCTGTGCGTCTAGGGTGTCCTTTGGGGGATAATGTAGTACTTAGACCTCTGGTCAGGGGATATTGGCACCCAGGAGAAAGTGTGTTACATAGCTGCCCCTGGATCCACCTTTGATTTGGGTTTGACAGTGGTTAAAAGAGGTTTGGGGTAAAAAAAGAAACTTCCTATGTAACTAATGGACTGTGTTAGTTTTTTAATGGTGCATGGTAAATGACCACAAATGTAGTGGCTTAACACGACCCTCGTTTATTATCTCACGGTTCTGTAGGTCAGAAGGTGGTGGTGGCAGGGAAGGGTGGTGGTGGAGAGGAGCTTGGCTGCCTTCTTACAGTTTTATAGGCTGAAATCAAGATATAGGCCAAGCTATGCTCTCATCTGTGGGATGAGGGGAAGTCTACTTCAATGCTTATGTGGGTTGCTGGGAGAATTCGGTTCTTTGGAGTGTAGGTTCATTGGAATGTAGGAATGGTTTCTTGCTGGCTGTGGTCTGGGGTCACCTCAGCTCCAGGAGGCTGCTCTCGGGTCCTTCCATGTGGCCTCCTTCATCTTCAGACATCAACTGCATATTGAATCCTTCTCACTTTTGAATTCTCTCTGACTTTCTCTTCTTCGACCAGCAGAGAAAATTTTTACTTTTAAATGGCGTGTGATTAGATTATGCTTATCCAGTTATCTTTGTATTTTAAGGTTAACTGATTTGGGACTTTAATTACATTTGCAAAATTCCGTTATAAACAGCACCTATAAAGCATTATAGACTATAGGTTATAGGTTATAGATTAGTGTTTAAGTGAATAACTTGGTACCAGAAACCTTAAAGGCCATTTTAGAATTCTGTCCACCACAGGACCAATGTAAATGATTTGCTTTGCATGTACTCCTTAATTTAAACCTTTGAACAATCTATAAGGACACAAGTTAATTGCCTAATTCACCCACCCAGTAAGTGATGCAGATGGCATTCGATCCCAGTCTATTCTGAATCTAAAATCAGTGCTTTTCCATGGTAATAATGATAATGATATTCACGAGAACAGCACTCTCTATGTGGCAGGAACTGCCACTTTTCATGTGCTAACTCATTTCACCTTCACAGCAACTCTGTACTACAATCTTGGTACTATTATTGCTCTCATTTTGTGGGTGAAGAAGCCACGGAGGAACCAGCCAGCTCTCAGGGCTCTCATTAGTATAATTCAACCACTCCAGTTAATCTCAACTTCTTTGTATCAGCACAGCATGCGGGAATTCAAAGAGCAAGCAAAAACTTTCCCAACATCCATTCTAGGTGCTCACAAATTTCCTAGCTGGGTTACTTCTCTTGCAGGTATGTTTTCCTCACCTGCACACTTGGATGTGACACCTTTTAAGACTTTCATGGTGTTAAAGCAAAAGTTGTTTAACAGGCAAGGAAGACTCTACTGAAGACTATTCCAACAGGGAAGAGAGGCCAGAACACAGTCTGAATTTAACTCTGCTGAAGCCAAGGGCTAGAGAGCTTTTTTTTTTTTTTTTGCGGTACTCGAGCCTCTCACTGTTGTGGCCTCTACCGTTGCGGAGCACAGGCTCCGGACGCGCAGGCTCAGCGGCCATGGCTCACGGGCCCAGCCGCTCCGCGGCATGTGGGATCTTCCTGGACCGGGGCACGAACCCGTGTCCCCTGCATCGGCAGGGAGACTCTCAACCACTGTGCCACCAGAGAAGCCCTTTTTTTTTTTCTTAACATCTCTATTGGAGTATAATTGCTTTACAATGGTGTGTTAGTTTCTGCTTTATAACAAAGTGAATCAGTTATACATATATATATGTTCCCATATCTCTTCCCTCTTGCGTCTCCCTCCCTCCCACCCTCCCTATCCCTCCCCTCTAGGTGGTCACAAAGCACCGAGCTGATCTCCCTGTGCTATGAGGCTGCTTCCCACTAGCTATTTTACATTTGGTAGTGTATATATGTCCATGCCACTCTCTCACTTTGTCCCAGCTTACCCTTCCCCCTCCCCATATCCTCAAGTCCGTTCTCTAGTATGTCTGTGTCTTTATTCCCGTCTTACGCTGGGATGGGAGGATCCCAGGCCATCCTCGTTTGCTAATTGGTTTCACTGAAAGGAAAAATAAAGTTTCTCATATCTTCATGACAGAAGGTAGTTTTACAGCTTGGAGAAAGGTGCCTGCCAAATTTAGGCTCCTACCCTCCCAGAGAAACTGAGAGATAGGGGCATCCCCTTCCTCCAAGATTACATTTCCAATGGATGGCTCCCATGTCCTTGGGAAAGACCTTCTTGGTCCCTAAAACTGGCAGGAAGCCTTTAAAAAGATTTACATCTCAAAGGAGCAAAGAAAGAATTTACAAGTTTTTCTAAAGCAAATGCTTTAAGAGAAGGGAGGTCAGGGCTTACAGTCAGGAAGAAATCTGTCTAAAGTTCCGTCAGGGGAGGGACAAGGTAAGGCCACCTTGGTCGACTGTGAAGACTAAACAGATAATGTATGTTATTGTGCCTTCTAATCTGAAAAGTAATATTCAAGTATCACTTCCTCCAGGAAACTCTCCTTGACCCTTTAAGTCTAAATTCTGGGCTCTTTCTCTGTGGTCCCAGAGCTCCTGATCTGTCATATGTAATATTAATAGTCTAAGTAAGTGCTCATCAACAGCACTATAAACAGATATGTAAGTAAATAGCGTACATATATACTATAAATAGAAGTACGTATAAACAGATATGGTACCTGTATGTGCATGAATCCTATAGCCATTAAAGATTGCACTGAAGAAGAAATTTAGTAACTTAGAAAAATGTTTATGGTAGATTTTTATGTTAAACAAAGGCAAATTATAAAACACTATGAAAAATATGATCCCAATTAAGTAACACAACAAAGAAATAAAACCCCCTGGAAGCATATACGCCAAAATGACAGTATTTATCTGTAGGTAGTGGGGTTATGGATGATTTTTATTTTCTTCTTTGTGCTTTACCATGTTTTTGGATTTTCTACAATGAAAATATATAACTTCTGTCACCAGAATCAAAAACACAATTTTACACAAAGAACTACGGGCAAAAAAAGCCACAAAGGCAAATTTTATGACTCCCCAGCTCTAAGCTAATGGAGGCAGACAGTGCTTTATAATGTTTCCTGAGTAATTCCTGAGTAATTTCTTGTCTTTCTTTTGATACTGTCCTTCTGGTGGTCCAAATCTGGACAGAGACCAAAGTGATAAAAAGAGCTCCATTCTTCCTGATCCATTGTTTAGTGCATGGGCTAGCAGCCTGGTAGGAAAGAGGGTTTGGGGGAAGGATATATATAGGATATATATATATATATATATATAAGATGATATATATATATATACAGTCCTATATATATAGGAAGGATATATATATATATATATATATAGGACTGTGATTAGCCTTTCTTGCTCTGGCTCTATCTGCATCCTCAGCCTTGACTTAATGTTATGAATTGATTGATTAATTGATGGAAATGTTTATTTGCACCAATTGCCCCCTATGTATCTGGCCAAGAAGAGCTGCCCAGAAATGGCATGAGCTACATTGGTAGATAATGAGTTTGCCATCACAAGAGGTATTCAAGAAGAGTCTGAATTGCCACTTATCAGAAATGTGATGAAGAGACTTCTAGCCTCATATAAGCCAGAGAAGGGTGTTAGTTAACAGGTTCCCACTCCTGTAATCCCCAGACAGAACAGGAAGCACAGTGAGGCTTCTAGGAACTGAGATGGGGGTACTGGGAAAGCCTTTGAGAGCTAAGGCAATCACTCTCTCTCAGGGGTTGCGAGGTATCTCTGCTCTCTTTTTTCCTCTGCAGGTGCATCTTGCATGACCTTTGCTAACCCAACCTCTAAGCCACAAAATCTTTCTTCCAGCAAACTACCAGTGTCCTTGGGTGTAAAAGAGAGACACAGAGAGAGAGACAGAAAGAGAGAAAGATAGAGAGAGACAGACAGAGAGATTTCGATTCAGTGGTGCACGTGTGATCGGGAGAGAAACTACTATCACAACTTAAAGTAATGAAAAATATATGAGTTGGTAAATATACTCAAACGTTCTCCAGAAAGTTCCCCTATACGTGGGGCAAATTTTCACAGTAGTTTGTTTACCAGAATCTACTTCATCGCCTCTCCTTTCTTCATCAGATTGTTCGACACTGCAGTGATAACTTGAGAATTCTCTCCAGGGTCCCTGCGTAGCCGATTAGAAAAGCATTCTGAAGTTGGTTCTCTGCATTGTTATTTGGAATATACTATCTAGAATCCAAATGGCTTATCGAAATATTTTAGCTCAATTATTCAGATTATAGGCATAAACTTGTGTTTCTGTGTTAATCTGAAGTCATTTCCTATATTTGTTCAGTGAGCAGAGCCAGCTAACCAGGCAATCGAAAACATCTTTTAAAATATAGAAACCGTTAACAAATATAGAAAACACTGGGAGTAAAATTCCCTCCTTTGTGTCACGGTGAGACCCCATGTTACAGCTGCCTGATCGTTCTATAACCTTTAATGATATCCAGCTTCCTTCACTGGTTATCTTTGCCTGGAGCTGCAAAGATTTCCTTAATAATTTATGCCACGTTTTTCATTTCCGTTCACCTCATCACGTAATCAGCAGAGTTGTAATTCCTCTTCCCCTATGACATCTTCATTTTCGACCCCATTACCTGTACGAGCTCCAAAGCCTCACCCATCCTTGGCATGGCGTTTCTGTCTTCTAGGTGCTCTCCTGGGTCTCTGGCAATCTGCTGCCTTCTAATTGGTGCAGACGCAAGTAGGAGGATAAGCAGAGCACACAAGGGAGGAAGCAGATTCTCCTGGTAAGGAAGGGGTCCTTGGGGACCAAGGCACTTTGGAGAAGACGCTTTAACACTGTCAAGCACAGTGAAAGAGCAATTTATGGAGTCCTGTTCCATGACATTTTTTCTTACCTTTCAAAGGGGTATTTCCAAAGCCTCCACTGGTGTTGGCTTGACCTCTTGAAGTACACACCTAAGCAAGCTCAGAATTATGATGATAAATATCACTTATTGGCCGGATGCTTCGCAGATGAAGAACCTAAGCCTCTGAGAACATAAGCAATTGGCCAAGAGCCTTAGTCCATTTGGGCTGCTATAAACGAATACTATAGACTGGTGGCTCATAAATAATGTAAACAACAGAAATTCATTGCTCACAACTCTGGAGGTTAGGAAGTCTAAGATCAAGGTGCCAGGTATTCCTTATCTGGTGAAGGCCGGCTACCTGTTTCATAGATTGCTGACTTCTCACTGTATCCTCACATGGTAGGAGAGGCAAGGGAGTTCTCTGGGGTCTCTTTTATAAGGGCACTAGTCCTATTCATGAAGGCTACACCTTCATGACCTCATCACCTCCCAAACTCCACCTCCAAATACCATCCCATTGGGAATTATGTTTCCATGTATAAATTTTGAGAAGACACAAACATTCAGCCTGTTGTGATGGAGACAGATTGGTGTGGGAGATATGCTATTTTTGGCAGAATGATCAGGGAAAGGCTTTCTGAAGCAGTGATAATTACTGAGAACCGAGTGATTCAGTGCAGTCTCCAAAGGAACAGAGCCAGCAGGAGCTGCAGCAACATCTTTATAGACATTCCTTTGTTGTTAGTCACATCTTGACTCTTCAAATTCAATAACAACACAATGAAGTTGTAGTGGGACCTCGATATGGACAGTCTGTGACCTGGATATCACTTTTTTCATCCACGGGAAGCTTCTGGCTAGGTTCAGGGTAGCCCATGGGAGGTAAAAAGAAGGAGGTAGGAAGAGCTGGGTCTGGGAGCTAGAAAAAGGCACAACCAGCTTACTGAGAAATCTTGGGAAAGTGATTTCACTTTTAAGGATCTCAGATTTCTTGCCTATTAATTTATAGAGTGGGCTGGAAGGGGTGTGGGTATTGGAAGGAAAGCATGCTACTTCATCTCTGTGGTACATCTGTGAGTCCTCACCTTTGATTTATCCATTAAAGTTATTCCAGAACAATTTACATTTGCAAAAATAGCTAAAGCTGATATTTATTAACCTCCAGCCCCTATACATTTTATAGACCCTCTTAATCCTCACAACTTTACAAAGTAGCTGCCTTTATTATTTCCATTTTATAGATGAGGAAACTGAGGCACAGAGAGATTAGGAAAAGGAAAGGAGTCTAACATTTAGTGAACATTCACTCTTACAAGGGGCTGCATATGGTGACTTTAAGAGATGATCATGTTTCATTACCACACTAACTGCCTGCTGGACCTCTTAAAGTCTACGAACAGGGAAACCGAAGCTCAGTGACCTTATACAATTAGCTCACAGGATGCAAACAAAAAGGGCAGAAGCAGGGTTCGACCCCAGCTCTGTGCTGCTGCAACTGTCCCTTCTTTTGCCACACATCATGTGTAGCTGGCAGTTGGGTGATGTTTCTTTACCAACAGTGAGGAAGGTGGACGTCTCTCTGCTCTCGTAGATACATCACTCCTAGAGGACTCTTGGCGTATTTCCAGTTACAATGCTGGGCTTTGTAAGTGGCATGTGAGTTATAGGGCCCTGGTGTCTAACACTACCTGTCAATATTGCCAGTGAGGAACTAGTACCAACCTCATAGAATTTTTTATGAGGACTGAATGACAGGATAGATCTAAAGTGCCTCATCCATGGATATATAAGAGGTACCTGGTGAATGGTCTCTATTGAAATTATTGGGAAATATGTCTCCTCTTCTTTTGTCTCCAAACCTGAGCTCTGCACTTTACATTGGATTAAATACAAAATAGATGCTTGATGAATAAATGTAAAAAATAATAAGTTAAAAACTTGGAGATTGGGGACCTGAATAACTAGTCCAGTCTCTGCCATCATTACTGTGAGACCATTCAGAAATTACTTACCATTTCTGAGTTTTCTTCCTTGTATTAATAACATGGGGGAGTTGTCCTGCATGATCTCTATGACCCTTTCTAACTAGGGATTCTTAAATTATTTAATTTAAAACCAATAAAACCTAAGTTAATTTTCCTACTCTTGTCACTGCTTAAAGACAGTGCTTTATCTGATACCAAAAATACCTGCTTTTTTTCTATCCATGTGGGTTTCTTAGTGTGTAGACTGGGTTACACATTTTGGGCTTTAAAACAAGGGGGGATATCTCTCCTCTCTTTTCATTTTATTTTATGTTACTGGTTCTCAACTGAGGCCAGTTTGGCCCCTGAGGGGATGTTTGACAATGTCTGTAGACACTTTTGGTTGTCTCACTGGGGATGGGATGCTACTGGCATCTAGTAAAGGCCAGGGTTGCTGCTAAACATTCTACGATGTACAGGATAGCACTCCACCCCTAACAATGAATTATTTGGCTCAAAATGTCAATAGCACTGAGGATGAGTACAATCTCTACTGCAAATATATTCTCCAGTGTTTCATGTGTGGAGAATATATTTGTGATGAATGAGACTCTCCTAACAGAGAGCTTGAAAGCACCGCTTCCCATCATCTGCCTTGAGAGCAGGATGCTTGCAAGCAGAAGTCTGGGCTTTGTGATTAAACGTGCATATAAAAATCCCCTGGTGTTTTAAAGGAGTCAGAGGAACAATGAGGGAGGCTATTACCATGCATCAGACTCCTGTACATAGCAAACACATTACCTGCCTGTAATGAAGGATTTCTGAGTAGTAAGGGTTGCAGCCTCTACAGGGGAATGTTTTAGCTGAGGGCGTGCAGATTTTAGCTGCACGAATAATATCATCATTAATGGGAATCATTATGCCGCCCTGCACCGGAAATTTACCCCTGAATGGGTAGCAATATCCCACAGACGGAGGCCATTGAAAATCTGTTTCACTGGCAGGATACGTGGAGAAGGATTGCATGAGAAGCAGTGTTGGGTGCCAGCTCATGAATGGCTTCAGGCCAACTAGTCTGTGTAGGGAGAGAGTAAGGCCACTAGGGCAACATTATCTAATAACCTGTGTGAGCTGGGGTGACACTGGGACAGGTCATTGGTCTCTGGTGCCCCCCTCCCCTTTTGGAGCCTTTTCTGTTCATGTCATAGCACAATAGTTCTGTCTCCTGTCACTTCCCTAGGATAGAGCCTTCCTGACACCTCCTTAGAAAATGGGCTAATAAATTCATTCTAAGGTGTTAAGTACTCAAGTATGACCTTGAGCCATACTCAAGGGGCAGGATAATTTGTGATTTAGAGGAATGCAGTCAGTGAGGCACCCACCCACTGGGGCATAGATGTTTGTTTTTCTAGAGGGTCTGCAAGTGTGTTTCCAAGGATGTAATCTGCCTCTGCATAGATCCCTCAGGTCTTGAATTAAGTTGCTGTGGAGTCATTTCTTGCACATCACAATTTCTAGACATTCACTGTGCAAAGCAGTGAAGAAGTAGAGATGCTGTGTTGGAATTAGGAAGTGGGGGACCCGGGGAGTCAGGCCCTTGGGTTCCTGCCATGCCATCCCCTGCTACACCACGCCGCGCCATGGGGTCCTGGGGCACCTCTCTGGAATCACGTGGGCTCCCTGGAGCAGTGCTTCTCAAGCTTTTCCCCATCAAGGCCCACATAGAAAGAGGTACTGTGTGTTTGGAATCCGGAGTATGGGGAGAGCTCTGCTCTAGGCTGGAGGTGAAGGCCCTGAGGGCTGAGCAGGTCAGGCATTGTGCAAGGTCTGGCCTGCGAAGCAGAGCCAGGAAGCACAGCATGAAAATAACTGTCCTTGGGTGACCTTGACCAAGCCACTTTCATACCCTGAGACTGAAGTAAGTAGAGGATTTCAGCCATGGTGTTAACTGGTACCACACCAGAGTCAACAGGAGTGAATTCATTCTTTAGTGCATTAAATAAAGGTTCATGGAGCCCCTGCTATGCACCAGTTGCTCCTCTAGCTGAAGAGGAGATGGGGCTTAATAAATCCTTGTCTTCAAGGAGTTTATATTCCAGCGGGGTGGGGGTGGGATAGGGCAGGGAACAAATAGACCACGAATAAATATGTCATATGTATAATCAGTGGGCTTCATAAAATAATGCAGGACGAGGGACTAGCTTGTGTGTGTGTGTGCGTGTTGGCTAACTAATACAGAGTGGTCAGGGGAAACCATTCTAGGGAAGTGGTCTTTGGTCTTTGAGCTGGAGCCAACCGTGGAAAGCTCTGGTGGAAGAGAGTTCCAGACATAGAGCGCAGCGAGGGTGAAGGTCTGAGGTGAGAATATGATCAACATACTCAAGAAACAGCAAGAAGCCCAGTTTCTGTCTTGGAAGGTTTTTAATCATCCCTGCCAATTCTTAGTCATTTGACAATTTCTATATTTTTTGCATTTGATCCTTACCTTAAGCCTGTGAAGCTTATTGTAATCTATCGTTTCCTATTTTCATACACGTGGAAATGAGGTTTGGGGAAGTGGAATAACTTGGCCATCCCGTGATGCTTGGGAGTTTGGAAGCACCGGGCTAACCACAAAATTTTAACTTGTGTTTACCTATAAGCCAAAAGATATATGGATATTTGTAGACAGACATCATTTTGAGTTATATTCAGGACTTTTAAAGAAAGGATTTCATTTGTTCCTCATAATGATCCTTTGTGGTAGGTCCTATTATAATTCCCATTTTATAGATGAAGAAAGTGAGACACATAAAAAGCAAAGTACTTGGGCAAAAGTTATGAGTAGCAAATGCAGAGGCAGAGTTTGAACCCAGGAAACTTTGCAGTGTTCTTTGTATTTAAACACAAGAACTGGTGTCCATTTTCATTCTGAGGCAGGCTTTTCTGCCAGCTGGTAGGAAGTCCCAATCGTTACTACTTGGAGTATCACTCAAACCACTTTCTACCCACCAAGTCTATTTATTGAGATGTGTCAGCAATGGAAGATAGGAAGACATGGGCTTTGAAACACTGGATTCCAAATGTAAAATAAATAGCTAGTGGAAGCTGCTGCATAGCACAGAGAGATCAGCTCAATGCTTTGTGGATGATCTAGAGGGGTGGGATAGGGAGGGTGGGAGGTAGGCTCAAGAGGGAGGAGATATGAGGATATATATATACATACAGCTGATTCACTTTGTTGTACAGCAGAAATTAACACAACATTGTAAAGCAATTATATTCCAATAAAGATGTAAAAACAAAAGCATTGGATTCCTCCAGCCTCCTCTGAGTGTGGCCCCACTAAGTGCCTTGTACAAATAAGGAGCATTTTATAAACACAGAAGTGACAGTCTCATGTTCTGCAATGACTTTTCCTCATTGCTCCTTCCTTGTGTCAGAACAGGGACAAATCCCAGCCTTGTGATGCCTAGCCTCCATTTGGAGGAGCTGCAGAGCTCCAAGTTTTCGTGTGCTAGGGCATAAAGAAAGAAACTTCTCTCCTCCCTCCACCCCCTCACTTGTTGTGGGGTGATCAGAGCTGGAATTCAGATAAAGCTTCCTGCATCTCTTGTGGTTCAACTCTGTACAAGGGCCCAGGCTGATGGCTTTGCAAGACCAGTATAACAATACCAATATCAAAACACACAGTATTACATGAGAAGTTCACTTCTACTTGGGATAGTCATGTTTTTTCAGAAGAGACAGTGTATGAACTTATTCTCCTACAATAAGTCAAATTACTTAACAATTCAACCTTGCAAACTGCAACTCCAGAGAAGGAGCCATTAGGCAACTGTCTCCTTGGGTAGCTTTCATCAGATGATGGCAATGCTCAGACAGGCTTTGGGTACCACTATGTAGTTCTTATCAGGGCATAGAGAGAATCTACTGTACAAAATTCAGTCACTGATACACTATTCCTTACAAGCTGCATGACCTTGAGAAGATCATTAGATATCTTAAAGCCTCCATTTTCTTGGTTATATAATAGGGATAATAATACTCATGCCCAAAGACAGATTGTTGTAAGGTGGATCAGCCTAGGTTCTGAGTTGCAAGCAACAGAAACCAAATCTGGCTGAGTTAAGGAGAAATAGGATTTATTGAAAGAATCACTTGAAGTGATGGGGAACCAGGCATGGAGGCAGAAAGAAAAACAGCCAAAGCCAAGACACAGGCTGGTCTGGAAGGGACACTATTACAGATAGTGGTAGAATTGCTGCTTCTTTCTCTCACTGGTTCCTTGTTCAAACTCTAGGACAGACACAACTGGTTGCTTGAAACTGGAGCATGTTCTTGACTTTGGCTGAAACTTCCAAAGTAAGAGGCAGCCTCAGCCTCCCAGCAAGACTCATTAGGGGGAGAATTACTTAAATACAGGAAAAGAAATAAGATGATGGGAAGCCAAAAATAAATACAAATATTTTTTTCATTTATCTCTGCTCTGATCTTTCTGATTTCTTTCCTTTTACTAACTTTGCATTTTGCTTGTTCTTCTTTCTCTAGTTCCTTTAGGTGTAAGATTAGGTTGTTTATTTGAGATTATTCTTGTTTCTTGAGTTAGGATTGTATTGCTATAAACGTCCCTCTTAGAACTGCTTTTGCTACATCCTATAGGATTTGGATCATCATGTTTTAACTGTCACTTGTCTCTAGGTATTGTTGATTTCCTCTGCTTTCTTTAGTGATCTCTTGGTTATTTAGTAACATATTGTTTAGTCTCCATGTGTTTCTGTGTTTTATGTTTTTTTCCCCTGTAATTTATTTCTAATCTCATAGCGTTGTGGTCAGAAAAGATGCTTGGTATGATTTCAATTTTCTTAAATTTACCAAGGCTTCATTTGTGACCCAAGATGTGATCTATCCTGGAGAATGTTCCATTTACACTTGAGAAGAAAGTGTAATCTGCTGTTTTTGGATGGAATGTCCTATAAATATCTATTAAATCTATCTGATCTATTGTGTCCTTTAAAGCTTGTGTTTCCTTATTAATTTTCTGTCTCAATGATCTGTCCATTGATGGAAGTGAGGTGTTAAAGCCCCCACAATTATTGTGTTACTGTCGATTTCCTCTTTTTTAGCTGTTAACATTTGCCTTATGTATTGAGGTGCTCCTATGTTGGGTGCATATATGTTTAGAATTGTTATACCTTCTTCTTGGATTGGTCCCTTGATCATTATGTAGTGTCCTTGTATCTTGTAACATTCTTTATTTTCAAGTTTATTTTTTCTGATATGAGTATTGCTACTCCAGCTTTCTTTTGATTTCCATTTGCATGGAATATCTTCTTCCATCCCCTCACGTTCAGGCTGTGTGTGTCCCTAGGTCTGAAGTGGGTCTCTTGTAGACAGCATATATATGGGTCTTGGTTTTGTATCCATTCAGCAAGCCTGTGTCTTTTGGTTGGAGCATTTAATCCATTCCCATTTAAGGTAATTATTGATATGTTTCTATTACCATTTTCTTAATTGTTTTTGTTTTTGTAGGTCCTTTTCTTCTCTTGCATTTCCTGCCTAGAGAAGTTCCTTTAGCATTTGTTGTAGAGCTGGTTTGGTGGTGCTGAATTCTTTTAGCTTTTGCTTGTCTGTAAAGCTTTTGATTTCTCCATGGAATCTGAATGAGATCCTTGCCAGGTAGAGTCACCTTGGTTGTAAGTTTTTCCCTTTCATCACTTTAAATATAATGTGCCACTCCCTTCTGGCTTGTAGACTTTCTGCTGAGAAATCAGCTGTTAACCTTATGGGAGTTCACTTGTATGTCATTCTTCCCTTGTTGCTTTTAATAATTTTTCTTCATGTTAATTTTTGTCAATTTGATTACTATGTATCTTGGTGTGTTTCTCCTTGGGTTTCTCCTGCCTGGGACTTTCTGCACTTCCTGGACTTGGGTGGCTATTTCCTTTCCCATGTGAGGGAAGTATTCAACTATAATTACTTCAAATATTTTCTTGGGTCCTTTCTCTCTCTCTTCTCCTTCTTGAACCCCTATAATGTGAATGTTGGTGCATTTAATGTTGTCCCAGAGGTCTCTTAGGCTGTCTTCATTTCTTTTCATTCTTTTTTCTTTATTCTGTTCCACGGCAGTGAATTCCACCATTCTGTCTTCCAGGTCACTTATCCGTTCTTCTGCGTCAGTTACTCTGCAATTGATTCCTTCTAGTGTATTTTTCATTTCAATTATTGTATTGTTCATCTCTGTTTGTTCTTTAATTCTTCTAGGTCTTTGTTAAACATTTCTTGCATCTTCTCCATCTTTGCCTCTATTCTTTTTCCAAGGTCTGGATCATCTCCACTATCACTATTCTGAATTCTTGTTCTGGAAGGTTGCCTATCTCCACTTCATTTAGTTGTTTTTCTGGAGTTTTATCTTGTTCCTTCATCTGGTAACCTAGTGCCCTGCCTTTTCATTTTGTCTATCTTTCCGTGAATGTGGTTTTCAGTCCATGGGTTGCAGGATTTTAGCTCTTCTTGCTTCTGCTGTCTGCCCTCTCAAAAATAAATACAAATGTTTACTCTCTGAAGATTAAATGGGATTATATTCCCAAACAGTACCCAGAACACAACTGGTCCTGAACAATTGTGAGTTCCATTTTTACCTTCCTTTGGGTCAATATGTTTAGTGTCAATGGTAGTATTAATGGAATTTATAAAGCACGTTCAAGTGATTTGTAGCACTGACTTGCTCACTTATTATTTATTTGCTTTTTTATAGCTGTTTTAGAGGAATTGTGTCTCAGGACCCTAAACACAGTAAGTATTTGAAAGACTGAAAACAGCTTCATGAGAAGCTTGAAAAATAACAGTTTATTTCATTTGCATGTTTTGTAGACTTTGTTATAACTTCAGAAACTCTGCCCTTATTCTTCCCTGTTCACTATAAAAACTCAACTTATACTTTCAGCATTTTGAATATGGCAGAGCTTTAAATATGAGCCTTATGAGTGCTGATCAGTGGACAAGAATACTTTGGAATGTGATTTATGTGTCTAGAGCTACTCTGCTTATTTTCTTCCTTAATAACTACATTACTCTTTGGAAATAAATGATCATTTTCAAAGAAACATGCAGACTCTCAGGCCCTTGGGGCACTCTTTTAGTGACTGAAGAAAAATAGACTAAATGTGTAGATGTTGGGTCCAGCCTAATTCATCTGCTCTGAGGTTCCTTCTGGATATTCAAGTTGCTTAGGAAGCAGGATAACTTATTATTACAAGAACAGGAATGAGTTCAAACTCTTTTACATCACTCACTAGCTATGTGGCCTCAGGAAAGTTATTTAAGCTCTCTGAATCCCAGTTCTCTTATCAGAGGGTAAGTCTGAGAATTTTGTAAAACAGTCTATAAAGTGGCTTGTAGAGTGCCTGGTTCATAATTTATTTTCAATCAATTGGTGACACAGGTACCATTGAGGATAAATTTTCATTCTCTTCTACTAAATCAATTGCATTTACTTTCTTTTCTACCAAAGATATGGATGGAATAAAAGCATAATAATGACAAAAACCAAACCCTTTGAGGACAGGGATAGTGTTTAATTAACTTGCCCTCCTGAGGTTGGTAGAGTGCTCTGAACAGAGAACAAAATATGTGCCCATTTCATGGTAGATGATGTACCTAGAACTCATGGATGGATCTTTAGGATTGATTGAAAAAAAATTCTGGAGTATTAGGCAGTTGTGCAATAGGCTCCAGATAAATTCCACAATATCACAGGGTGTGGTTAAGGAACAGGCTTTTTGGGGGACATTTACAAAACCAGAGTTAGTAAGAAAAGAAAGTACACAGTCCTAAAATCTTACATTATCCCCAAGCAAAGATGACCTAGGGCCAGGGTACTCTGCTGAACAAACTCTGGGAATAAATTTTGGGGCAGGAAACATGTCCTCCTATTACTATGCTTTCTTATAATGTGCCACATCTGAAGGTTTGTGTCCCCTCAAAATTCCCATGTTGAAATCCTAATGCCTAGTGTGATAGGGTTAGGAGTTAGAACTTTGGGAGGTGCTTTGGTCATGAGGATGGAGCCCACATGAACACGATTAGTGCCCTTTTAAAGAGACCACACAAAGATCCCTCACTCCTTCTACTATGTGAATACACATAGGTACCAAGGAGAGGGCTCCTCCAGAACCTGACCATGCTGGTGCCTTGATCTTGGACTTCCAGTCTCCAGGCTGTGAAAAATAAATTTCTGTTGTTTATAATCTACCCAGTCTGGGGTATTTTGTTATAGCAGCTCAAATAGACTAAGACAGGAAATCTAATATGGGAAAGGGGCTTTGTCAAATGGGTATGGTGTAGAGGGAAAAGACAAATATGCTACTTGGAATCCAGATACTCTGGATTTGGGTGCTGCTGTTACAGGGGCTGTCTGGGAAAACTAGCTTCCCAGGACCAATAGACTTTGGGACCTGTGGGTCATTGCTGGTTCTCCTGCTGGGGAAGGAAATCCCCAGTCCCACTGGCAGTTGAGTTAAGGAGAAGCTCTTCTTGCTGGGGGGAGGAGTAAGCCCCAGTGCTAGTTAGCTCCTTGTTCAGACAATTCAGAGAGAACCCCTGGAGTCATTTTTAGATAATCTTATTTACAATATCACATAAATTATTTTAAGAATAACAATAGCTCTATTGTTGCTTTGATAATGTTAATATTTTGTTCCTCTTTTTTCTTTAGTTTTTTAATTGAAGCATAGTTAATTAAATGTGCTCATTTCAGGTGTACAGCAAAGTGATTCAGTTGTTATATATACATATATATATATGTATATATATATTATGTTTCTTCTTAACTGCTTCTGTTTCTTAAGTTTTACTTTCTCTGAAATCTTTTCCAAGAACTACTATTTCCTATGTTCCTACTTTTTATCTGTCACTTGACATCAAATTCTCCCAAGAAACTTGAAAGGTAGACATTAATTCCATTTTGCAGATGAGGAAATGAGTAGCACAGAATTGAAACAATTTGCTAAAGTCCTCAGCTCTAGTACCTAGCCAGGTTGGAACTGAAGCCTAGGTCTCTGCTTCCAGAGGTTGAGCTCTGTCTATCTGCTAGATGCTTCCCTAGAGATATTGAAGACGGATGAAGGGTTGTGCCTTTGTTGTCTTTTCCTTTTGCCAAGAAAGCAACAGGATGCACTGGTTTTCTCCTACCTCCTTAAGGCTCAGAGGAGTAGGGATCCTTGACGCACTTAGCAGTCAACACCAGGAATGCTAGTCCTCTGGCATGACCAAAGAGGAAGCGATTATGTCCACTCTGCCCTCATGCCACACAGACTAGCAGGAGTGTGTGGATTGGAATGTTACAGATACCAGCCAAAATTATTCATGCACATCTACAGCCCTGCTAGTAATTCATTAACAGTCCATTTGATTCAGTTGGTCAACCAAATTAGCCTGAGCATGCTACCTGCCATATTGGTTTCCATAGTCATTAATGAGAAAAAAAAATTGGATACCTGGAAAGCAGGCCAAAAAAAGTGAGCGTCACCATTTTAACTTAGCTTGAGTGTTGTCTATAGACATAGACATAAAGAATGTCTATTGTTTTAGCCCAATCTATTTTTCCGGTGGAATTTCGAACTGTATCCTTCACTGAACATTTATCATGTTTTATGATATCGGACACTGTACCCGGACTCTTGCAATTGCTGCAAAGCCTTAACTTATTATTAAAAAGGCCTGTCACTTAAATGGGAACCTTTAACTGGTAGGTAGAGGGAAAAGCAAGGTGACCAAAAGACACATTTGGGGCTGAAAAAGAATTACATGTTGGCAAAATTCCACTCTGTTCTAACAAATTATTGTGATACATAGCAGAGAGAGAGAGACAGAGACAGAGAGAAGAATTTAGTTTCATCAATGTGTCTGAGACACTTGAACATGCAAAGGCAGAAATAAGAAACTTAGTCTCTCCGTCCTCTGTCAATAGCTTGTCGATTGCATGAGCTGTTCACTAATGAGCCACCTTCGAGAAAGCCAGCACCAAAAAGTTTCTATCCCCAGATGTGCTGACATGTTTAAAATGGAATGTGTATTTGCAAGAACATCCGCATGTGAAACTGGGGATAAAACTCTTTGGAACCTTTGACTTATTTCTTGGGCTCACGATCATATATTATTCATGTTGATAATTAACTGCAAGGTCTATTCACGTCACAAACATGGAAGAGGCAGAGTTCAAAAGAATGCTGGAAGTTCATTGCCACAAGTGAGTGTTTTTCTAAGGGGAGAATTTTTTACTCAGTTCTTCTGACTTGTGCTCTGCCTGGAAATGAGATGGGCAAGGGATTTCCTCAAAACCTAAGAGCTTGGCAAGATCATTGTTCTAGAAATTTTGAGAGAGACAAGTCACCATCTTTTTGGGTTGAAGAATTAAATTGGCAGCATTATGACTGTAGCTGCTACAGCATAAAATAACATGTTGATTCCTCCAGAACGTGAAAAGTAAAGCTAAAATGTACACACAAATACACACATATTAATGAAGCACTCACATGGCAGGGTCACTTTTGGAATCTGTATGTGATTCTCAGAGCTGAGGAAGGAAGCCACTTTGTTAACCACTTTGTTAGCTATCTGGGGCTCTCCCAGGTTCCTTAAGTGCTGGGCTGGGAGTAATGAGTCTCCCAACTTGAGTGTAGCCCAAGTGAAGTTTGCCATAAATTACACTTTAACTTTCATTTCTAATTAATGTCTAATATAAAAGGCACACTATTATATAGATATTAGAGTGCCAGGCACTGATCTAATCATTTCACATTTATAAACTAATTTATTTCTTAGAATAGCGCTGTGAGGGAGGTACTATCTCTGCCTTACAGATGAGAAAACTGGATTCTAGAGAAGACAATTGTTTCCTTCCCAGATCACAGTTCCAGCTCAAGGCTTCCTGGAATGCTCAGCCCACTTTTTATACTTTATTCTGCAATTCTCTCTTTAGATCCTTATAATTGACCATCACTTTCCCTCAAGTTGCATGATAATTCCATTAAGGTATTAGGTCTTTTTCTGGTTTCCAGTGAAAGAGACATAACTCAAACTACTTTGAGTGAAAATGAGATTTTTTTCCCTTCAGTTCATAGAACTGCAATATTCAGGTGTGGAGCCAGGCCTAGCTTTAGATTTAGTTCCTGTTTCCAGATGTCCCAGGGATGTTGTCAGGATGCTATCTCCAGCTCTCAGACCCACCTTCCTCTGTAGTGGCTTCATTCTCAGGCAGCCTGTGTTTCCTAGGTGGTGGATAATGTCTCACATTCTCCCAGCTGAGCAATGCTACCAGAACTTGCTGCAAATTAATATTGTCTTAGTAGTTCCTTCCCTCTACAATTTCAGTTGAAATAGGGATAGGAACCTGATACCGGAAGCCTTGCTGATGTTGTATTCCGAAACTCCATTTGTAACAATCCCTTTAAATTCAACCAATTTATTTGCTGTTAATGAAATTAAGACAGGAAGAAGAGACCTGGTGGAGTGGAAAAAGAATCCGGATTTGGGGGTCAGCATAGTTTTAAGTCTCATTTCTTATATATGCGATTTTGGAAAAGTCTTGCTATATAAATGGAGTCATAATAGATGGGTCAGATTAGTGATCCCTCAAGTCCTTTGCAGCTGTTAAAATCTGTGACCAGATGGCTTTCCTAGGGGATCATGGCTATTTGATGAAAGCATTTCAAACTCTCCCCTAAACCTTTCCCCTTGACATTTGGGTTCCCAATCCCATATGAGATACAAAATCCTAGGCATTCTTTCCAGTTAAGAATAAAAGGAAGATTGCTGGTGGGTTTCAGTAGGGGCTAAAGTCAGGAGATTTCTCTCTGGGGTTGAGAGAAAGTATTTTGGCCAAGTCTGGGAGAAAGACAATGAAGAAAAAAATAACAAAATGGTTAAGGGGGCATTGGGGTCTCATTCTAATTTGTTACCATCATTACCTTTTGTCTAAAGGCTGAATCCTCCATTATCTGATCTATTTTTCTTATTGGATTAAAGTAGGGTGGGGAATCATCCTGGATGTGGCACAGATGTCAGGGGCCTTGATCATAATTGCATTCTGGAGACCTAACACCTCTAAGCTGAAGTGAGGATAACCTAAGCCAGGTGGCCAGTCTGAAGCTGCAGGGATCAACTCTCTGACTCTATTTTCCTAAACTCCAAGGGGAGTTTCATTATGTAAAATTCATTTTGATTTACTTGCTTGTTTATACCAAATCATTGTGTCTTTCAGGCATCTTTTGCATATATTACATATCTTAGTGTTGACTTTATAGTTTAATTCTCAGAATTCAGGCTGTACGTTGCAGTTATCCTTATTTATTTCTGTTATTTGTAAGAGATTTTGAACGTCACTTTCCTAAGAATTCATGATTGATTCACAGAAAGAAAAAATATTAACCTGTGTTTGTTTTGGAACTGTCCCTCTCTACTTCCCACATTTACCCTCTGCTCTTTGAAGTGGGTTCTGCTGTGGCTAAATTTGTTCCTTAGGTTGCTATGGTGTTAAAATCACCTTTGGACTCATGCCATCCTGGTTAGACTTCGCTTCTTGATTGATAAAATGAGAACTTGGAGATGAGAGCTCTGAAAGCTTTCTTTCTTCTAGTCTCAAGAAATAACATTTCTATGGTTCTTCTCCTTGGGCTGGGTTTCATGATATCATGGGGATTGGACTTTATAATAGAAGGATTTACAATGATATTTTAATGGGTCATTTAAAGAATGAGAGGGACTCATTCTTGTAATCAGTTACCAAATGCTTTTAAAAAAATGTCTGGAGCCGAAATTACACTGCAAAAGATGAGTCTGTGTGTGTGTGTGGGGGGGGGGGGGGGTGTGTGTGCCGGGGGTACAAAACATACTGTTAATTGAGAGTTTATGGGAGTTGCTTTTCTTTCTTCTGACTAGTTGCATTTAGTAGTCATGCTCCAATAAACTTTGGTCTGGTAAATAGAATGACAGTGATTTTACTGCAATGAATTGGTTCATTATCAGAGAGCCCCAAAGGATAACATTAAAGTGATGTGAAAGGAATTGTTTTAACTGTTAATTAAAACAAAACAAACAGAAAAAGTTCTTCTTACGTGGGAAAATTTACTGACATTTGTTTTTCTTTTCTGTGGAAGGATTTTTATAGATTGCGCATTCAGAAAATTAGCAAGGTTTGTAAGAATGCATTGCAATCCTACAGTAACAGATATAACCCAAAAGCTATTATTTTAACACTATTTTAAAATGATGCTGGAAGAATATTAGGTTAATTTCATAATGGCTGTAGCATCCTCTGCGCAGAAGAGGAAATGCCAGCTCCAAAAATTACTGCTGCAACATGGAAGCAGCTTATTAAAACTGTCAAGAGACAAGAAAGCTGTACATCAATGGGTGGTATTAAAAGCAAACCTTGACAGTGATACAAAAAAGTACATTCATTCAAAAGAACACATACAACTTCTTTCCTGTGTTGATAACATAAGAAGTAGGAGAACTCACTGGCAAATCCAAGAGCCACTAAGGCAGTCCGTGTTTCATGAAGGGCCAGGCAAGCTCAACCTGCTTGTGGCCAGCTTGTTTTTCCATGAGACTTTCCATCGTGGCTGGGAAACACCGTGCAACTGCCTTCCTCTCCCTGCCCCTCAGTTCCCCTGTTTATAGGACTGGACCAGCAGTCTTCTCCTGGTGTTGAGAGCTTGTGGGGCTTACTTGATGTTTCCAGAGACCTGTGACATCTCTGGGTGTAAGACAGCATCATCAATAGTCAATATTATTACTTTAGGTGTGCACCTTGAATGGTCCTGAAACTCAGAATGCTTTGCAGAGTTGTGTGCTGACCGGTAGCCCTTTCCTGATAGGGGAGGAAGTAAAATGCAAAGTGGTTTGGGAGACCACAGTGAGATGGGCAGTGTCAATATATTCACCCTCCAAACAGATGCCAGAATGAGAGAGGATACATTTAGATTTTATTCTCTGTATGTTGCTCTTAGATTGCCTTTTAGAGGGAATCAGCAAGTTGCCTTTAGGTAAATATTTTGAAGGTTTACAATTTTTGCTTAAAATTTTTTGGTTGGAAGTGCTTAATGAAATTCACGTGGTATCTCATTAGTTCATTAAATGGTGGGGAATTAACATTCCACAGAGACCTATTAAGAGAAGTAATTTTATTAAAATCTTAATTATTATTTTAAGGCAAATAAATTAATATTCTTATTTGTGAAGTATTCCCTCTCCCTCCTCAGGATGCTGCATTGACAATTAAAATATAATAAAGATGATTAATAATGAATAAACATAAAATTAAAATATCATAAAATATGCAATTAAAAAACACTAAAAATCCTATCTGAGCGGAATCTTTAGAAAAGGCTAATCATGACTGGAAGAGAAGTGCTTCTGGAAGATGATGTTGCAAAGCATTGTTTAGCCATGGAGTGTTTTTAAAACATGCCTGATTCATGACTTAGGGATAATGATGTGAATCTTGTTAGACCCTTGATGCCCAAAATGAGAAAACCAAAGGGACCTGGATTATGCCGATATACATAATTTGACCTTCTAGTTACTTCTGTATCATAAAAAAAGCCCATCTCAAACCCAGAAGAAAGTGGCCAGGTGTGTTGTCAAGCATGTACCACAGATAATCATAAATTTCAGTATTATTTTATTAAATTTAATACTGTTTATGTGAGTATTGACATACATGCATTATTCAAAATAGCTCTCTAAGAGCTGGACTAGATAAACTTTAAAGTCCTTTTCTGCTTCAAAATTCTATCCTGTCCTGGGCAGTAGGGGGCTGTGGTGTAACAGAAGAGCATTGAACAATGATTTAAGACATCTGGGTCTGATGGTTTTGTTTTCCAAGACCTCAGTTTTCTTATCTGTAAAATGGGGAGTGTAATCTCTTCTTCACTGGATTGTTGAGAGGAACAAATAAAACATGTATGTGAAGATGCTTTAAAGGTATAAATTTTGAGAAACAATGCAAAAACTTTGCTTTAGCTGATAAGACACAGATCAATGTCTAATGTTTTTAGGCCCCATAGCTTTGGATGATCTTTTGGGAGAACAAGTTGATTCCATCTCCTGTCCTGATTTCTGATTTTCAGTTTCTTTTTTTAATAACTGATATTTCACAAAATATATTGACTTCAGTTCTTGACAATCTCACATCTTTTCTGAAAAGAGACAGGTTGGAAATAAATAAAAAGTTAAAATGCTGTTTTCATTGTTTTAGGAGGAGGATTTGACCCATGGAAAATCTTAATCAGGAAAATCTTAATAATAACCCATCATGGTGGGAAATTTTAAGTCTTTCTATTAGAAATGGATTCTTTTGTGTCGTTAAAGGTGCTTTGATTTTCAAGATGCTGCTAGTAAAACGCCCGGGGAGAGGAAAACATTTAAGTACTTGCCTATACCTTGTATGCGTCAGAGAGGGGAAGTTGGCTTTCTAACTAAACAGGTAGCTGAGAGTGAGGCTATGGGGATGGAGAAGATAATAGCCACTGTGCTAGGTGTTATGTGAAGCGTGGTCCGTAACTTGTTCCCCGTCATTGTTAAGATACTGACATGTTGGCATTGTTTGCCTTCTGGTACACACGTGGAAATGGAGGCACAGAGGAGTTAGCTTACTCAGTTTACATGGACGTAAGATTACAAGGCTGGTCAGCCTAGAAGCTGGGATCCAGAGTAGACATTAGAGAGGAGGGCTTTCCACCACGAAGGAGAAAGAGGCGCTGGCTGAACCTGAATCACAAGTTTGCCCGGGAGATCGCTGTCCTTCTCATCTGATGTAGAAGAGGAAACCCTGTGGGCAGGGGACACACATGCTTTTCTAGTGTTTCCAGGGGTGTTAGGTGGTGTTTGTACTCCTCCCTCATGATGGTGACATTTGCTGCTTCGTTCAAGAGACAGGATAAAATAGCTTGTTACTCCTTTAGCTATTGTCTCTACTCAATACATACAGTAGGAACAGGATTTTTATGTCAGTTTTCTCATCTGTGAAATAGAAATAACAGTAGCAGCTATCTACTTAGGAGTATTAAATTGGCAATCCATGTAAATGTGAAACCTAATGCCTGCCAAAATTAAGGGTTCAATAACGTTAGCTGGTACTGCTGAAATTTTCTCAACTACTGGGAAAAATTAGAGTGCACAAAACTTGGGTTTCCTGTGATTGAACTCACTCTAGCTCATGAATCCTTCCTTGGTCTCTTATAACATATTACGGACTGAAAGTTTATGTCCCCTGAAATCATAGGTTGAAACCCTAACCCATCATCCCTAATGGGATGATGTTACGAGGTGGGACCTTTGGGAAGTGATTAGGTCATGAGTGTGGAGCCCTTAAGAATGGAACTAGTGCCCTTATGAGACAGGACAGCTTGCTTGTTTACTCTCTGCTCTCTGCCATGTGAAGATACAAGAAGACAGCCTTCTACAAGCCAGGAAGTTGGCCTTTGCCAGGCACTGGATCTATCGGCACCTTTGATCTTGGACTTCCCAACCTCCAGAAATGTGAGAAATAAATGTTCATTATTTATAAGTTACTCAGTCTATGGTATTCAGTTACAGCAGCCTGAACAGACTAAACATGGCAGAAGATATAATCCCAAAGTTCTTCTGGTTTAAACCTTAGTGTCCTTGGGGTTGATATTCAGTGAGATTCCTCTTCTCCTCCTCCTTGGGATGGCATCTGAGTTAGTGGGAAAGAGGTCTGCCTGGATGTTTCCTTTCCTGAGTTTCTGCTGGCGACTACTTGCCGTATCATCACTGGGTTGGTCCCCACTGTGGGAGCTGTTCAAGGCTGGTGGCAGCAAGTGCAGGGGGACTGGAAGGCGTACACTGTCCCCATCTGGGCTGGTTTAATGTTGGGATTCATAGCTGGAATGGTGGTCTTGGATTATGTAGGGCACACACGCCCCCATCCCCACCCATGCTCCATTGGCATTCAGCTTTTCTTCTGCTTCCTGGGGAGGAGGGGCTGTCACTTCCCCCTTTGGGCTCTGCCAGTCCAAGTGCCCACTTTCTGGACTGCTGTCCAGAGCAGTGTACCAGGACGATGCCTCTGCCGGCCTCTGTGCCTCTCCATTCAGTGGCCCAGAATCATACTGAGTGCCCTTCAGTGCCACCAGAGCACAAGGAATGGGGTGGGATCCCTTCTTTTGACAAGAAACACCTCAATCTGCTTCCCTCACACTCCACTGAGGGGGATTAATTTGGAAAGCTCCCATTTTCAGCCATCTTCAAATGAAACGGGAATGCCATTCTCCTTATTTTGAAATCACCCACACCTCAGGCGAGGTGCTCTTGACACCCCTCCTCCACCACGTCCAGGAATCCCCGGCTGATACAGCTTATAACCCTCTTCCTCTGTCGTCTCCACTCTGCTCTTCCCCAGACTCACTCCTGTATTTTTTCCGGGAGTGGTTGCAGAAATGAGGTGCACTGGACTGTGTCTACATTTGGGGCTCACAGTCTCTCTGTCTAAACCACCTTGTCTCCCTGAAGGGGCGTGTCTGGCACACTTGAGTGAGGTGTTTCTTTGAGTGTCAAGCCTGAAGAAAGGAATCTCTTTCTCATTTTTCTTGGCCTGCCACCCTTTACTGGATGCTTGCCACACTCCAGGCTTGGAGCGCTGTACCTCCTGGGTAGCCTGGAGGTAAATCCTGAGAGCTCGTCCTGAGACGTAGGCATGGAGACTTTGCCACTTCTACAGAGGATGTGGCTGAGGCTCAGAAAAGAGACGCTACAGGGTCAGACCAGGAAGTGGGGGGCTAAGGACTCTCATCCTGAGGAATCGGGCTCCAGCAGCTCAAAGAATAATTGGGAAGCTGAATGTTTCATTCTGGAAAGCACTGGATTGTATGTGTACCCAGCTCTCTCTCTGTCTCTGTCTCCTAGTCTATCTCTCTCTCTCTCTTTATCTCGCTGCTTCTTTCTCTCTTCCCTTCATGAGGAAGATTCTGCCCTGAAGCCACTCTTGCTTCCCACCCAATGTCTTATTGTGTTGCTTTTTCTTTCTGGATTCTCTCTATCTGGAAACTCAACTCATTTCCTAGTGCTCGTATTTAAAAGGTTACCTTCTCTACCACATCACCCCCATGCCCTCCTTGGAGAACAAATTGCTTGCTCATTTTGTGCCTGCGTAAGGCATTGTGTGTCTACCTTATTATAGAACCTGTGCTGTGGTTGGCAGATCTCTCCTCTTCTGACAGTCTTTCCCCAGGTTAGAACCATTTTGAAACTTATATGTAGTTTATAATCAATATGTGCATTTAAAGTTGCGTTTTCGGGCTTCCCTGGTGGCGCAGTGGTTGAGAGTCCGCCTGCCGATGCAGGGGACACGGGTTCGTGCCCCAGTCCGGGAAGATCCCACATGCCGCGGAGCGGCTGGGCCCGTGAGCCATGGCCGCTGAGCCTGCGCGTCCGGAGCCTGTGCTCCGCAACGGGAGAGGCCACAACAGTGAGAGGCCCGCGTACCGCAAAAAAAAAAAAAAGTTGCATTTCCCCTCCCCTTTCCTTTCTCAGTGTGATTTGCATGTTTTCCAATTGATGACATTTTAGGATTAGGAAATATGGTCGACACTTAACCTTTCACTCTTGCCCCGTGTGTGAACTCAGGACTTCTCAGTGGGATTTTTTGTTCTTTTTAGTCCCAAGTACTTGGCAATTTGTCTTGCACATAGTAAGCCGTTGAATAAATGAATACATAAATGAATAAATGATGTACCATAAAAACAATGTTATTATGATCAATGAAATACATTTAACGTATGGCTTCATAGGGTATCGGGTATTTGCTTGGAAGTTTTCTTACGAAACTCTGTGACTCGGAATTTTTATTTCAGGGAACCAGACACATTTTCACTAAATATTTGACTCTCCATATGCAGCTGCCACTTCCTGACTGTATAACTCAGTATGTCAGCCAGTTGAACCTTGGTTTCCTTATCTGAAAAGATGGGATAATAGTAATTTTCTACTTCAGAGATTTGGAAAGATTTCTATAAAGTAAGTACCTTGCCTGTGTGAGATACCTCTTTGGGAATTGCTATAATCTTCACATGTCAGAGAGTTAACCCAGGTTGCTAATTAATCATTGATGTTCTCACTCTGGAGTACTAATGGTTGCTGACACAGCAGTTCCCTTTTCTTCTCTCTAGCATAACTTTTTTTTAGGTATTCACCCCTCCCCATGCAGCCATAGGCTTTAGCCTAAGCTGATCAGCCCTGTAAGAGCAGCAAGGGGATATCCTTTTTTTTGGGGGGGAGTATCCATTTGCTTTATGAGGAATGTGTTAGGAAAAGATGTGGAATCCAATCAATGGGATGCGAGGGGAAAAGACTCTGAGAGCTTCTTGGAAAAGTTTCATTGCTGGTAAAGAAGAGCTGCAGGCTCCGACTCTAAGAATTATGTTTTCTCCAGTTCAGTGGGAAAACTATAGTCAGGGGATTAGAAGCCTCATTAATAGTAATAAAGAGCATGGATTCTTCAAAAATAAACGAACGGCACATATATAAATAAAACAGAGAGAGCCACAGTGAGCATTTGTCTTTTTCCTGTGGGCATTATAATCTAGACTTGACAGTTGCCTCAGTCATGGTGCTGCCATTCAGAGTTCATATTGATAGTGAGGATTCTGTGAAGCCAAGGGTTGGAGGGAACATGGACCCGTGATGACATTTTGAGCTTCTGAATTACCCAACCCAAAAGCCTACCTACCCTGGATTACCAATTATATCAGAAAATATATTATCGGATTATTTAAGCCAGCTTGAGTTCCTATTTCTGTTGCCTACAGCCACCAGCAGCCATCTTCACTCTTATATATCCCAATTGCTATTATCCTCCCCAATAAGCAATTTATCTCTTGCAATTTTTTGCTATCTCTCTGCAATGCTAATATTCTCATCCAGGAAGGACTCTCTTCTTTTTGTAGTGTTAATAATTTTTCTGCAAACCTCTTTGTTAATTAGTTTTGCTTGGCTCTGTTTCTAAGGCAGTTCTCAGTTTTTCCAGGCACTCTGGTGGTTCTCAACTCAGTGGAGTCCTGGCAGTGTGTTGGACACGTGGCTGTTTATTGCCCAGAAGACTCATATTTTGGCTGCATGCTACCTGGTGAATTTCATATTTTTTTCATTAATTTGTTAATTTCCAAAAAATATGTATAGAACAGCTATGGGGTAGACACTAGGTCAGGCTCTGGGAGTACAATAGTGAACAAATGGAAAGATCCTTACCTGGAGAGTTGTGAGAATTTTTATGGCCGAAATGGAAAAGGATGGGCTCTGAGAAAGTTTAAGAGAAGAGGAAGCATGTCACTTGCTCTTGACTGATGCTATCTCAAGATGAACCAAGAGTTTTAAAATTATTCCTAAAATTAGAAAGAATGGCTTAGGTGAGCAGTCATCTTTCTCTAGCTGAAGGCTAAACTCATGTTCTCTTTCCTAAATCTTATGGAGAAAAACACTTCTCCAGTATTAATGCTTCCAAATAAATGCAGGAACTGGAAACCAGCAGGAGGCAAGTGTTAGTGTTGAGATGACTTATAGGATGTAGGAACACCAGGTGAGGAGTTAGGGACTGGGGCAGTCCTTGCAGGCTTCCAATAAGCTAATGCTTTGAGGTAAGCCTTTGGTTCTTTCTGGGTATTATATCTTGAAGCGTGTAGAACTGGATGTTGCCCAAGCTCACTCTGACCTCTTGCCCTATGAAATTTTATCATTATGATTAATAAAGCCTAAAATCAATCATGTGGCAATTAACAAATACCCCCAAAATTCACCTTTGTTAAATACAAGGATTTAATTGATAAGTAGCTAGAGACATTATTTTTACTGATCAAAATGAGGAGCACTGAATTTTTATAAATTTGGACAAGTTATTTTGGGTGCCAAAGCCCAGGTTTTTAGCAATGGTGATCCAAGCTCATACAGATTCTCAAATAACAATTCGCCTCCTCTTTTGGGTGGTGGCAGATCACAGATCAGTGCTGATTGGCTATTTCCTTGTTGCTGAGGAGCTTTCTGGCCAGGTTTCAGGGAAGGAAATGTCTACAACCAGTAAGACCTTCAATTATGGGCCTGTGGATCCTATTACTTTCTCTGTGCTCAGTTATTTGTGCATTTTGATGTTTTAAGCCTCTTGGGCGTGGCTGTTAAGAGGTGGCATGAGTGTCATCTTTCCAAGTTCTGCCCATCAAGCCATGAACACATATCCACTGACAGCCTGTCCATGTAATGAATTGTCCAAACTGGGGACACTGGAGAGTGAATGAGGACACTATTAATAGTTGTGCTGGAGAATAGGGGTAAACTTGGACTGGCTTGAACAAACTGGGCCTTATGCATACCCTATCCATTGGACACCAGCTATTTAGAAGTGGGGAGATTATATATAATATGGAGACACAGAGACCCACCCAGGTCACAGCTCTCGACTGGGTACCATCATCCCCACTAGCCAACACAGTGGTCTCCAAATACCCCTGCACTCCACCTCCAACAGTCTGTGAGATCTTGATAAACCCCTTCAAATGTCTGATTCACTTGCTTTGTTTGACATAACAAAAGTTGGATGGCTAACTGCTTCATAGGAATTCCCTTCAATTTGCTACTTTGCTAAAAATTAAATAAATGAATCATCCCTGCTTTATCCTGTATTCAATATAATTAATTCTAATCTTTTGCATTTTCATTTTCTCCGTGTTTCATTCTATCATTTAAAAGACACAAACAGAAGAGAACTCTTTTAAAATTAGTGGAATAATTGCGCTGCTCACGCTACTTTGTGAAAAGGCTGTTGAAAAAAGTACCATGACCCGATCTCACACATTAAATAGTTTAGAAGTGAGACCTTCAAAATTTGATTGAAGGGATCACACTGAGAATTGTTTTTATCGTGGCTTATATGCTTTCTGATGTGTCCTATCTCCCCAGCACACTGCTTTACTCTTGGAAAATATTAAGCACGGATTTTTAGTTAATTAGTTAATATTATGGATAGCTTCATTTTTATATTTCCAACTCATTGTTTCTGGCATTGAAGGGTATCATAAATAAACTTCAGTTTTACAGCAAGTAATCTAACTACTGAGGTAACCTGGAAAGTGCTTCAGTGATTGCTTCTATGCATACAAAACTTGTTACTACCATGGAGGAAGAAGAAATTTCAGTGTAATTTCAAGGCACCCAAGTTGGAGGAAAGGGCTCTGACTGCCCTGTCTCATAAAATATAATTTTTAGAGTCTGCTTGATCCAAAAATTTCAAGTATCTCTTACATCCATAAACTCTCTTCTTTCCAAGGGGGCTACCACTCCCTAGTGGTAAGGTATTCATAAAGACATTACATATAGTAATTATAATAACAATAGCACTCTATGTTTGCATAGCAGATTATAATGTACAAAGTAGTTTTGCACACTCATTATCTCATACGACTCTCTCCACAACCATTGAAAAAAGTGTTTTTGGCAGAGAATGTTATGAGTTCATAGCACCCTATTTTCTTTTTCTCCTGGGTAAACACAAGTTATTTTCCAGGCTTCCTTGGAGTTATGTATGCCGATTCTTGGGCCAATGGAATGGGCAGAAGTGATACATGCTTATTTTTAAGCCTGGCCCATTAAAAACTCCTGGGCATTCCCCATACTTTGATTTTCCCCCATTAACTAGTTGGTTATAAGGAATCCAGAAGAGGAATTCAATATCCTGGTGTAGGGGTCTGAAAACCATGGCCAGTGGGTCAAACCTGGTCTGCTGCCTGTTTATATATATAAAGTTTTATTGAGACTCAACCACATTGCTTTATTTATATATTGGCAATGGCTGATTTTATATCAGTACTACAATGGCAAAGTTGAGTAGTTGTAACATATGGCCTGTAATGCTTAAAATATTTACTGTCTGTCCCATTACAGATAGTAAAGGGGATGACAAATATATAAGATGGAAGGAGCCTGGATCCCTGAATCACTGTGTGGAAGGCTGCACTAAGCACCCATACTGAACACGATGAATAAGAAATAACCTTCGGTTGTATTAAGCCATTAAGGTTTTAATGTGTTTATGTTAGTCATTTCCTATATTTATTAACATAATTTTCTTACAGTCAATTTATTGATGAATTAATGAAGCACAAAGAAGTAAAGTTACCTATTTAAGCTCACAGAGTCAGAAATAAATAGTGGTAGACAATCTAGAAATTGAACCAACTTAGGTTTTTTCATTCCAGTGCCAGTGTACTTGTCAACATATTTCATATGTCACTACCGAACATATTATATCAAAAGTGTATAACATAATACCATAAATTAAACTAAATACCTAAAGTGTAGTAAGTCTTTCCTGATCAGGAGTAGTTAATGTACCTCTCAAACCATCCAATAGGTCATAAAAAACCATATTGGAAAAAGGAAAGCTGCAACATCTCATTTTGTAGACGTAAAACTGAGGCTTAGTGAAGTCCAAAAACAGTAACATAGTTTGTGATAATCAAGTGGTATAAGGTGATATAAGGTGTTGTGAAGAATTAAAATGAAGTCTTCAAACTATCTTCAGTGCCTTTCTTTCAGGCCATGTCAACAGAAAACAAACAAGCAAAAAAGACACACCAAAAAAGAAGGCAACAAAGAGAACTTTCTTAGTGTTCTCTTTGTTAATAAGGCTGAGAAGAAAACCACTGGGCATTCAACTACTGAATGTCTGGATTTCATCATCTTTGAGGAGATAACTCTGGGATTTGAGGTTTAGTGAGCTTCTTGGTGGTTTGCAGACTTGGTGAGGTCCTGTTATATGGTGAGAAACTTCTGTTGGGTAGGTTCCCACTAAAAGTCTAATCTCAAGTGTTATTTCACTATTTGTCCATCTGGGGCCTGCAACCCTCCTCTTTTTCAGAGGAACTCAGAATTGATACTGTGAGGAGATTTTTCAGGTGAGGAGTATTTGAGGCAATGGGTATATTTGAGCAGTAGAGACATAGGTTGTCAGAATGCTGTGTAGAGCTGGCAATAAAAATCATGGACCAAATAATGCAATAAATCCCAGGGCCCTAGGGTAAATAGAGCAAGCTAATTCTACACAAAACAACTTATGTTACTAGTCTTTCATATTGCACATCATGTTAGTGTAATCTGAATAAATCCTAGGGCTCCATATAGCCCAGTCTCACTGCAGGGTCACAGTTAAATGGCTACAGTCCAGAATTCTGAAATAAAATAATTATAATTTTATTTGCTTGTGTTCAATAATGTCAAAGGAGCTCCACTTTATCATCCATGACAGTATTGCTTAAATTCTTTCCCCACATGCCTCTCATTCTCCTACGTATTTGCTACAGCATCCGTCCATGCGTCAATTTTTGTTTTCTTTCCTGTATTTTAGCTTTCCATGAAATGCTTCTCCACACCCATTTCTGTGGGTGTCAGTTTCTGTCCCTATCCCCCTTTCCTTTGACAACTCTGCAAAATATTTCCTTAATGAGTAGATGAGGATGGGTTGAGCAAAGGAAGGAGGTTATAATATACTCATATATTAATTACATTTGCCCCTCCTACATTAGCAAGGTAAGAATGGAGAGAAAATATTTTGAAACAAAGTATAAGTTATAAAATCTTTGCTTAAAACCAACTAGGCTTTGACTGCATATTGAGCAGAAGTCATTAGCTTTATTGGAATGAGAACCAGTAAGCCTTGATCATCTTTACTTTCAGGTGTATGGCCTTTGCAAGGCCCATTGAAGTTACATCAGCGTTGCTTCAGAGCCATTGTTAAACACCCAATGCTTTTCATTTTTGTAAAATAATAAGGTGCTGTGGCTCATTATTAGATACATGCTAAAATATCTACCCACTCATCGCTTATTCCTGATCACCCCGTCAACCTCATGCATTTACTCTGGCATGGAGACATAGGCCAGCCAAATGAACCAACTGAGAAACAACATTTATTCAAGCCAGGCATGAACAAAGTGGCCCCGAACAAAAGGTGTTAGAATGGTGTTGCCACTGCCTACTGTCACAGAATACTTGTGGGATGAATAAGACCAACACATTCTGGAGGTGATATTTAGGAACTTTCGCCTTGACAGGCACATAGGTATATACGAGGAAATTGCATCTTTGGAGGTAATCCAGTTTAATGAATTGATGTCTGCAGTAGCTAAGATACCTGAAAAACTTATGGCAAATGGTACATAACAAAAGCTACTTCCTCTTACCAGCCTTAAAGGATCACATAAAAGGACATGGATGTAGTCCTGGAGGCTAGGGGAAGCCTCCCTAGAAAACGGAACTTGGAAGGTTAGATCTGAAGGTAAAGAGAAGCTCACCAGACGCAGGTGGGAGGTGCTGGGGAGGAAGCACAGCACAATGGCCTGGAGGAGGGAGGAAGAGGACCGAGAGCGGATACAACCTCGGGCCAGAAAATCCAGCAAAGTGACAGCAACTTGGGACCTGTGAACAAGGGCTACTCTTACCGGATGGAATTGTTGTTAGAACTTCGACTTGTCGCCTTAGGGAGCCGGGAGGGAAGGCCAGCGGTCCTCACCTTGGACAACAGCGCTGGTGCCCTGCCGGGCTCCCCGCAGGTGTGGACTAAGGCCTGGCGTGCGGGTCATTTCACACGTGGGTGTTGGGACTCCAGGCCAGTCGTTGCCCCTTTGCCCAGGTGGTCAGTCTCTTGGTGTGCCCCACTCTGACCTTGACACAAAATCTCTTCCCCTCCCAGGCGTCTCCAGGAAGGCCGCCCTGTAAGTGGGAATTGCTGCTGTTTGTGAAGGGTGTGTGGTGTCGGGGGTGGGCGTGGTGCTCGTACAGCAGAGCCCAGGGCACCGCACGCCCTTAGACGTGTGCTGCTTTTCTTCCCAGGCTTCTTTGAATGTGCCTTCCCATGTGCTGAATCACATGTAAGTGCTCTTTCGTAGGTCAGAAATGGTTGAATATCAGGAATTTCATGTGGTTCGGCCTAATGTGCATTTTTCCTTTGGTTGAAATAGTTTGTAAGATATCTGGTAGTCATATTTAAATGCTGTCTTTGAAATTCCACTTATTGGAGGAAGCACACTTCTTGAGGCTGGAGCGTCATGTGGATTTGAAACCCTGCTTATACATTTCTTTGTGTTACTTTGAAGAGGTCGTTCCACTCTCTTTGCCTCAGTTTTCTTATGTGTAAAATAGGAATTAGGTATTTATAGGAATCGCAGGTTTAGGGGGAAGGATTAAACGCAGGAACCAGTGGGAAAAGCGCCTCACCCTGGGTCATCACACAAGTAAAACTCCCCAGAAATGTGCTATTTAGGTCAGCCCAGACTGTTGCAGTCGGGTCACCCAGAGTAGGTTAGAAAGCGATGGACCACACATTGTCCATCAGCACCATTTAGAAGCTACTGAGCTCAGTTCAGTAAAATGGATGCTTAGCAGGGACCTCTACCTGCTTGGCATTGTGCTCAGGCCTGAGGATGCAGGCAGGTTCTTGCAAGGTGTGTCACTTTTTGGTTTTTCCCTTTAGCTTTACAGGGCGCTTGCTGGAATTCTTACATGCACATGATTGGTATGTAGGAACCAGGAATCTAGAAAACACATTAAAAAAATACTAGTAAATCCTGCTCGATTGGGTTTTAGAAAGAGGCATTGATTTAAATAGGGAAACTTTTTCTCTCAAGGTTATGTTTGCAAAATATTAGGCCACAAAGCATGGTGCAATGTCATACATTTTACTCGTTTATGCGTTCCCCAGATGCAGCACCACGTGTGACCTTGCTCAGCTATCCAAACTGTAAAATAAAAGATTACCCAAACATTATCAGGGGTGTATAAGAAATTACATTGCAAGTCATAGCTGATTTTTCAGTTCTTGTTTTACTCTTTCAGCTGAGCAGACAATTTCTTTTTTTTTGGTCTAAAATCCCCTAGATGGCACTAGAGAACCCTGTATTTAAGTGGTGTATACAATACCCCTAAGTAGATGAGGGGAAGTAATTTTTATTTTTCTGCAAATAAACGTTAAGAAGAAGTTGAACGGAATGTGATGCAATGTGCAAGGTTAGCGTTTATGCATTCTGTACTTATAAGATATACTAGGTGCTCCTTGAAAGTAAAAATTGGTAATTTTAAACTGTGGATGTCTCGGAATTGGGTTTTGGTATTTAAATTAGCATGAAATTCATTTGGTGTAGACAAAAAGACTTGTAGAAACAGCAGAGATCCTGAGGCTGATTCTTGACCCCAATGACATTCATATCAGAGCCATATAACACAGTATCAACATCTCCTAGGATGGGAGAGAGTGGGTTTAACTGGGGGCCCTGAACCCAATGGCCCAGGAGATGCACAGGTGAGGTGAGTGAAGAGGCCTGGCTGTAAGACAGTGGGACGTGGTGGCACACGTGGCAGAACTACACAGCTACCAGGCACACGGACCAGTAAAAAACAGCGTTCCTGTAGGTCCAGGGTGGCCCATAGGTGTGAGCTGACAATTTTTGTAAATCTTATCCTGATAGTTTTCAGGTCATAAATCTAAGGCTGAGATAGTGACTGACCTCACCCAAGATCGCAAAGTTATTCAGTGATAGAGTTAGGCTTCCAGTTCCGTTTCTCTGACTCCGCCCTCTCCCCCTTATAATTGTACTATCATGCCAAAGTCGTCTCCACACCGCACACCCCTCCCATTGTTCTTTCTTTGTCCTCCCTTCAGACGTCCAGTGTCCTTGGATCACGTGGCAGATGGGGGCTCTGAGCTGCCAGTGGCTTGAGGGCCCCAATTCAAGAGTCATAAACAAGGATAGAACACTTGAAGTCGGGCAGCTCCAGGGTTCGCTAATTTGCGGTTGAGTGATGTCATGATGGGCCCAGGATTTTTCCATTTTTGCACTCTGCCATTTTTCCATTCTCACTTTTGGCCCCCATGGGTGAAAAATTGCTGTGGCAGTTCCACACATCACATACAGACATGAGCACACCCAGTGGTGGAAGAGGAACTGTTCCCTCCTTGGATCTCTTTCATAGTGTGAGGAAACCTTTCTCAGAAGTTCCCAGTAGACATCCCCTCATGTCTATATTGGCCAGAACTGGGTGATTCTGGGCACCAAACCGTGACTACCAAGGCGAAGAGACAAACAGGTTGCCTGGTGGAGGTGCCCCTCCACCAACAGAAGGATCTGGAAATGTGCAGGGCTGTCCTTGGTTTACAAAGTGACTGAATGCTATCTGCAGTACTTGGAACCCAGGATACAGGAACAAGAAGTGTGTGATATTCAGGGCAGTCCTTTGGGATGAAGAATCATCTCACCCAGATGCCAACGTTAGCTCTGCTGAGAAACCCAGGAGTCCAAACAGGACTTGCTTCTGAGTCACAAGGAAGGGAATGGACACTGAATTGGTTAGGACCCTGGCGACAGAAAAGAATGGAGGTGTAGCTACGGAGTCAGTGATCAACAGCCCACTTCTTCCTGTTCCTGCTCAGTGTCTCATGAATACTTCAGAATTCCGTACAAGTGTGTAAGGTAAAGCGCTCAAAGAAGGCTAGCCTCTCCAGGTCTTTTGGTGATAGACTACAATCAAATCAAAGAGAATATAATAATTATCAGGAGTTTACTTGGATAACATGCATGGGGAAAGAGCTGTTATTCTTCCTGAAAATAAAATACAAATGAAAGCAACTAGTGCTTTTAGTTGTCCCTGGGGCGGGATAGGGGAAAGGAGATATTGGTGAGGCTAGATGGGTTTGTTTGTTGGTTTGTTTTGTTGCAGGGGTTGAGGAGCTGGGAGGCCACCAGGAGCTGGAGAAGGGCGCTGACTTCCTGCCAGACGCCCTAAGTGTCATGGGAGAGAATGAACAAAGGTGAGGCATCAGCATCATTTTATGGAAAGAACTCAGGCTCCGAAGCCACAGAGAACTTGGTCGCCGAATCCAGGGTTGCTGTGAACTATATGGGGAAAGTCACCAGAGGTCTCTGAACCACAACTACGCCTCTTTGCAATATGGCTAACAATGATATCTACCTGATAAATTGTTGCCATGATTACATGGGCAGCAGAAGGCAAGGCCCTAGAACAGTGCTCAGTAAATGTCAAGTCCCATCTCTGTTTCCTGGACACGTCATTGTTATTTATTTACTCACTCTTTCTCCCCATATAGAGTTGCAAGATTTAGCAAATAAAAATGTATGACTCCAGTTAAATTTGAAGTTCAAATAAACAACCAATAATTTATTAGTATAAGTATGTCCCAGGTACCTTGGGATACACCTATCCTAACAAATTATTGCTTGTTTATCTGAACTGCAAATTTCACCGGGTGTCCTGCATTTTATCTGGCAACCCTATCTCTACATTCCCTCTCTTCCCTGGGTTCTCTCCAGCCAGAGTAAATAAATGAAGCCTAAATTAAATATCACTCTCTCACTCATGTGTTTTAACCTTAGCGGGAACCTGGCAGACCAATGACATCACCTTCAACTTCTTTTGGTGAGCAAACATCCTCTGAGCTTGGGAGGAGAGGACCCTGCCTTGGCTGAGACAGGATCAGGTCTCAAAAGCCATCTTTGTCTTATGAACTCTGTGGTTAATCTTGCTGCAGAGTGTTTTCTTTCACAGTTGGCTGTTCCAGGCCTGCATAGATCTGCAGTAAATACTGTACTGCACTGCTGAAAAGGGAGGAAAAACATTACCATCTGCATCTACAGCTTGCAAATTACAGCTTGCAATCACCTGCTATTAAATAAAGACGCTTTAACAATATTTTGGGTTTTAAATTAGCAATTTACATCACAAGACTCTGAAAATACTAGTCTTTTAATACTGCAATTTCCTTTCCTTTTAACCAGGCATCAACATGTATTGAAGTTTTAAAAAACGCAACACAAAGTAATGTTTATTTAAACAATAGCCACCAATGGTATGAGACACAGATGGAAATCCAACAGTTCCTCACTCAGCGGGCGGCTTCACTGGAGGACCCTGATGGGGCTGCAACTCTCTAATTTACAATATGGGGGGAATCTAGGCATTGCCTTTTTTTTTTTTTAACTGCCTGGCCATATCAGGCTATGTGTCATGTAAGAAAGTGGTCTCAAACTGGGAATTAGAGGCAGTCTCTGTATGAAGGGGACTTCAGCAAAAAGGCTGAAAGGGAAAGAGTTCAAGTGGGAGGATTTCCCTTTGTCACTTGACATCAGGGCTGAAATGGAGGGGATTGGCATTTGTGCAAAGCACACTGGATGCAAAACAAGATGGGATTTGGAAGCATACAAAGAGAGAAAGATTAAGCAGCTTTGTGCCTCATGGACACTACTTCTATAGACAGAGGGTTATATCTTATACCCTGAGAAAACCGTAATTCAAAGAGTCATGTACCAAAATGTTCATTGCAGCTCTATTTACAATAACCAGGACATGGAAGCAACCTAAGTGTCCATCATCAGATGAATGGATAAAGAAGATGTGGCACATATATACAATGGAATATTACTCAGCCATAAAAAAGAAACAAATTGAGTTATTTGTAGTGAGGTGGATGGACCTAGAGTCTTCCAGTTCTTCTCATTGGACCTTTATTCCCCTTTCTCCTGACATCTGAGTTAGGGAACGGAAAACTCCAAGAGCTGGCGAGAGTTGCAAAGAGATAAGTATAAGCTTTGTGGTGGTGATCACTGGGCTGTAAATTCCTTCACACAAACACAAAGCATTCCGGGGCATTATACCTATTAGCAGGCAGCCTGCTTTCCTGCGCGTCCCCAGCTCATCCCTGCATTCAGCTGCTGTTGATGAACAGCTGCTTCTCAGAGCTCTCCCAGATCCAGGACTGCTTTCAGTACTCTCTTTTTGTTAACCCTAAAAAAAAAAAGATACTACTCTTGTCTTCATTGTTCATGCCTTGCCATTTTTGCTTTTTATAACCCAAGACACCTGCCTAAATCTTGAATTCTTTCCTTTTCATGGTGTGTTGAATTTTGATTCCTACACATGCTATGTGCTCAATAAATGTTAGATATTATTATGATTTTTGTTTGTAGTAAATGTTTAATGCTGTGTCATACAAAATTCTATTTGAAAGGGAAAGCGTCTTCAAAAAAGTTTAGAGTTTAGATTTCAGCTCATTCCATGGGCTTGCAGTGGTAGTTGGTCTAGAGGAGGGGGCAGTGTTAGATCCTTTCTACATTCCATTAATTACTCTGTTCAGCCTCCCAGGTTCAGTCATAAGTCACACCCAACCCAGCTCCTGTAGAGCCAGCTTGTGGCCATTAGTAATTTACTTGGAAAAGCAGCAAATTGAATGACTCTTAGACTTTTCCAGTCCTCTTAGGCTTTTTGGTCACCTCCGATGCCATTTATCACCGTATCCTGTCATCACTGTTAAGGTCTAATGTTAGTTCCTCAGTTTAAGGATTAAATTGGTTTCAATCTAATCTCCTAAATAGAATTCAGATGATTTAGGGCCCAGCTCAACTGCTTCCTGGCCAGAGGGCTTTGTTCTGGTCCATTTATTAGATGCTATTTATAGTACCATTTTCTGATAGAATCAGGGCATAATGGATTGATTTTTATTTCTTGTTGATTACATACACATTCTTTTTAAAGGCTTTTAGAAACTAAATGTACAACTTATCACCAAAGCTTAACACTGGAGTCATTCTCATTTGCTTAAATAGAACCTGCAAAGAATAAAATTCTCCCTTCAAAAGTATATACACATTCTTGAGCGACAGAAAAGCCCTTGAATGTGTATTGCTAGATGTTCTGGACTCATGACCTATCTCATGTCTTTTAATGAATATTCTAAATGTGAATAGCACTTAAATAATAATCACTGTCTGAAACAAAAAATCATCAGTGTCTTTGGATGATCAGACTTTGAATGTTTTCTCGGTGTGCATGTTGTTTTATGTGTGTGTGTGTTGGTCACAGATGCCGTGTATGGTATGAAGAATACAGTTGATCCTCAAATTTTCCCCTGCCTGGTTCAATAGGAGCTGGAGTGAGGATAAAGTAAGATAGTTGTGAAAGCCCTTTGCAAACTGTGGAATGTTGCTTTTTAAAAGCAATTTGAATTACATAATGAAAGCCCATCCTAGCATTCGTGTCAGGCCCTAAGACCAACACTTAACTTTTTTTTTTTTTTTTTGCAGTACGCGGGCCTCTCACTATTGTGGCCTCTCCCGTTGCGGAGCACAGGCTCCAGACGCACAGGCTCAGCGGCCATGGCTCACGGGCCCAGCCGCTCCGCGGCATGTGGGATCTTCCCAGACCGGGGCACGAACCCGTGTCCCCTGCATCGGCAGGCGGACTCTCAACCACTGCACCACCAGGGAAGCCCCAACACTTAACTTTGTTAGTATTTTAGAAGGATATTAGTCTATTAGTCTGTAATGTGTGTGTGTGTGTGTGTGTGTGTGTGCAGTGTATATGCAGGTACATGTACATACATGTATAATCAGGTTTGTTTTAAATGCTTCTATTGAATTTTCCTTGTAAATAATGTTGTCCAAAGTATCTACCATAATTTCTTTTCAATTATGCACCTGCTAATTTCTTGCTTCCATGAGATGTTCTTGAATCATTTTGAGGAAGAGAGGAGAAAGAGCCAGAGATAACGATCTAGTGAGAGAGCAACATGCCAACCTTTATTAAGACTTCAAAACACTTGGATGTACACTTCCTTAAAACTCAAGAGTTCACTGGGCTTGACATTTTCCAAATCCTTGGATACTTGTTAACACTCTTCATATCCATTTTCATGATCTCTCAGCTGGAGAAAAGATGGTTTATGTGTTTTAACTACCTTTAAGCCTTTAGCTAGTTAAGTAAACATAATTTCATGTAATGGGCTTTGCCATTGAGTTTACATTTTAAAGAGTCTCTCACAATCTATCCATTCACTCAGGTTTTACATAATGCATTTGGCATTACAGGACTATAGCTGAGAAAAGCACATGTAGGAGCCATGGTAAATGGGAAGATGCAGAATGTTTCAGTTCCCAATCCTTAGTTTTACAAATGCTGTCAACATTTTTAGCCTCTCTCTCTCTCTCAAGGATTGCTTGCAGATAGCCAAATTGATTGTTTATTTCTTTCACCTTTAAAAACTTTCCTTCTGCTTCCTCTTTTGGGGCTGATAATAATCACAGAACCATAGAATTTCAATCTTAGAAGGTATTTTAAATGTCATAAAAATCCAATAGTTCATCCTGTGCTTGAATCTTTTATATTACATTCCCAGTAAAGGGCTGGCTAGGCTCCTCCCGATTTCCTTTAGCTATGGGACACTCATTACCTCTCAAGGGAGTCCATTCCATTCCTACACAGCCCTAGTAGTCACAAAATTATTCGTTAGGCTTAGAAGAAATCCCCCTATTGAATTTTGCTCTGTTCTCAGTAAATAGACAAAACATGTATAATCCTTTTTTTCATATATTTGAAGACAATTATTCTGTCTCCTGTAAGTTTCTTTATGCCAAATATTTCTGATAATTTTATGATGTGATTTTGAGCCTAGTCATCCTAGATCCTTCAGCTCTGACCATGCCAAAGTTCACTGACAAGAATAATAGTGAAAATAAAACCTACCATATTCAGCTTTTAATGGGTGCCAGGTATCTTACAAACATTACCTTTAACATCCACAGTGATGTGAGTTAGGTATTGTCATCCTCATTCTATAGATTTGGATAAAAATCTATATCTCTCTATATCTTTATTAAGGAAACAAAAGTAAGGAGAAGTTGAGTAGCTTTCCCAAACATGCATATCTAGCCTCAGCAGTTGGCAGAGCCCGGATTTGAACTAGTGTCTTCACTGATTTTAGAGTGGGTGTTCGTAACTGTACATTATAATCCCTTCGTGAGATGTGATAACAACCCCCTCACACACCCCACAGAGGAAGCTGGTCTGGTTTAAGCAGTTCAGAGTGGAGAAAGGTGGTAACTTACCTTGTTCTAGAAGTGATGCCAAACCAAAGGACTGATCAGGATGAGTCCAGTGGGAGAAAGAAGGAGAGAAGCAAAGGAACTGGATGATTAATAGGATGGCGTATGAGTCTCAGAATAATTGAAAATGGTACATCTCGCAGACCCTACCTATATCATCATGGACTCCTTTAGAAGGAGGGCAGGGCTGTAAAGAAAGAGTCGTTGAAACTAGCCATATTCTGGGTGTCCATGTGTCTCCCTTTGAAAGGATATAATTTTCCTAGGAATATAGGGACCTGAAAGTGGAAAAGATACCTTGCATTCACAAATGTCCTTAGGAAACAAAGTTGATTAGAGATGAAATGAAAAAAAAAGAATTCCTGGTGTCTTTTGTGTTTTTTTCAATAGACTCAAGTGGACCACTAAGAGGATATTATTGCTGAAAGTACTTGAGATTGTTTAGTTAAAAACTCTCACTTTACATGTGGGGAAACTGAGGTCCAGAGATGAAAAGTGTCTTGCCCAGTGCTATACATCCAGGCAGGGACTCAGAAGAGTGTGTGATCAAGGTCTACTGATTGCAGGACCGAGACTCTTTTTACTGTATTTCCTCACACTTACTATTTCTTCGGTGAATCAAATAATTGTTCTATTGCGATGCACTGACACAATGAACGATTGCAAGATGGAAGCTTACACTGGAAGCTTGCTGTGCAACACGATGCAGAATTCAGTGTTTCATGCATCTTTCTTAGGGATGTTTGCTGAAAGTACCAGAGGGTGGAGGGGGGGATCTGTGGCAACATTATTCCAGCTAGCATCATGGTTTCTTGTATCTTATGAGATTATTTATGGTGAATCTGGTTTCATTCGGTTTTGGAAACTTGGAATCAGAATCATGGGGGTGGGGAAGTATTCATTAAAAATGCAGGTTCTTAGACTAACCAGCAGACAACCTATATCAGAACTTTGGGGAGTGGAATCTAGAAATTAATATTTGACAAACATACTAGATGAAGCTTATGCATATTAAAGTTGGAGAAGTACTTATGTTAGTTCATCAGTGTGTTAGTTTCCTATTGCTGCTGTAATAAATTACTATAAATTCAGTGACCTAATACATATTTATTATCTTACAGCTGGGAGGGTCAGAAGTCCAGAGTGGACATCAGAAATACAAAATGGGTTTCATTGGACTAAAATTAAGGTGTCCAATTAAGGGCTCCACTCCTTCTGGAGGCTCTAGGGGAGATCTGTTTCCTTGCGTTTGCCCACGTTCCTTGGCCCATACCCCCTTCCACCACTTGGCTGTCTGCTTCTGCTGTCACATCTCCTTCTCTGACTCTGACTTTCCTACTTCCCTTTTTTTCTTATAAGGACCTTTGCAATTACATTATCCAAGATAACCTTCCTGTCTCAAAATCCTTAAATGAATCACATCAGCAGAGTCCTTTTTGCCGTGTAAGGTAACATACTCTCAGGATCTGGGGATTAGGAGGTGGACACGTTTGGGGAGGCATTAAACACCTACCATTATTGGTTTTAAAACATTTCAAAGAAATAGAAAGGGGCTGAAGAGGGGAACATTAAGTACCAGTAGGGTCTCCGTCCCCCTTCAGGAGTCCCCTGATTTGTCTCTAGGAAACTCAAGGATTCTGAGGAGGACAGTTTGAGAAAAGCAGTCCTAGCATCTGTGCTTACTTAAGAGTCCATACAGGGGAATCTGACCACCAGGCGTCATTTAGTGCATCTTGCATGACTTTCCAGCAGTTGACTTTGCAACTATCATTCAGCCTTCCCATTCTCAAGTTTCTAAGAAGCTCCATTCAAACTTACTGCAGAAAACAAACAAAACATGACCTTGACTTATTAGAGATAAAATTACTGCTTTAACTGATCGTAAGAGAAATCTGTTAGATAGGGGGCTTCCAGTCAACTTTTCATCCTTTGTTATTATTTTCCAACATTTTTCTATTAAAAAGAAAATAAACAGACAATTAATGGAATTTTTAAAGGTATCCTTTTCTTCTGTCTATCTGTATAGCTCTGTATCTTGTCCATTACGAGCTCCTCAAAAATATTTCTTTTGAGATACTATTTGATTTCTGACAGAACTTTGTAGATGTTTCTGAATTAATATAAGAAAAATGGCCCTGAGTTATATATTTTAACTAAAATATAATAGCTGTAAAAGTTATCTAATGGGAAATTAACCAAAGGAGAGAATTAATGTTTTGTCTTTAAAAGGTATCTTTGTACATCACTGTATCAGGATACTCTTGGCCATCTGCCCTATGACAATATTTGGAAAGAGATAGACAATAACAATTGTCCTTAATGTCTGTATTAGTCAGCTTAAAATTATACTGGGTGTCTTAAACAACAGAAATTTATTTCACATAATTCTGGAGGTTGGGAAGTCCAAGATTAAAGTGCCAACAAGGTAGGTTTCGTTCTGAGGCCTCTGCTCTTGGCTTGTAGGTTGCTGCCTTCTCACTGTGTCCTCACATGGTAGAGAGAGCACAAGGGGTCTCGTATATTTTCCTCTTCTTATAAGGGCACCAGCTCCATCAGATTAAAGCCCCACCCTTATGACCTTATTTAACCTTAATCACGTCTTTAAAGGTCCTATTTCCAGTACAGTCATATGGAGGGTTAAGGCTTTAACATACGAATTTTAGGAGGGCATAAATCAGTCCATAGTTTGTCCCTGGAGCATCATAAGTGTTTCCTGATCCCTGCAAGAGCTTGGCCATTTTATCACAAAAGATGGTGTATATAATGATGACAAGGGGAAGAAGCAGAAGCATGAACAGGTTGTTGAAACTCACATCTTATTCTTTGTTTAGAGAGATTAGTCATCCTTGCTCCTTTTCAACATTTCTATTACACAACAGAAAAATTCTGCCTTCAAGACCTCCTCAATTCAAGAAATGCTGTAACTCAATGCAATCACTGTCCACCAGCCAGTTACCTTTCCTCTTAGGAAGTAGTAATCATATCATATCCATAAGGATTGGCTGTAGATGATTTTCACTCCTCTTCTCTCCTAAGATGGGCGGGATATGGATGGGTGTTCTTTGTTGTTCAGAATTTTGAAATAAAAAAGGGAACTTTCAAGAAAGCTCTTAGAAACCAGTGAGGGGGATATTGATCATTATCAATATTATCTTTGTGTGAAAGATCCTCTGATTAATATTTATCTCCTGGAGTTCTGCCCCTGAAAGTAGGGCAGATAAGCAGGAACAGGCAGAGAAGACTCTCAATCATGGTGCCGGCATGACTCTTCTGAAAGGAGAGAGGGAAGGAGGGATGGTTAGGAAGAAGGAGTCTCAGGTTGCCGTGCAGCTCTGAGAGTCTCAGCCAGGCTGATGAGAATCTCGGAGCAGAGACTGCCCATCAGAGAAGAAGCATTGGGCAGGAACTGTCTGGCTCTAGTCCCCTGCTGTGCTCAGTTAGTAATAGAGAGCAGCCCCCAGGAGAACATGGCTGAGATGTGACTGCTACGGTGTGTAGCAGCTGGGGGCTGTCAGCTACCCATGCTTCTCAGAGCAGGTTCACCTGAAGAGAGATCTGAGAGGCGGACCTGCATGGACACTGTAGAAATCTGTCATGCTTAACATCGTAAAAAGAACAAGTTGATTAATTGGAGCATGGCAAAGGGAAAGGCATCCATCTGGGTCTCTGGCCAGAAATCCCTGAAACAATTATATCTACATTTATATCTGTCTATCTATCATCTATCTATCTATCTATCTGTCTATATCTATCTATCTATCTACCTACCTATCTATCTAATCTTTCTTCTGTTTAAGTAGTTATCTAGTACAAGGAGGACACCCCATGCTATGCTTGAAATAGAAGAAAGTGTTTTTTTATCAATCTAAAATCTGTTTCTCAGCCTGAATTTTGCCAGTCTCCGAGGAAACTTTTATCACTACAAAAAAAGTAGCAGAATTTACCTGACAAGCATCAAATTAAGGTATTTGTACATCACTTGCATTGAAGAAATAAAATCTATTTTTTTGGTAAAATTCCTGTTCAGACTTTCCTATTTTAAAATCTCCTTTCCTTTTTCTATATGCATAGGCCTATAAACTTGTCCATATCACTGCTAAAAACATAACACATAAAGGGGATAAAACCAAATCTCTTGGTGACCTCCTCCTCTCACACCAAGCAAACAAACACACAAGCATCTCTGTTTTCATCTCTGTACTTTTAGTGCTTATATCAATGCTTGTGAATATAAACAAATGAATGCATGAGTAAATAAATAAAATAATGAATGAATAGATGAATAAGAGAATAAATGTTTGATGGTATGCTTTTAGTATGGGTGGAAGGAAGTGAGTTGGAGAGAGAAATAATTTATAAATTTAAAAAAGGTCATAACTCCAAAACGGAAGAAATCATAGATTGCTTTCCAGGGGGTAATATGATTGGTTTCATAATCTGCACGTTAATTAGGCAGAAATAATCAGCTTAATACTTTGAGAAAGAGCCCAAAGAATCATTCCACAAAGGTGGCAAAGAAAATAAGCCTTGTCTAATTTGGATGGATCCTACAAGAAATGTGGGCATCTTTTGGTATGTTGTGGGAAGAACACTCACCTCTGAGTCAGGAAACAAGGATTGCAGCCTGGTTCTGCCACTAACCAGCTTTATCCCCTGAACATCTCACCTCACTTCCTTTGACTGAGTTTTCTTTTCCTCTTGGTGGGATTAAATAGTCTCTAAATCCCCCAGCAGTCTAGAAATTCCATACACGTAAATTGACCAGTTTAGGCTCTTGCTGGGGTAGGCTGTGGGAGAGCCCTGGAGATTATAGCTGCGGCATGCTTTAAAGAGAGAAGCCGGCTAAGGATAATATGGACAAAGACAATTGAAGACCTATTTGGGGAGACATTGCAAAAAGCTGCCTAGGGAATCTCAACATGATTTTCAAATAACACCCAAGTATTCCCAGGGATGCTTGGGGCAAGACAATGCTCTGCTATTTCAGAAAAGAAAATATGTACTGTGTTCTGTGAACTTGAATATAGTCAAGGACATACATCACAATTGTGTGCCAATCCAGCATTGTCAGGATAAGGTACTTTCTGGGAATAATTCTTTTCTGGAACAAAGCTCTGTGAAGTATGCAGGAACATGTAGTACTTTGAATATTGTCTCTATGCTAATGTAAACTTTTTTTCTGTACGAGTCTTAACAGAATTAAATTCAGGTATTATGAATATCATGGATGGTAATGGGAGACTTTGAAAGTCATGTGATAAACTGTGTTTTGAGTATTATGATGACTTCACCAATTTATTACAAACACCTTTTATTCACCAATGCTGTCAGGAAAGAAATCTTCCTGACCTACTATGTTCCCACCATTGATTAGGTGCTGGAGATACAAAGTTGAGTAAGACAGTTTCCACAGAATATTTGTGTAGGTCTAAAGCAGCTGCATTTAAATACAAGGTATCTGGTTATTTGAAAGTTTGTATGCATATGGGAGAAGTGTGGTGATCAACTAGAGCTTTTTAACTCTTTGGCAGACACACTTCATGCCACAGGAATCTCTGGGAATAAAGAAAATCCCTACCCTTTTTAGCCTGCAAATAGTATTTTAAGTGCTTTTAAAATAATCTGTTTAACCTATTAGGGTACATATTCATGAAACATAACGTCAGAAGGAAGATAGAAACCACATTTCATGCCTTTACTTGTTCTGTGAATATTTCCTCTCTTGATTTAAATTAGAGTCAAATCATCTATTGCAAATTACCGAGTCATTTATAGGATGCCAGTCCACTGGGCACAGGCTTTGTTTCCTTCTGGTTTAATCCTTCAATGAGTCTGTTCACAGATTTGAAGATTGGCTTTGGCAGAGCTACAAGTCCAATATTACTTGATGTCTTGCAGTTATCAATTTGGATCATTCCTTCTCAGAGTTCTTCTCTCCCTTGGTTCTATGACTTCTTCTGATACCTCTTTACCTCTCTATTCCTTTCTTTACAATCTCTCTGGAAGATTCGTCTTCTTTTCCTACCTGGGAATTATCAGACTCATTTTTTTTTTGTCTTCAAATCTGTATTAGTTTTCTACTCTTGGCATAACAAGTTACCGCAAGCTTAGTGGCTTCAACAACATAAATTTATTATTTTATAGTTCTTTAGGTTAGAAGTTTGACATAGATCTCACTAGATCTCACCAAACTAAAATCAAGATTTCTGCAGGACTATGTTTCTTTCTGAAGTCCCTGGAAGAGGTTCTGTTTCCTTGCTCATTCATTATTTTGACAGAACTTAGTTTCTTCTAGTAATAGGACTGAGATCCCTGCTTCCTTGCTGGCTATCAACTGAGGCCCATTCCCAGCTTCTAGAGGCCACGCATATTTCATGGCTCCTGGACCCCTTCTTCCATCTTTAAAGCCAGAAATGGAGGTTTGTATCCCTCTCATACTTTGAATCTCTCCTTCCGTTTCTTCTCTCTCTGACCATAGCTGGGAAGCTCCGAAAGTTTCTATGCTTTTAAGAACTCATGGGATTAGATTGAGCCCACCTGAATAATCCTGCTATACTCCTTCCATTTTAAGGTTCATAACCTTATTAATATCTGCAGAGTCCCTCTTGCCATGTAAGGTAATGTATTCACAGGTTATGGAGATTAAAGTATAGACATCTTTAGGGAGCCATTCTTCTGCCTACCACAAAGTCCAAAATCTAATTTGTTATCATATCCTTTACCTCCTTCCTGTTTTTATATCAAACCTCTACTGTGCATAACAAAGTCTGTTGTTCTAATCAAAAACTTCAGGCATCATTTAGCTGTCTATGCTTTGTCCCATCTCCCCAGTTCATCTCAAATCTGGTCAAATCCTCTCTCCGCTAGAAAATCTTCATCGGCTTCCACTGCCCACAGAATACAATTCAAAACCTTTATCAATGCCTAAAGATTCTGATCTGGTTTTTTTTCCTATTCTTTCCTGTGGTTCTCTCCGACTTCATCCCTTTCTTCTCCCACATCCTTCATCTAGGTAGTTTTTTCTTTCCGTCTGCAACATATCTCACCTTCAACTGCTCAACCAGTTTCTTCCAAGCTAAAATACTTTATGAACTGACTTCTCCTTTGTCTTTGACTACCATCTCCATGCTAATGGTCTCCTACAGAAGAGAGATTGTTGCCATGACATCTTTCTCACTCTGTTGTCCTTACTTTTCTTTTCGCCTGTAAAGTCACAGAGCATAATGACTTGGAATTATTCATTTTTGTGTTCCCGTTGTCTGAGAGAGTGCCTGGAAAATGTTTGATGCTCAGTATATATTTTTGAATAAATGAATAAATGAGTGAATGAATAAAAATAATTTGTCCCTGGAGTAACTACATATTTTTCTTAAAAATCAGTTAAAAAGTACTTGTTTACTACACATTTATACTCATTAAGTATGTGATCTATATACAAAAACTGGGTCATCGTTTTTTGTGAACTCTAGGTAAACCAACACATTAAACTGTATTTCCTTCCAAATGCCTAACTCTGAGTTTTATACATAGAAGCTGCTCAATACATCCCTATTAAACTGAATTTTGGGTTTGCTTCTCTGACAGTACACATTAGTGGCAGGGGCTGGAAATGTGAAACTCCGCATCTCCTGCAACCACATCATCCTGGGTATGTAATTGGCTGAGTTTTTGGAACACAAAAAACCTGGATTTGCATGGATTTGATTCCTGGATTCTAATCCTGCCTCAGGCTCCTGTTGGTTATGCATGTGACTTCAGACATTACATTTCATTGTTCTGAAAATGCTTTACTATTTTTAAAATAAGGGTTTTAATTATATGATTTATAAAACCCCATCACATTTTCTGCCCATTAATAAGAATTTCTTGGTCATTACTCTGTGATTGGCATTGAGCTGAGAGTCATGCAAAGAAGTATCCATCACAGTCTGTGCCCTCAAGCAATAATTAGCTCAGGGGCCAGGGTGGTTCCATAGAAAGAAAGGTGGTTTGATGACAATAATAGATTGGATACACAGGTGTACAATCTTGAGTTAGGATTGTGGACATGGGTATTTACAGCAGTGGGTGAGAGGTGTCAGCTCTGCGTTCATGGAGTGGGTGTGTAGCTGAGTGGCCTGGTCTCCAGCAGAGAGACCAGCAGGGATGGTGGTGAATCAGTGCTCTGGAAATAGTCTTAGGAGAGCAAGGATCAGGCACTATCTCCCACTACATTTGAAAAGGCTGTGGCCAAAATATATTTCAGAAACTGAAAAACAAAACAAAAAACAAGGTTTCTTATTGGCAACAAGAAAAGAACAGAATATTTACAATGGTTTAGAATGCAAAGACAAAAAGTGAAGCTCTGTTCTCGCTGAATTACTTAGACAAATTGAGATCGTCATCATCTCCATTTTCATAATATCGATTTTGTTGTTTATCATGCTGGATGGAAAGGCTGGCCTGAATTAGCTTGGATTGAAAGGAGTACTGCTGACATAAATGATCGGGTGGCTGAAACTGCTTGACAGATAGGATTCATAACAAATCCTACCCTTGAAGTCAAGTTCTCAATTAAAAGAGCACCTTTCTGAAAGGATGATGCCCAGGTGATCTTAAAAGGACGTTTCCTCTGGGAAAAGAAGTGAGTGGAACAGAGTAGGCAGCTTGAGAATGTACACAAGTGGAGAGGAGGAAAGCATCATTATAAGGAGAAAATAGCATTTTTCTTACAATTTTTGATTCAGCAAAGGAAACTATGAATGACTGTCTTCTCTTGGTGGTGCCAGAATGGAAACAGGAAAAGAGAAAGACTCAAAGTGATGGTAATATTGCTTCTCAGAGGGAAGGAAAACCAGGACTTTGATCTAGGTATGTGCCTTTTATGTTTTAAATGATCTGCTCCAGGCTTCTCTTATTGGAACAGATAATTGAGACCTAACTGTCTTCATGAGATCTATGATGTAAAACTTCATCAATTCTACAGCAGTGTCTAGACCAGGAAGAGAATAAAAGACTCAATAAACAAAGTGGTTTGACTTAATAATGTTTTTGGAGTGTGTACCACATTTTCTCCGGTCAACTTTTCTTTTTGACATAGATAACTTTTAACTCCTATGGACACACAAAGTACTCATTTACTTCAGAGTTTGGGCATATTGGAAAGTAGTATTGGGGAGTCACTGTTCTTCTCAAAGTCAAATCAATTGTCTTGTTTTAGAGATAAGAATAGTCCCTCCCAGTCAATGGCTCCTTCACCGCATCCTCTGTGCTCTGTCAAGCAGGCACTGAACACCATCTGCCTATTGAAAATGGTGTTACTCACCCTAACCCAAGGCACTAAGGTTACTCATGTTTCCAACACCAGCTAAAAGCTTGAAGAAAAGCAGAGAATTATGATTATTGCATTTCTCTCTGCTTGGGCTGGAGATAATGAGCCACTCCTGCTGCCCTTTTACATGTTTAATGCCTACTGATGTTGAGAACCTCACGGTGTGCAAAAGCCATTAGATCACAGGTATCATCTTGAAAATAACAAGGACAAAGGGACACCATTTTTTTTTTTAACTTGGCAAAAAGAGCCTCTGTGGTTCCAAGTCTCTCTAGATTGTCCCAATTAAGAAGAAATAATTTTCCTAGAGTGTCTGCCTGTTTCAAGGTGAGCTTTTTATGAGGAAAGGATAGAGCAGTTCCCGAAACTGTTTTAGATTTCTGAAGTCACTTCTCCTGGGAGACATGATTAGGAAGTGTTAGCAGTCCTCTCAGAGACTGATCAAAACATGTAACTTCTATATATTGCAAGGGGAATGAGGAAAGTTAAAAGAAGAAAGCAAAAAAGTAAAATTCTTTCTCAGATGTGGGAGGCAAACAGCTCCTTTTAGAAATTACTTAATTCCTTTGGGCTTTTCGTTTCCTCTTGTAACAAGGGTTTAGGTGTTGATCAGTGTTTCCCAAACTTAGCTCATCATTGATATAACTTGGGGAGAACTTGTTAAAAAAGAAAAATGGTAGGTTAATAGTTTCCTCTCTGGGAAATTCTGATTTAGTGGATCCGGGGTAAGTTCTGGAATCTGCAATGTTAACAAGTTATTGTGATAATTATGTAAATTTGGAAAACATTTGTAGATGGTTTCTAGTGTTCTGAACACTAGAATTCTTTCTTGTTTTAATGCTCTTTCTGTGCTAAATTATGGACTGGCCTAGTGCAGATGACTGGGCACATTTGGAGAGACCATACCCAATAACTATATATAGTTACCGGCCACACTGGGAACTAAGAGGACAAGTTTCTGAGGTTACGAAGACGTCTAATCTGGCAGACAGGACATGATATTACATGTTATAGCCACAGGTAGCGGACACTGATTCTAGCAAGGTAACGGACCTGTCCAAAGGATTAGGTAGAGAGGGAGATATTAGTCATTCATATTCAGGTCATCAGTAGGTATTTGACTTCACAGAGATCTTCCAACACATCATATAACACAAACCACTGTCCCTACATTGTTGCTTCAAACAATAAACTACAGCTATTCTTGATTCCACTCATGCTCTTACATCTGAGCATGATTAAGCCTTTGCAAGGCGGGCTGTATCTACCCTATTTCTGACATACATCCTGAATCTGACTTCTTCTCATCATCTTCAGGGTCACAATTCCAGTCTAAGCCCCCACTGTTCTGTGCATGAACTACTGCAATAGCTTCCTAACTGGTCTCCTTGTCCCAAATCTGGCTTCCTTGCTGTCCTATACAAAGGAACCAGTATAATCTTTTAAAAACGTAAAGCACGTTATATCACTCCCCTATTTAAACTTTAATCAGATCTTTTCCCCAAATTCCTTTGCATGCAGGTTGTGGGTAGAGGATCTATTTTATTTCCAATGGAAAGAACCCTCTGAGAATGCTTAAGGTCACTCCATGACTAAATGACACCAAGAATGTCCCTTAACTCACAAAAACATTTTTCTGAATTCCCTTCCACTGTATTGCCTTTGCTGATGTGTAATTAACTGAAACTTCTGCACATATGAAATCTTCATCTCTCTTAATCATATCCAATGTACTTGGGAATCTAATTACGCTCTCAGCTTTTCATAAATGCAGTTGATGTTCTGTGGTTTGCTGTTAAGAGTACTTTCTCAATCAGTTATTTATAATGACTTTTTTTTTTCTTTCCCATAGTCCCTTTTCTTCACTAAACACTGGATTAAGTGATCTCTAGTAAAAGTCAGTCAGGTGAAGTGCTGGAGGAAGGCATTATGGGAAGAGGAACAGTAAGTCTTAAGGCACAGACGTATGAAGTAGCAAGACAGGTTCAGGGCAGTGCAAGTCATTCAGTGTCCTTTGACTGAAGTAAGCAGTCAAATCCCTCTTGGCGGGACAGAGGTAGGTAAGGTATGGATATGGACGGGTGTCAGGTCATAAACAGTCTTGTGAGCTATATTAAGGAATTTATATTGTGAAATTTACAGAGAACCATGGAATGTAATTCAGGGAAGTAGGATGACAACATATTAAATGTAGAAGGACCTCTCTTATCAGTGTAGCAGGAGAGATGGTGATTGAGGGTGTAAGACAAAACAGAGAAAGTGGATTGACAAGACACAGGGAAGAATTAAACATCAATATCCAGAACTCTTTTTGACTCTACCTTCAAATTATAAACAGAGCATGACAAGTTCTTACCATGTACATTGGTACTATCTTGAAACAAGACACTGTCATTGCTCTCCTGGATTACTGAAGTGGTTGCCTCACAGATATCCCTGCTTCTGTCCTTGCCTTACTTCCTTCTATAGTTTATTGTCAACGTAGTAGCCAGATGGTGCTTTTAGAACATAAATTATAGGTTTCTTCTCTCCTCAAATTCTCCAATGGCTTCTCATCTCAGAATAAAAGTCAAAGTCATTGTAATAACCATAAGGCCCTACACAAAATAATCCCTAGTTAACTCTGTGATCTCATCTGGTGAGCTTCCCCTACTCACTCTGCTTCATCTATACTAAACTCTTTGCTCTTCTTTCAAAACCCTAAGCATGTACCTTTCTTAGGGCCTTTGCGATGGCTGGTCCCTCTGCCTGGAATGCTCTTCCCACAGATATACACACACACCTAATTCTTTGATCTCCTTTAACTCTACACAAATATCAACCTCTTTTAAAATGGTAACTTGCTTCAACTTCCAACTATGGACACTCTAGATTTCCCCTTATCTTGCTCTAATATTTACCCTAACACTTACCACATTGTAACATACCATATGATTTACCTACCTATTATTTTATCATTAATTTATTTATATATTTTTGTCTCTAATATAAGTTCCCCTGGCAGAGATCTTTTTCAATTTTATTCACTGATAGATCCCAAGAGCCTTGCAAGGACAATGGACTTGAGAAAAACTGCAGGAATAGATAGGACTTTTTTTTTTTCGGAATTCGGAGAGAAGCATTAAAGGAACAGATATTATTTGCAGTTTCTCTCTTAGGGCTTTAGACTTTGGGGTAATTCAACTCTAGCGTCAGCGGACCACTTTCAGTAGCGATTGAAACCCCAAGTACTCTAGCTCCAGGGTCTTGGAATTCCTCTCTGGCTCTATTTCTTTACCATCCATCCAAATGAAGTGGTTATGCCAAGCGTGAGTCCCATGTAATTGTGTGATATAGCTCAGGGGGAAAATAATGTCTATAGGAAACATTTAATGAGTACTCATTATGCCTCAAGCACTTCACTAATCCTCACAAAAATCCCATAAGATAAATTAATTATTACCGTCCCTCCTTTTTTTACGTATGGGGAAAACTGAGGCACAGAGAGATTAAAGCACTTGGAGGTAACACAGCCAGGGTTTGAACTGGAATCCATAATAGTAACCACTATGCTTTATCTCCATCTCTTAGAACAGTGGTTCTGAAAGTTGTTCATGAGGTAAAACTCGTAGGCATTAAGAGAAAAATACTGTAACTATTGACATTTAATTTTTATATAAATCAAGGAACTTGCTTGCAAGTAACAGAAATTAAGTCTGGTTATTTGAAATAGATAATCCATAATCTTCGGGACAGGTGGAGAACCAAGCTTGAAGCTTCACAGCCAGCAACAGTGCCTGAGTTATGCCATAGAACAGGAGGACCTTCTGAGCACTGCCACTGAGCACTGCTCCTGGGTATAGATGTCCAGGCTAGCACCATCAATTCTCAGATGCTGAACATTAGTCATTAGAGCTAGAACCATTGCTGCCCCTGCTGCCTCTGCAAGATGGATCTCTACGAGCTGGTTACTTCTTCTAGTACTCTCCCCAGAAAAGATTTTGCACAGACCCTGCTACTTTGTGTTCCTAACTTGGGTTTCAAAGTCCGGACTGGTACGTCTGATAGTGAAGCATGGGAAAGTGAGAATTTGGCATTTTCAACTTCTACTGGTGCACATGAGTCATTCTTTTAACTTCCCAGTAAGAGAACCCCTTTCCTTTGTCTTGTGAAATTAAGGTTTCAGAAGACAAAGGAAGACAGATTTTCTTACTAGGTAGCTAAGAAGAATGATGAATGTCCACCAAAATCTGTATATGAGCAAAAAATATGCCTACATTTTGTGTATCAATGGAAAAATCAGTCTCCAATAAACACAGGTGCAGAGAGCCAAAGCTGTCAAACCATACATAATCAGGTCTCCTGTCAGTGGTAAAAGACATGGGCTGGTTTGTGGAAGAAATTTTTCAGATTGAGAGTCTTCTATCCATAGACTAATTTTTCTTCTATACATTCGGCAAAAATAGTCAAGACTTAATTTCATTAGCTGATCACCTGGGTTCAGCTTTTCAAATTCTGTTTGAGGAAGAGCATAGTTTGAGAGCCAGAACTTAGTCACAGGGGGAGGAGAAGGAGAGGTTGAGGAGAAAAAGGAAGAAGCAGTGGTAAGATGGGAAAGGAGGAGGGGAAGTAAATCTTTCTAAAGGGAAAACTGTTCATTCAAATGTTTGTCCTGGTGGTCTCAAGGATAGCAACTAGTGGCCTATAACTGAATTCAATTCACGTTTGTGTTTTATTTGGCTTTCATTAAACAACATTTTTTTAAAAATCTGGAGATTTCTCATAAAAATCTGGGTTTGTGGTTTCTCTTGAAAAATCAGAACTGGATTTCTGGTTTCTCTTGAAGAATCTTACCTGAACAACCTGTGTTCAGGACTGCCCTTGCATGCTCTTCTGGCACTAATTGGTTGAAGCTGAGCAATTGGTGGTTCTCATTTGGACAGGTGCCACAATCCCCACTATTCCCCACTACATACCCATAACTGAAGTTGTATGTCAGCCACTGCATGTCATTATGCTTTTATTGTCATTTGTCTTTGAGCAGAGAAATGTTTCTCTACCTATGTCTCTATTAAGAGTGTGTTTCAAGAAAACTGAAAGCATATTTCTTTGTGTAAATTAAAAGTATTTCTATATTTTCAACAAAGTGTCTCTGTCAAAAGTTCAATGCAAGATGTCCATGTAAAACAAACCAAAATGAGAATTATGAAAATCGTGTGGAAAAAACGTATATGGAAAATGTACATGGTGAAAAATCTCATGATTTAAAAAAGGATGCGGGGACTAAACTTTCAATAAAGGCTGTTTCTTAAAGTGAATAAAAGAAGTACCTCAGCTCATATTAACCAGTCCATTTCACTCACTAGTGTTACCTTCTTAGGCTATGAGGCATATGAGTTTGTTACTGGTCTTTGCTGTTGGAGACATTAATTCCCAGAATGTTTAACCAGATGGTCAGTTCCCAGGATAAAAGGGCAGGGAAGGAACTTTATTATTTTATCATAAAAAAACCTTCTCGGGCTTCCCTGGTGGCGCAGTGGTTGAGAGTCCGCCTGCCGTTGCAGGGGATACGGGTTCGTGCCCCAGCCCGGGAAGATCCCAACATGCCGCGGAGCGGCTGGTCCTGTGAACCATGGCCGCTGAGCCTGCGAGTCTGGAGCCTGTTGCTCCGCAATGGGAGAGGCCACAACAGTGAGAGGCCCGCGTATCGCAAAAAAAAAAAAAAAACCTTCTCCCCAAACTTTCTCGCTGATCAGTGTTGTGGGTTGAATTTTTGTTCCCGAAAAGGATATGTTAAAGAGCCAACATCCAGTGCCTGTGAACATGACCTTATTTGGAAATCGTGTCTTTGCGGAAGTAATCAAGTTAAAATGAGATCATGCTCGATTAGGGTGGACCCTCATCTAGTATGTCTGGTGTCTTATAAGAAGAGGAGAAGAGACCCAGAGACAGACACATTAGGAGAACCGTGTGATGAGGCCTAGGGGAGAACTCCATTAAAAAGTGGAGAGAGAATGGAATAATGAATGTACCAGCCACGGTGCACCAAGGATTGCCAGCAACCATAAGAAGTTAGGAGAGGGACTTCCGTAGTGGTCCAGTGGTTAGGACCCAGCGCTTCCACTGCAGGGGGCGCGGGTTCCATCCCTGGTTGGGGAACTAGGATCCTGCATGTTGCACGCAGTGAGGCCAAAAAAAAAAAAAGAAGCTAGGAGAGAAGCATGGAGCAGAGTCTTCTTCAGAGTCTCTAGTAGGAACCCTGCTGACACCTTGGTTTGGTACTTATGGCCTCCAGAACTATGAGAGAATAAATTTCTATTGTTTCAAGCCACTGAATTTGTGGCATTTGTGATGGCAGCCCTAGGAAACGAATACAATCACTTTAGGAATATATTTGGATGGCTGGTCTTGACTCAAATCATTTTGTTTATTCTTCTGACTCTTCATTGTCAAAGACATCAATTTATAGCCATAGGTATCATGGCTTCCATATCAGACTGTGATTCTTTGATTTTTCTCCGCAGAAACTTAGGAACTTATTTTTCTATCCATACAGATTGCTTTAAAGCTATTAATTTGTGGCTCATGCCCAAGGTGAATCTCTGAGCATTCTCCACTGAGTGCAGACTAGTATGTTATGTGCTGTTTGCTAATTTGAAAGGCAGTTTAAAGTTAACTTTTATCAGTATACTGTGATAAAGGGAGGCTCTCAATTGCTTGTTGACCTTGCTAAGAAGGTTCACCTTACCACTGAAGTAATAGTCTTTCTTCCTCTAAACCTGCTGCTTTTGCTCCTGTGGTGTTACCATTTCACTCCCTTGGAGAAGATAACACGGTGGGTTGACTCATCTGAAGTAAATTGGCTAAGATTATTTTCTTGGTGACAGCTTTATTGTCATTCTGCAACACAGTCTTAGATGCTGATGAACTTGTTAAACAGGGATGTTTTCCTCTATCTACAAGAAAAAAGAAATGTCTTGAAAAATGTAATTTTACTTTATGTTTCATATCAGACATCTACTCGGGAGCTAACCCATTTGCCCCAAAAGAGAATTTCACTGAGGTCTTAGTTTAAACTCTCTAATTTAACTTTCTGAAACGCAGACACATTGATAGAAAACTAAGAAAGGATGTAGGCATCCAGATTCATTAGCTAGACTTCATTCACCCCCATAGTGTCATGTAATTATTTCTCAGATTATTTTATAATGCTTATGCAACCTTAAAAATGATTTAAGATGCCTTCCAATTTTCATGCTTTGCTTTAATTTTTGTGCATAAATTATTTACATTGTCACAAACTGGGATCCTTTGAAGTACATGTGGCAACTGAGGGGCTGCTGCACCGAGGGAGAAAAACTTTTAGGGCAAAATTCCTCAGAAATTGAAATTGCTTTGAAACAGATCTAGATCATGATTAATGATCTGTGATTGCTATTTGCTGCACTGTTCCAACCCTGGCTGTTTACCCGGCATTATAAAGGAGAGTTTCTACTGAGTATTTAGGACCAAGCACATTCAGTTTTCTTTCTTTTTTTCTTTTGTTATCCTTTGATACACTTTTCTCTATGGTCAATGTATGCCCCACATTTATTTATATATTTAGATAGCTGTTTTTAATAACGTGATAAGGGGAAAGGATGGATAAATTAGGAGATTGGAATTAATATATACACACTACTATATATAAAATAAACAATAACCTGATAAACATCTGTGAGACTACCATGCAAAACTGAAGCTAAGATCTTGAAAATAATCTACATGCAGCTGTATGGTTCACCCCTTTCATTCTATCCTCCAGCCAACCCCCTCCTTCTGACTCCTGTGTTCACCCCCTTGCTCTCATTTTCATTGCCTCTATAACCATTCCTAAAACACTATGTCTTTTTTAGTTATTTTCAGCTTTTAAAAGAGTATAATGCTTCATGTAATCATTTGAGACTTAGAATTTCACTTAATATATGACTAAGATTCATTTAGTTTGTTGCATGACACTGTAGTTCATTCATTTTAACTGCAATGTTCTATCATGTGAATATAGCACATTTTGTTTTTATAGTCTCCAGTGGGCTATTGGGTTATTCCCAAGTTTTTGCTATCATGAACAGCACTGCTGTGAATATTGAGAATAAATCTACTATTAAACGGCTGCAAGAGGTTCTATTGTATATAAAATAGGAGTTGAATTGCTGAGCCTTCAGGTATAAGAGAAGTCAGTAATAGACTATAAAAATCAAACTCTTTTCCAAAGTGATTGTGCTTATTTATATCCCTACCAGAAAAATATTAGAGATACTGTGGATCCTTTCTAACATTTGGAATATTCAGACGTTTTAATTTTTGTGAATTGAAAGGATGTAAAATGGTATCTTATTATGGTATTAATTTTAATCTCTCTGATATAATAAACAGCTTTTCATGTTTATTGGTCATATGTTTCTTATTGTGTAGAGAACTCTAACATTTCTTTCCCATTCTGTATTTGTTCTGGATACTAAGTTATATTGTATTATATCTTCTTGATATTAATTTTTGTCCATTGTGTGTAATATAAATATATCATAAAGGAATGGGACCTGTATTTTCACTTTCTTATAAAACCTTAAGTTTTTTTTTCTGAACAAAATTATTAATTTTAATGTAGCATAATTTTTAAATTTTTTTACAGTAAGCATATAAGAAATCTTTTCATATCTCAAAGACTAAAAAATTGTTATCTCTTATTTTCTAAGGGTTTTCATTTTTATTACTGATGTTTAAGTCCTAATTCATATGGAATAGATTTTGCATTTTTGTGTGAGGTAGGAATCCAATTTCATCTTCTTCTATATGGATAATAATTTTTTCCCTGATTTACTTACTGAGTAGTCTCTGCTTTCTTCATCTTACATAATATATCTGTCATGCCAAAGATCCACGGTCATATTATCTACCCATGATTACTATATTTCATAATCAATCCTGATATATAGTAAGAAGAATATTTCCCTGTTGCTCTTCTTCAAAATTGTCCTGGCTAGGCTTGGTCCCTTATTTTTTTTTTTTGCGGTACGCGGGCCTCTCACTGTTGTGGCCTCTCCCGTTGCGGAGCAACAGGCTCCGGACGCGCAGGCTCAGCGGCCATGGCTCACGGGCCCAGCTGCTCCGCGGCATGTGGGATCTTTCTAGAACCGGGGCACGAACCCGTGTCCTCTGCATTGGCAGGCAGACTCTCAACCACTGCACCACCAGGGAAGCCCGGCTTGGTCACTTATTTGTCATACACATTTAGAATAATCTTTATAAAGTTCAATTAATAAAACATTTTGAAGAAGCTGTTTGAAATTTTATTGATCTTATAGATCAATTTTTGGAAAACTGACATTTTCATGATATTAAGTCTTCCTATCCAGAAACATAGTTTATATCTTTTTAGTTGGGTATTCTTGAATACCGCTTCATAGAGTTTTAGAATTTTTCCTTTATAGGTATTGGGCATCATTTTTTGGATTTATTCTTATGCGCTTAATATTTCTTTGATACAGTTCTAAATGGAATCCTCTCTTTAATTATGTTTTCTATATTTTTCCTTCTGGAGAATAAAAATATATCTGACTTTTATGTTAAGGTTATATCCATCCACATTATTATATGCTGTTATTATTTCTAATTATTTTTCTGTGCGTTTTCTGGGGTTTGTAGGTGAATGATAATATATCCAATATGGCAGTTTTGTGTCATCCTTTCTAATTCTTGTGACTTTAATTTCTTCTGTTTGCTTAATTCTAGTAGCTCGAACATTCAATACACTGTTGATTAGAAGTGATAATTGTGCTTCCTTGTCTTGTTCTTGATTTTAAAGCTAATACTTTAGAATAATATATGATTTTGGGAGACATATATTTTTTTGTCAGGTTAAGGATATGCTTTTCTATTCCTAATTTACTACTAACTTACTTATTATCATGAATGAGGTTTGCATTTTACCAAATTTCTGCATCTATTGAGCTGATTATATAATTTCTCTTTTAGCCCATTACTGTGGAAAATTACATTGCTGGATTTTATAAACTATTCTGGCATACTTGGAATAAACCCAGTTTGGTCATAGTATATTATCTTCTTAATGCACTATTGTATTAATTTTAAAAAATTTTTGTTTTTCAGGAAGTTTTGTTCTATATTTATGAGTGAAATAGGCCCATAATGATTTGTCTGGTTCTGGTATCATACTTTGAACTGAGGAATAATCCTCCATTTCTGCTGATTAGGAGAATAGGTACAGAAATTTGTTGAAAGTCTAGTAGAACTTGCCTCTTAAAACCGACAGGGCCTCGTATTTTGTTTATAGATTTTTCTTTTCTTTTTCTTTTTTTTTCTTTTTGCGGTACGCGGGCCTCTCACTGTTGTGGCCTCTCCCGCTGCGGAGCACAGGCTCCAGACGCGCAGGCTCAGCAGCCATGGCTCACGGGCCCAGCCGCTCCGTGGCATGTGGGATCTTCCCAGACCGGGGCACGAACCCGTGTCCCCTGCATTGGCAGGCGAACTCTCAACCACTGCGCCACCAGAGAAGCCCTGTTTATAGATTTTTTGATCACTGCTTCAATTTCATTAATGGTTATACAACTATTCAAGATTTTAATTTCTTCCTAGTAAATTACATTGTTTCCTTAGGAATGGCAAAGAGGTGTTAATATTATTTTCTCATCTTTTTATTCTTTATATTATCTGTGATTATATTCATTCATAACATTGCTTCTACTCTTTTCTCTCAAAGGGTTGACAGGGGTAGGTTTATTTTGTTATAATTTTTATTAAAAGAACCAACTTTTTCCTTGTTGACCTTTTTAAAATGTTTTTATGAATTTCTGTTTATATATTTATTATCCCTTTTCTTGTATTTTATTTGGTTTTACTTTATGGTTTCAAGTGGACTGCCTAACCTCTTAGTGTAAATACTTAGCTCATTCATTTTGAGGCTTTAAAAATTTCTGACTTAAGTATTTAAGGTGATAAATTCCTTCAAACAACTGTGTTTGATGCATTCCACATATATATATATATATTTTTTTTTTTTGAGGTATGCGGGCCCCTCACTGTTGTGGCCTCTCCCGCTGCGGAGCACAGGCTCCGGACGCGCAGGCCCAGCGGCCATGGCTCACGGGCCCAGCCGCTCCGCGGCACGCGGGATCCTCCCAGACCGGGGCACGAACCCGCGCCCCCTGCATCGGCAGGCGGACTCTCAACCACTGCGCCACCAGGGAAACCCCACATATTTTGATATATAGTGTTTACCATTCTCTTTATAAAATGTCTCATGATTTCTTCTTTAACTTGTGAATGATTTAGCAGGATGTTTTTAAAAATTTCTGCTGTAAACACTTAGAGCAGTTTTTATTTATTTCCTTTGAGGAACCCTGATAAATACAAACTCTAAACTCTATTTCCTGATCGATAAAAGTAGGATCTTAATAACAGGTACCTTGTAGCTTGTTTGGAGGATTCAGTGAGTTAGAGCATGTAAACCACTTAACACAGTTCTTCACACATAATTGTCTATCCAAAATATTAGTTGGGATTCTTTTTTTACAATATATTTATGAATCTTTATATTTGTCCAAAATTGGAGATTTTAGGCTTTGTAAAGACACTCTCAGCATGCTTAGAGATAACATGCCTGGCAAATTGTGTATGAGGAGATATTTTTCATTTAATTCTGTATTAATGGAAAATAAGAATTTGGAAAATACTGCTACATGGACATATTATTATATTTTCCCATAGCTTAATATACCTCTCTTTTTGTATATCGGGAAAAAATCTTGTGTTCTCACTAATACAAGAGATAATCCAAATTCAACAGAGAAAATAAAAGTCATACCTCACCATCCCTTAAATGAACATAAAATATTTCTGAACAATATGCACTTATACATTTATCTTAATTGAATAGCTGCAATACATTTATCTTAATTGAATAGCTGCAATCCATAATTAGTGAGCAGAAAATCAGAGGACAAAATGCTGGTAGGAATTTAACACAAATTTACTTGCATAGGTTTAAATTGCAGTTTCTATAATAAAAATAGAAAGGTTACCCTTTCACTTTTGCAGATAGCTAATTAGTATCCTTCCTCTAGTGTGAAAATGCTCTTGCTATAAACAAGACCCCAGGCAAAAGTCTTGGCATAAAAACAATGCATTTACTTTGTGAGTTTAGTTTTCTCTATTTGGGCACAAACTGGAATTTTTTTAAAAAACCGTAATCTATATTTATACAGTGCCTCACAGTTTTCAAGGCATCTTCCTATTCACAATCTCATTTGAGCCTCACAGTTTTTGCTGAGGTAAATGTGCGACTGTTATGATATACCTTTCACAGATGAAGAAACTGAAGCCCCGATCAGTAAAATGACTTATTCAGGATTGGCGAGTCTGTAAGTAGCAGAACCAAGGCAAAAGCCCAGATTTCCTAACTTTCAGTCAGTGCCCTTTCTAGTACTCCCTATTCTCAAATGTATTGTCCACTCCTTCCCTACATGCATTTTAATCTGAATCAAATTAGTCAACCTGCTTTATACATGCCCAGGTATTGTGTTCTTAAAGGCAGGGGGCTTTTAGAGGATACATCTAACTGTTTATCTTCAACAAGAACAATGCTGTGTCTTACTCGTTTGCCATAAATGCTATGAACTATATTGAAATTGAAAATTATAATGCCCTGTTTTAAAAAGATGATTTTATTTAACTCACATAACAACATTTTGATGAGGAATCTGACTCAGTGGTATTAAGTGACTTGTCACACAGTCTATGAATATTGGAACCAGGAGCCAGGAATCATCCCTAGTCAGTCTGATCTCAAAGCCATGCCTTAATCACTGATTACACTATAGCAAAGGAATAAAGATGAAGGAATGAATAAGGTGAATTTGGTAGCAATGACATTTTCATGCACATTAGAGAAAAAATAAAACAATTTTGACCTCAAAGCATTTATTTGGTCTAAGAATAAAAATGATTTTCTCAAGCATTTAGTTTTGCTCAATGTTTTACATATATTATTTTTAATTTCCACATCATCACCATTACACGTGACTTTGAGGTTCATGATGGTTAAACAAGGTCTTGAGGAACTTGTTAGTGGAAGCCTGAAAGGCTTCAAGGAAGCTGTTGGTGAGGGCTTAAGGGAGACTAAGCAAAATGTTATTAAACCTGAAGGAATAAAGATCCTTGTAAGATAGCAATTCAAAATTTTTAAATAATGTCATCTATAGGAATGTGAAAAATGAATAACGTTCTTAATGTACTGATGGATCTGGCTAAGGATATTTTCAGAAATAATGTTTAAAGTGTTAGCTGGTTTCCTTTAGCTACATATTATAAGATTAAAATCTAGAGAAATGAGCTAAAAAGGAATTATTTAGTTTTTGAATAGTATCTAGAAGAACTGTAAAATATCCAAGACTTTCTGTGTTTGAAAATACAAATGTTTATCACCCCAGTCTCTTGGAGGGCAGATGAAATCCAGGGCACTATCAGGAAAATGTGGTCTTAGTGTAAATAATTCAAAAGTGGAACTATAAGACTTTTTGCTAGGACCTCAGAAATATTTAAAGGTGGTGCTTCATAATTCTTCTCATTCAAAAAGCAATCTTTATGGTTATAGCTCATAGACCTTCTCTGCTCAACAGCTGAGTTTCCAGGAATCTTAAGAAATTTGTCCACCATAGCCTCACACCAGACCCTGAGTAGATCAGACCTTAGGAGGAGATTTGTGTGACTTTTGTTCAGTGGAGTAGATTTATAATTGATACATAAAAACTGACAAAGTTTGTAAGGTAACTATATTGACAGAAACACCACCAGCTCGAACTAAAAGTGAGAGAGCAAAATTAAAAAAGGCTCTTAGACCTCCATATTTTAATGGGCAGAAAAGAGGCTGAGAAAAGTACTCTGCAAACATAGGGTTATTTTTATGGAAAGGAAAAGGTGACTAAAATGGAGAATCCAGAGCCCAGAGGCTACAGCTAAGATCAATGGAGAAAAACTCTCATAAACTAGGACAGGACTATAATCTAGGAACTGGCAACACGTGCCCATCTGGATTCCAGAATTGTTATGAGCCAGGATAGCTATGTGCCTCCCACTACCCTTTTATAACACAAGTATCTATGTGTTTATTCTATGCCCATCCTAGCACTGCATGCTGGGTGGTTGTAAGGACACATACATCTATTTATCTTCAATAAGAACAACACTGAGTCCTGCTAATTTGCCAATAAATGCTATGAACTATTGAAAAATTATAATGCCCTGTTTAAAAAGATGATTTCATTTAACTCTCACATAACGACACTTTGATGAGGAATCTGACTCAGCGGTATTAAGTAACTTGTCACACAGCCTGTGAATATTGGAGCCAGAAGCCAGGAGTCATCCCTGGTCGGTCTGATTCCAAAGCTATGCTTTAATCACTGATTACAGTAGAGCAAAGGAATAAAGATGAAAGAATGAATGAAGTGAATTTGGTAGCGATAGCTGGGTTAGCTGGTCTCTTTAGTTCACCAGTTTTCAGATAAGAGGAACCATGCTGATGACTCTTCTCCACACTTGAACTTAGTTTAAGTGACAAAATCCTGAATTTGAGCCAGAGACTGATAATATAATGGAATGATTCTTTGAGTACTGTTTAAAGAGAATTTAAAATGGATAACCAACAAGGACCTACTGTATAGCACACGAACTCTGCTCAATATTATGTAACAACCTAAATGGGAAAAAATTTGAAAAAGAGTACACGTATATGTATAACTGAATCACTTTGCTGTACACCTGAAACTAACACAATATTGTTAATCAATTACACTCCAATATAAAATGTTAAAAAAAAAGAGAATGAGTATATTATACATGTGGAAGGAATGCAAATAATTTGTGATGAGAAGACAGAGTGTGGAGGTTTGGAAATATGCTACACAAAATCTTTGACATTACTTCTTTCAATAGATGGTGACTATGTCCACTCCCCCTGATGGGCATAATATTTGTAGATATGGTGTAGGTTGTATTGTTACGTATATATCAGTCTGCTAGGGTTGCCATAACAAGTACCACAGACTGGTGGAATAAACAATAGGAATTAATTTTTTCACAATTCTGGAGGCTAGAAATTTGAGATCAAGTTGTTAAGCAAAGTTTATTTCTTCTGTTTTTCTCTTCTTGGCTTGCAGATGGCTGTCTTCTCCCTGTGTCTTCATTTGCTCTTTCATCTGTGTTTGTGTCCTAGTCTCCTCTCCTTAGATTGATACTAGTTATATTGGATTAGGGCCCACCCTAATGGCCTCATTTAACCTTAATTAGCTCCATAAAGGTCTTATGTCAAAATACAGTCATATTCTGAGGGACTGGGGGTTAGGATTTCAACATAAGAATTTTGGTAGGGAACAATTCAGCACATAACTCTCTCTCTTTCTCTCTTTCTGTGTGTATATATATATGTGTGTGTATATATATATGTGTGTGTATATATATATATGTGTGTATATATATATATTTATAGATAACCTCTATCTATCTATTTATCTATCATCATCATCATCTCCATCTCAGGGAGGGTTAAGCAATTTAACATGCTGACTTTAACCTCATAAACACATTTTGCGATATCTCTTCTTGCATTCTCTGAGGCACTTGCATTTCACCTAGAAGTGATTTCAAATCTTTGCTGAGAGTATCATTCCTAAAAGAACAGTATCTCATTGACAATGCTTCTTCTAGTTTTACCCTTGAGGAGGGAAACAGGGGGAAGAAATCTATCATTCTTTCTCTCTGTTACAGATGAATATTGGATACCACGGTGCCATCTTACCAAATAGATTTTGTAAATATTTAGTTGAGTTGATCATAGGGGCCCAAGATCTGCTCACCAGACATTCTAATTTATGTATCTCAACACTTTGAAACACATCAAGTTCAGAGAATCCTCAGTGAAAAGAATACTGAGCCTTCATAGAAAATACTTGTGCTGTGTTTTCTCTTTGTGAGAGTAGAAGCACAGAATAGTTACAGAAAAAATAAACTGAAGAAGATAAAAAAATTCCTTAGAAGCATTTCTTTTTCTACCTTATATCTAATAAAAGGGAAAGAAAAATTTGGTGTTTTCCTTGCTAGAGAAAAATGCCTCTACATTGTAAATATGAACTGTTTAGATGATAATGCAGTGTGCTAGATATCAAAGCTCTTTTTATATTAGCTGAGAAACTTTCAGAGTCTCATGAAGAAGTAGAATTATTTTGTGGAGCAAACCAAGGCTTTATCTGAGGAATATGTTGTACTCTTGGATGGGACACTATTAAAAATAATAAACCACATCAGTGGCAAAGGCTAAAATAAACTTCAGCCAGAGAGAATCAAGTGAAATTGTAACAATTTATGTCCTATGACTCCAGGTCAGCCAGATTAAAGTCTATGAGACCAAACATTCTCTCTGAATCTCTGGACATTTTCCTTGTTGTGGGTTGGGTCTCTGTTGCCCACTAGGAATGATTTTATTTTATATATTAATGTGTGTAGACACAAGCAGTCTTAGTCCTGGTGATACTGATGTTCATGGTGCTCCTGTTGAGAACCACTGACTGAGGCCATCTTGGGGTTTCACTTGCAGTATTTTATGAATCTGGTCTTATGTTCTCGTCTTCTCTCCTTCATTTCCAAAGACAGAGAAATAAACAAATTAAGTAACAGACCTTGGTCCTGTCAGTGTGTTCTCTCATCTGCTTCAGTAAGTAGTTTGCATGTGAGACGGCCTGGGTAGTTTGTAGGGCTGGCTTAATTTTTCTCTGGATACTCTGTACTTCCTGGCAGAGACCTTCCTTGATCACTTATTATCATCTGAATATTTACCTGCCCCCTTTCTTCCCTGTCAAAACACTTTCTCTCCTTCATTCTACTCATTATAACAGGCAGTTATTATTTTTTCTGGTCTGTGGATTGACCCATTTACTCCACTGCAATAGAAGTTCCATGAAAGTTCAGGACCACGCTTTTCTTGTTCAGCTTTATAGTCCCAGAGTATACATTAAATGTATATACTAAACCGATATATATTTATTAAATAGTGAAGGATTATGGGAAAGCAGCTGCAGTGTGGGGTTTCTTATGTGGTTGTTATATTTTTCTGATTAACCACATTTAGTCCTTACCAAAGATTCTGGCTTATAACAGAATTCAAAGTCACAATATCCACCTCTGGATTTCAGAGAGAACTTATTAGAATCATTTTCTTTCAGATATATACCCAGAAGTGGAATTACTGGGTCATATAGTAGTTCTATTTTTAGTTTTTTGAGAAACCTCTGTACTGTTTTCCATGGTGGCTGCAGCAGTTTACATTCTCACCAATAGGGATTGTAGAGGGAACAAGCGTTCCCTTTTCTCCACATCCTTGCCAACATTTGTTATTTTTGTCCTTTTTTTGATGATAGCCATTCTGACAGGTGTGAGGTGATATCTCCCTGTGATTTTGATTTGTATTTCCCTGATGATGTCGAGCACCTTTTCATGTGTTTATTGGCCACCTGCATTTCCTCTTTAGAAAAAGGTCTGTTCAGGTCTTCTGCCCATTTTTTAATTGGGTTGCTTGTTTTTTTGATGTTGAGTTGTTTATATATTTTGGATATTAACCCTTTACCATTTGTATCATTTGCATCATTTGCAAATATTTTCTCCCATTCTGTAAGTTGTCTTTTCATTTTGTCAATGGATTCCTTTGCTGTGTAAAAGCTTTTAAGTTTAATTAAGTCCCATTTGTCTATTTTTGCTTTTATTTACTTTACTTTAGGAGACAGATCCAAAAAAAATATTGCTATGCTTTACTTCAAAGAGTGTTCCGCCTATGCTTTCCTCCAGGGATTTTACAGTTTCTGGTCTTACATTTAGGCCTTTAATCCATTTTGCATTTATTTTTGTATATCGTGTTAGATATTGGTAGGAGTTTGGGCTCTGGGATCAAATGCTTTAAGACAGGTCCTTCAAGGCACATTATCTGATTGGAATTGGGTAAAGTTCATGATGTAGTATTTCTGGTTTGGTGGACACAGGGAAGTAAGAGTCTTAACAGGAGTTTTGATAAATAAACAGCTGTTTGATAAGTGAGCTGTTTGGCCAAGTCAACAACTCATTGTTCCTAGAGCAGGGATTGTTTGCCCAGATGAGCAAACTATTCATTCAAAAGTATTGGCTTTTAGGAAATTCCTGAAACCAATAGTGAAGTTATTTATTGGTTTACAGCCTTATCTTCCTGGCCAAGAATCTTCTGGAACAAATAAGAAGAAGTCATGTTGACACAAGTGGCTTCAGATCCCAATCCCCATAGTAAAAGCTGTGTGGATGCAGGTGATTTGGGTTCTCAAATTAAATGCAGAGGATGGAGAATGCCATTTTGTTGTAAGGACTCTGAAACCATTGGGATGGTAGGTGGGTTTGAGAGGGATCAATCAGAAAGAAAGTCAATTTTTTTTTTTTTCCTGCGGTACGCGGGCCTCTCACCACTGTGGCCTCTCCCGCCGCGGAGCACAGGCTCCGGACGCGCAGGCTCAGCGGCCATGGCTCACGGGCCCAGCCGCTCCACGGCATGTGGGGATCTTCCGGGACTGGGGCACGAACCCACATTCCCTGCATCGGCAGGCGGACTCTCAACCACTGCGCCACCAGGGAAGCCCAAGAAAGTCAATTTTGAAGATGTTTCAGGTGCATGCTAAGATTTAAAACAAGTCTAGAACTTCCTGGAATGTGAGAAGTATTTTTAACCCAAGTGTATATACTGTAACAGTCTGTTTTATTCATGAAATCCAAGACCTCCATTGTCTCAGGATATTAAGAATGGAAGCCTTCCATATTCCCATTCAAAAGTATGACCATGTGTTAAGTCATTGTTTGTCACTTGGTATTCCAGCTTCTGAGGTCAGTTATTTATATGGTTCTGTTTGCTTGTTGGTTTGCTTGCTTGTTTCCTTGTTTGTTTTGCTCCTATCCTCACTCCACATGTATAATAGTTGAACAGTATGACCCATCCTTCCTTCAAGACAGTAGGTTTTATGATCCCACCAAATCATCACTGGTTGGCTGGCCCCTCATCACAGTTCCTCCTTCTATAACTTACAGCAGTTTAATCACCATTGGCCTTTGCTCCTACATGGACTAGTTGATATAAAAGTAAATTCTGGAGATTTGACAGAGGAGATTAAGTGGCCTCAACCTGTGTCTTTCTATCACACTAGGGTCACAACATATGCCCTAGTGTTGAACTGAGTTGAGTCATGGTTAAAGGGTAAACAGTTTTTGAGTTAGTGAAGGGCTACTGTTGCAGATGGGGACAGGTAAATACCTTCCATTCATAAGAAGTTTCAAAGCGATAGGTGCATAAAACCAGAGAATACATGAAAGGAAATATTTAACCAACCCTGGCAATCCCTGGATTTGATTAGTTGTTCTGGGGCTCTCTTACTCTAATACATGAAATCTACCTGACACTCAATACTTTTGCTGGTTAGGATTTGGAACTGACCTTTCTGAGATTTCCCTGAGAATTACTACAGGAAGTTATGAATTATTCAATCAAATGTTTTGAATGAGGTGTGACCAGAGGAATAAATCAAATATTTTCTGGTTAGAAAGCAAACCCCTTGTCTAGAATGTCTCCTCACAGACAAGAAAACTTGCAGAAAGAGTAGTTAGTACTTGCACTCCCAGAGCTTTCCAGATATGTGACAGTAAGTACTGTATGCCTTGAAGAATAAACTGGAATTTTAAGCTGTGCACTGGAAGAGAGATTCTGCAGCTAGGTCCAAGCTTCATTCCATTCTTACTTATTCTCTAACTCAAAGGCATTACAGAGAGCTTCAACTTTGATTGTTCCCTACTAGAATAGGACATCTGACTTTTCTTGTGTCACTTAGAGGAGTACTCCATAATATATTTGGCTTCTATTTTGGTCATATATTGTCTTATCTCCTACAATACTAAGGGGCTTTAAGCTCACAGACTTGATGCATTCATGCAGTTTTTAGTAGGTGCCAACTACATGACAGTTCTGTGATAGTTACTAGGGAAACAAAAAGGAAGACATCATGCCTGTCCTCAAATAACCTATTTAAAAATTATCATTTTACTCATGCATTTTACTTCTTAAGTCCTTCACATCTTATCTTATATGCTATACACATTCCACAAATACATCTAGTCCTTAGTTAAACTGACATTTGTTGTTTAAGAATGAGGACTTTAAAGAACTAGGATCAGTTCCCCCAAGGTGAGCTTAGGTACTAAAGTTTAGTCCTCATTTATATGTTTTTACAAATATAAATGAAGTAAAGCGTATAAAGTTGTTAGTATAGTATGTGGAATATAATAGGTGCTCCACAAATGTGCAATCTTATTTGTCATTATCATCTAATTCAGGGTTTATAAACTTCTGTAAATATTTTTGGCTTTGTGGCCTTATATATGGTCCCAGTAACAACTACTCAACTTTGACGTCAGGGACAAAAGCAGCCCCAAATGGTATGTTAACAAATGGTGTGACCATGTCCCAATAGAACTTTATATGTGAATGCTGGGGCATGAGCCATCATTTTCTGATCTAGTTCAACGTTCCAAATTTACAAAAGAGAAAATGAAAACTACAGCAGAAAAACAAATTATCCTGCATACCATATACATGTTTGTCTTGTTAAAAGAATTACATTTGCACCATTTTCCCTGTCAGTTGAAACACTGATGGTAAGTTTACATAAATCAGGCGGAAACTTCCTGCCAGTTCCCTTAATGGGATCCCCAATTCTTGCTTTTATTGTAATAGTTGAGTCCAAAGTCTAAGGTAATAACAATAACACCATTATTTGCCTCTCAGATGAAATTGCCTTTTATTTCAAAACTGAAAAGACTAAGAAAACTAGATTGTGCCAAATAGAAAGGAATGAAATTCAGTTTTTATTGACCACTGTCTTCAGTGTAGGAGAGCTCATGATCTGCCACTTTTTTCAGTCTAAATATTGCTATACTTCATTTTATATTCTGTTTCCAATATTACAGTTTTCCTTCTTTTTGGCGTAAACATAATTTTTTGGTATCTTTTCTTGTTTGGCCACAAGCAATAGTGTTATAATTAACAAAAGGAGTTCTTACAGGAATTATAATCAGAAATAAAGAGGCAGAAAATAATTTCTTATTTTAGGAGAAGTTATTTTCAATTCTGCCTCTCATATCCTTATCTAGTCTCATATTCATGACCGAAAGATCATCTGTGTATTGGCAATGGCACTTTGCTTTGTTGTGTTGAAAACTCCTCTTTTAAGGTATATAAGTAGTTTGCAGTTAAAATTGCAAACTGACATACTTTGGTATTTCTGGTATTTTAAGGGTAATCATTCCAGCGTGATGAGCTTTTCTCCAATACTTGGCATAAAAGGAATGGTGTCAATATTGACACACTTCATCCAGATGATTTTTATTTTTCCCTGAGAATATAAAACAATCTCAAGTTCTATTAAGTGAAAAAGCAAAAGATAGAACAATGTGTATGTAGGGCTAACTTTTTAAAAAGAGGTGTATGAAACGAAATTGAGCTATTTGTAATGAGGTGGATAGACCTAGAGTCTGTCATACACAGTGAAGTAAGTCAGAAAGAAAAAGACAAATACCGTATGCTAACACATATATATGGAATTTAAGAAAAAAAAAATGTCATGAAGAACCTAGGGGTAAGGCAGGAATAAAGACGCAGACCTCCTAGAGAACGGACTTGAGGTTATGGGGGGCGGGGAAGGGTGAGCTGTGACGGGGCGAGAGAGAGTCATGGACATATACACACTAACAAACGTAGTAAGGTAGATAGCTAGTGGGAAGCAGCCGCATGGCACAGGGATATTGGCTCGGTGCTTTGTGACAGCCTGGAGGGGTGGGATAGGGAGGGTGGGAGGGAGGGAGACGCAAGAGGGAAGAGATATGGGAACATATGTATATGTATAACTGATTCACTTTGTTATAAAGCAGAAACTAACACACCATTGTAAAGCAATTATACCCCAATAAAGATGTTTAAAAAAAAAAAAAAAAGAGGTGTATGTGTGTGTCTGTGTGCCCAGAAGAATTAAATAAAAAACGTGTAAAAATGGTTGCTTCCAAGAATGCAGACGAAAGAACAGATAATGAGAAGAACTTTTATCTGATTACTTTTTTTTAACATCTTTATTGGAGTATAATTGCTTTTATATAATTTAAAAATTTTACATTATAGGTATAAATAGAGTATTCAAAAATTATATTAAAATTATACACATACCCTAATGCCCAAGAATCTGCTCAATATGATCAATCAGGTCACAGTTTTGGGGGGTTGGACACGGGCTTTTGAAATTTAAATTATTCAGATGATTCTGATGATCAGTCACTTTAGGAACCACTTAGTTATTCCACTCACTTCGTGCTTATTTCCTTGTACCGGAGTGTACATGTGAGAATGTCACTTTTATCCCCCTAATTAAAGAAGCATATGGGGGACACCTTTTAACCTCCTAACTAGAGAATCGTATAAGGGTATATTTTATATTTTGTTTTCTTTAAAGTTTTCAGCTCAGAGAGGGTATTCAATGAATATTTGTTGATGACAATAGTACAGAAGAATAATGCCCATTCCTCTACTATATTTTATTTCAGAGTAAGAGTTTTTAGAAATACTTTAAATACAATAGTATTATGAGAATTAAAAATTATCACTTACTATATATGAAGGGCCAACTATCAACTAGTGCCTACAATAAGAAACTCTCAACAAAGGCCATTGGTATGGCTAGTCTGTAAAGAGAAAGTGGTGAAGTTCAAAGCTAAGACCATAGGACTTAGAGCTGAGTCAGACTTCACATTCTACATGAATGAGTAGAAGCAGCATCCAAAAGAAACGTGTGGTTACCAGATTCTAAAAAGCTCTGTTTTATTCCAGAGAGCATACAAAGCCCTCTGCTCATGAGGGAAAATACTGTCCCCCTTCTTCAGAGTGATATATGTGGCAGCTCCATAGTTCCCAACTTTCTCTTCCACTGTGAATCCTATGCTAGTGTTTATAGAGATAGCTGATGTGATTGTTAAGGCTGTGTGGTCACCAATGAACATCTGATTTCCATCAGTTTTCTTCATTCAGATGCAACACAGCCATTCATTCCCATTCCAGCCTCAAAGCTCTCTGGAATCCTAAGAAATTCTTTGATGTGCTTTCCAACTTCCCTAGGATCCCAATGCTGTCATACACCATGAATATAGCCCTCTTTTCATTCCAATGATCAACCACTTTGGTGGAGAAGGGGTGTGGGCCTCACAGGGGACAATCCCAAGAAAGCCCTGTCTTGTTTCTTTGGGTTCCCTGAACTGTGAGGGAGATGAAAGCCTAGAACCTGGAATTCAGAGTTCTGGGTAGTTCAAAGCGCAACAATCTTGTGCCATACATATTTTTATGACCCCCATTTTACAAAGGAAGGAAATTTGAAGCTCAGAGAGTGAAGTCATTTACTGGATGTCACGTACCATAGGAGGCAATGGGACATGGATCAGAGCCCAAGTCCCCCTGTACCGGTGAATGACTGAGTGGGTCAGTACCCTTGGTGCACTGGCAGTGTCCAGATCGAAACAGCATCTCCAGCAGGCATTGCCAGGGACCTTCCCTAACTTCTGTGGAAAAGGTGATGCTGCAGGGAAGAAGGTAGTTACAAGGAGGAGGAGTGAAGGAGTGGAGACAGCAGCCCAGATAACTTTTATAAGCATGATGCATCCTCAGGAAGTAATGGAGCCTTTTATTACAATAAGTCACGTGATAGTCAGCTTTATTTATGCCTCATGCTTTTTGGAAGGACAGCCTAAGATGGTCCAGACATATGCTATCATGAAATACATAAAAGAGTCAAAATATTTGGCTATTGTGGTTTTGTTTTTTTTTTGCGGTATGCGGGCCTTTCGCTGTTGTGGCCTCTCCCGTCACGGAGCACAGGCTCCGGACGTGCAGGCTCAGCGGCCATGGCTCACGGGCCCACCTGCTCCGCGGCATGTGGGATCTTCCTGGACCGGGGCATGAACCCGCGTCCCCTGCATCGGCAGGCGGACGCCCAACCACTGCGCCACCAGGGAAGTCCCCTACTGTGGTTTTGAAACCATCAAATATCATCAACGAAAACACAGATCTAGATTGCAGTGTGTCAACATTTACCCTTTCCAGGGGACCTTTTCCTTTTAACATTTCTGTGCATCCATCTGACATCATTTTCCTCGAGCCTAAGAAATTCTCTTTATTGTTAATTTTAGTTCAAGCATTTAGGTAACAATTTCTCTGTGGTTCTGTTTGTCTGAAAATGTTTAGTTCAACTTTATGTTTTGATGCATATTTTTATAGGATATAAGATTCTATTAGAACAATCATTTTTCTTTCAAAACTTTAACAATGACATTACTTTGTCAGTTGGCTTTTGTAGTTTCTGTTAAGAAATATCAATCTTATCTTGCTCTTTTGAAGATGATGTGTCTCTATTACCTTTGCTCATTTAAGATTAAAAATCTTTGATTTTTAACAGTTTGAAAATGCATCCACTTGCTATTTTTTTAATTAAATTTTATTTTTTTGCATTTGTCCTGCTTAGGGCTTCCTGGGGTTTTGAATCTGTGAGATAGTGTCTTTCATCAGTTCTGGAAATTTCTTAGGCATTAAACATGGAGTAGTGCTTCTAGCACATTCCCTGTTTCATTTTCTTCTGAGAATCCAATTCCACTTATGTTTGAATTTTTTTATCTTTTCTCTTAAATTCTGTTCTTTTTTTAAAAAATTATTTCTGTGGAAGAGTCCTTTTTCTAACAAGACAATCTTGAGCATGGGGCTTCCTCTGGTGAGAAGGAGACTTATCAATCTACCCATTGTAAGGAAACCTGAGGCTCCAGGGGCATTAATTTTATTTCTATTCGTCCCACAAATTCTTTGTGTTAGAAGATAAAAATCAAGGAAGAAGAAAAAAAAAAAAATCAAGGAAGATTGGTTAAAAGTAGATAAATTATATGGGCTTTTGGGGAGAATGTTATGAAAATCAGGGATTCATCCAGAAAGAACAGTATTAGAATAACTATTATTTCATAAATGCAGAACAGATTGAAAGAGGGGAATTCATACCAAAGAAATAGTACAAAAGTTTCCAGAATTGAAGGACATAAGTCTCAATAGTGGAAGGGTCCAGTAAGTGACTGCCATAATGGTTGAAAATGACTTGCACTTAGGCAAATCACTGTGAAATTTCAGAATCCCAGTGCTGAAGGGATGAGGCTAACAGCTCCCAGAGAGAAGGCCAGCTATGAAGGACTGAGGATGAGAATGGCATTGGAATTCTCGTGATCAACACTGGAAAAGAAAAGGCAGTAGATAAATGACTCAGCTTTTGAGAAAGCACCAATATCCAGTTTTGACACACCAGTGAGGTGTTTTGCTTTCAAGCCCTTTGGCTGGTGTCTGGAAATTCCATTTTCAAATGATAATAGTTGAAAGAGATTTATAGATCAGGCACAAAAATAGTTTAAAATAATAAAACAGCTTAGTGAAGCAAATTCACATAATCAGGTTTCACTTTTCAGAGAAACCATCAATATTCTCTAGGATATATGTAGGTACAAATGCCCTGGTGCAAAATCTCACCAATAGATGTACAGTTTCAATGGTACTGGCTGAATGAGTGTTGAGCATCCTTGAAACCTCAGTTCTTTGCCTTGGAGTTTTTTCTTAAACAACTTTTACATCCCAAAAGGTAGAATAAACATAACAGTGTGCTACTCTTACATATATTTGAAATATCCAAAATAATACATTATAGTGCTTATAAAACATTTTACATACAATGTATACAACTATATATTTTATTATGTATTATACTATTTTATAATTTTTCTCCAATACAAAATGTTAATCTACCTTTTTTTATATTTTGTTATTGAATGGTTTTGGATTTGCCTGCAAATTTATAAAAGTATGTTATTCTGTAAAATTTTTGCTTTTGTTATTTTTCATGTGGACAAATAATCTTCATGCATACTTCATTAGGTAGCAGTCAGAGGTCAATTTCTCATTCATTCTTACTCACATGAGTTATAAACTCATTATGGCATCATAACCCAAATTTTCCTCATTCAAAATGAAAACCATTGAGCCACATATTATACTGATATACAGAGCCATATGTAGGACTTTCCAAATAGCAGCTTTATTTTCAATGTACCAATTGAATTTTTAATCACAATGAGAGCAGTGGGGATAAACATCACTTTGTTCAGTGTTTCCTATTGGTCCCAAGTTGAAACTTGTTTTAAAAATATAATATGTATTGGAGTGTAGTTTGCATGCAATAAATTGAATTGATTCAGAGGTTTAATAAGTGTAAATACTCATGGAATTACCTACTAAGTTAAAATATAGAACATTTTCATCAACCCAAAATTTCCTGTGTGCTTTGCAAACTATACTACCACCCATCCACTTTCAGCTCCAAGCAAACACTGATAGGTTTTCTGACACTATGACTTTGTTCCTCCTGTTTTAGAACTTCAAATAAATAGTCATACAGTATGAACTCTATTTTGTCTTGATTTTTGCTTTTTTCACTCAATATAGTGGTTTTTATATTTGTGTATGCATCTGTAGTTAAAACTGCTATGGTCTCTTTTGTGCAAGTCTTTATGTGGACATATATTTTCACACACATACAATATCAAAAGATTTGAACAGGTACTTCATAAAAGAAAACATGTGAAAGGCCAGTAAGCACATGAAGGAATCAAAGAAATGAGATGTTACTAGGTATCCACTAGAATGGATAGAAGTAAAAAAAATACTAGCTCACATCAAATATTCATTAGTATGGGGAGCAATCAGAACTCTAATATTCTGTGCATTGTAACATATAAAATTATACCATAATGGAAATTAGAATTAATAATTGGGCAATCCAGGAAAAAAATAATGAATTTTTTGAGTAGGGTTTCTGGAATCAATAAGCTTGAATGAAAGGAGAAGCTGCAAATATTGGGGATAACAGTGGTGATAGTAATTGGAGGCTGAATTGGGATGGAGGAAGATAACTGTAAGTGAGAAAGTTAAGAAAAAGAGAGATCAGAGTCATGAATGGATTATCCAAGAGTATCTCAAGTGTTTTCAAGGATACACTTGATTGGAGAAGAGGTGAAGACAGATATCATGAGCACCTTAACATTTTTAAAGAAATGGAGAGGTCAGGAAATGACATTTACAAAAAAGGGAAGGGGTAGTGGTTGTTAGTTACAATGATTAAAACTTCAAAATCTACGATCTAAGATTTTGTGTGTGTGGGAAAAGGATAAAAAAATGGCTTGGAAGTGAAAATGGGACAAGGAGTACTCTGCCTACTTCTTTACCTTGAGGTGCTTGGTGTGTAGGAGAAAAAAGTCACTCTCCACTTGAGAGGCCTTAGGGCAAGTGGTATACTTATGGAAAGACCACATTCAGTAAAGTGGGGAAAAAATGGTTAATAGAAACTTCAAAGAAGTTAGGGATATCAAGGTTTTTAATTTTTGTTTTTTAATAAGTCAGTCTGTATATTTCAGAGGATACAGTGGAAGGACGTGGGAGGAGGGGGAGATTAGGTTAGTTAGTGAAATGTGCAGCCAAGTGTGGGGATTAGGGTAAGGGTGATGATAAAGAACTGGACGGGGTGTTGGGGCTTCCTATACTCACAGAAATAAACAGAGTTTGTAACTTTAATGTCAGATGGTAACTTCTCTTTTTGCAGCAGAGAGAAGCAACGACCTCTGTTTGGGAGCCCTTATGTGACTGTTCTATTCTTTTCCAAATGGTACAATATCAAAGTGCCTCGGAGAATGACCAATAAAAGTGTTCAATATTCTATCTCATGAAGATGTTTTGGGTCCTAACAATGTTACCAGAATTTTTGATACGTTACGCCAGCTGCAACACATAAACTAAGCTATTGGTTCTGGGAAATAAATAGCATTAAACTATATTAAAAATTTTATTCAAGGTCAGATTTCAGGTTGGGTATAAGATGGAGAAGTAAATTCAGAAAGCAGCATTGTTGGTCATATTGTTAAGCAAGAAAGTGTTAAACATGTTTTATTCGTTTTTATGATACTATATCAGAGCATCCATCCTTTGTGAAAAAGATTATAATTTAGGAAATGAAGGAAATAAGTAAAATCTGTAAATTTTAAGATGTTCACTGTTGTTTTAAAACTGTCTTCCTAATAATATTCCTGATAGCTTGTCCTATATTCAGCATATGGACCTCATGAGTAGGCACTGATATCGATGAAAGAAAAACATAGGTGAACTTTGCCTTCCTTAGTCACAGATGGAAATTGGTGAAATGAAAAAGACTCAGTAACCGCGACCTTTTTACAGCATGAATATGGAAGTTTGCCACAATCCTTCTTCGTTCACTATTTGGCTGTTTTGCTTAATATGTCAGCCTACGTGTCTCTATTGAAGTTGGCTGGGGAATAAGCATTTGGGTCAGTCTGTTCTCCTTACACCATACTATGGTCTCTTGAAAGAAAAGGAATGTAGCTAACATTTCGGAAAGGTCCTATGAGTTACTTCCCACGTTATTACTTGCAGTCCTCACAATCCTCTAAGGGAGATATTACTATCACCAACCTCACAGTTAAAGAAAATGAGGTTCAAAAAGTTAAGTGAATTGCACAAGCGTGTGCAACTCATAATGCTGGAGTTGGGACTTGAAAACAAAAGGCAATATTTCATCCCTGTATTTTGGGGCTCTCAGGAAACCTTCTGAGTACCTAAGATCTAGGTTCTCAGGGTAGAGACACCAGCAAACAGAGTCTGTAAGTGGGAGGTGTCCCCCAGCATTTTATCTAGGCTACATGGAATCTATAAATTCCTTTATACAATTGATGGACTTATATAGAAATAATTTGTTTCATCAGCTGCCCAAGGGAGCCTGCAAATGCCCTACATACTTTATAGGACTGCTCTGAGGTTCAAGGAAGATCGTTTATATTAAAGTACTTTGAAGGGATAGGGCCACATAGATATGGGTGCCCTTGGTGGTGGTAGTTTATCATTGCTGGCTTTTTCGAGGAAGAGTTGTGTGAGCAAGATGTTGCATATTCTTGTATGGATTTGGTATTTTTATGAAAAGTTGAAGGTACTGTTTGAGGTTTCATTGGGTTCACTATGCATGCATGTGTGCAAGAATTCTAGAGGCGGGATCAGTACCTTGTTAATTATCAGCTCTCCACCGTAGAGCTTTAGGTCAGCAGGCACCACAGCCAAACAAATTTGCTGTTCTCGGAGGCATCTAGCATCAGGAATAAGGCAAAGATATAAAGATTAATTGTTTTTGGATAATTAATCAGATGGTTCTCAAGGAAAGGCCACATAGAGTTGTTCTAAATTTCAGTTGATAATAAGAACAAGAATAGCAAATATTTATCAAATTCTTAACGTGTGACAGTTAGTATGCTAAGATTTTTTTTTTTTTTTTTTGCGGTACATGGGCCTCTCACTGTCGTGGCCTCTCCTGTTGCGGAGCACAGGCTCCGGACGCACAGGCTCAGCGGCCATGGCTCACGGGCCCAGCCGCTCCGCGGCATGTGGAATCTTCCCAGACCGGGGCATGAACCTGTGTCCCCTGCATCGGCAGGCAGACTCTCAACCACTGCGCCACCAGGGAAGCCCTATGCTAAGATATTTTTATGCAATTATTCTCCTACCTCCCAAAACTGCTCTATGTGGTAGGTATATTATTATCACTCCCTTTTAGCAGAAAGGGAGATTAATACAATGCTTATGTCCCTCCCAAATTCATATGTTAATATCCTTACCCCAACTGTAATGTTATTAGATGTTGGGCCTTTGGGACGTGATTAGGTCATGAGGGAGGAGCCCTCAGGAATGGGATTAGTGCCCTCACAGAAAAGATTCCAGAGCACTCCTTTCCCCCTTCCACCAGGTAAGGACACAGTGAGAAGACAGCAGTCTATTAAACAGGAAGCAGGCTCTTCAGCACCTTGGTCTTCCACTTCCAGCCTCCAGAGCTGTGAGAAAAAAATGTCTGTTGTGTAAGCCACCCAGTCTATCATGTTTTTTTTTATAGCAGCCCAAACAGACTAAAGCAGGAGACTAAAACTTGAAAGTATTAAATGACTTGCCCAGAGCCTCACTGTTAGTGAGAAACAGAACTCCAACTTAGGTCTTCCTGACTATAACACCCGAAGGCCTAATCCTTAGAGGATATTTACTAATAACAGTTAATTAATTAAATTAGACAAATCCATATTGAGTTTACTTTGTGACAGGTATTCTCTTAGCAAGGAGAATTTATCTATTAGGTTTCCAAAAAGCAGTTATAATAGAGACAATTATAATAGAAGAGTAATAAGTGTTGTATTAGAAATAACCCAGAGGCATCTGTATCAGTCAGGGTTCAACCAGAGAAGCATTAATATTCATTAATTCATTGATTGTTGCATTCATTGATGCAATCATTGATTCACTGATGTATGTATGTATGTATGCACGTATGTATGTACATACGTATGCATTGCAAGGAACTGGCATACACTATCGTCAGGGCCAATCTGAAATCTGTAGAGCAGACCATCAGAAGGGGTGCTTGTAACTCTCAGGCATGACGCTGCTGTTCATAAGCAGGATTTCCTGTTTCACAGGGAAGACCCAGCTCTGCTGTTAAGGCCTTTCAATTGATTTAATCAAGTCCACTCAGATTACCTTGGATAATCTTACTTGCTTAAGGTCAATTGATTATGGACTTTAATCACATCTACAAAATACCTTCATGGCAACAGCTAAAATAGTGTTTGATTGAATAACTCAGGACTGTAGCCAAGCCCAATTAACACATAAAACTGACCATCATAACACCTAACTCAGAACAGGAGAGGGGGGATAAGGCATCAAAAAAAGTTTTGTGGAAGAATTTGTCGTAAGATGATTCTTAAAGGATAAGTAGAAGTTAATCAGAATCAGAACAGAGTAGAGAGTTTCAGCTGGCAAAGGAAGATACATGCTTCTGAGATTACTAGACTGTAAACTCCATGAGAGAAGCGAGGGCCTGTGGCTCTTCACCTCTGCTTAATCACCTCCCAGTATAGAGCATGAAACAAGACAGTACAGTTGACCCGTGAACAACAGGGAGGTTAGGGGTGCCAACTCCCTTGCAGTGGAAGATCTGTGTATAGCTTTTGACTCTCCACCAAACTTAACTACTAATAGCCTACTGTTGACCAGAAGCCTAACCTAAACAATTAACACATATTTTATATGTTATATGTATTATATACTGTATTCTTACCATAAAGCAAGCTAGAGAGAAGGAAATGTTATTAAGAAAATCATAAGGAAGAGAAAATACATTTACAGTACATATATATTTATTTAAAAAATTTCAAGTGTAAGTGGACCTGTGCTGTGCAAACCCATGTTCTTCAAGGGTCAACTCTATTTTCTTGGGAAAAAATAAATGAAGTTAAAAATAACTATATTCATCCTGGAAGTTACAAGAAATAGATGGCTTGAAGCTGGGTTTTGAAGAAAATAATTTAGAAGAGCAGAGATGCTTGGGTGACATTTCAGACAGGGCACCAAGTGACTGTCAGCTGGCTGTGGTTCCATATCCACCAGCCTCCCCTGCACTCCTGGCCCCTCCATAGCTTCCTATCTAAGTGCCCCTACTCCCTGTTTCCATCACTATGCAAAGGTGGCTGCTACTGTTAACTGTTTCTGTTAATGCTGTCCTTAAAACCGATGGCTTTTGCATTGCCTACCATGTTTTAGGTCCTGTGCTAGGATTCTAGATTCTAACATAGATCTTTACAATGAGCATGTGAAAGGGTATTATCTCTATTTTACAAGTGTGAATTTTGAGGTTCAGAGTGGTTAAGGGATGCTTCCAAGATTATGTGTGTGTGTGTGTGTGTGTGTGTGTGTGTGTGTGTGTACGTAACTTTTTTCTTTTTTTTTTTTTTTTTTTGCGGTACGCGGGCCTCTCATTGCTGTGGCCTCTCCCGTCGCGGAGCACAGGCTCCGGACGCGCAGGCTCAGCGGCCACGGCTCACGGGCCCAGCCGCCCCGCGGCACGCGGGATCCTCCCGGACCGGGGCACAAACCCGTGTCCCCTGCATCCGCAGGCGGACTCTCAACCACTGCGCCACCAGGGAAGCCCCATAACTATTTTTTTAACTATGCCATTAGAAATCATAAGAATTTTTAATTTCTCTTGCCATTAGAAATAGACCTCTACCAGTAAGACATTTATCAAGCCCAAATCATCTAATCCAAGTGAACTTTGTGTCATTTAATTTTTTCTGTCTTGGGTGTCAATCAGCACACCTGCCTCAAAGCTTTCCATGTCTACCCGCCAAATAGTAGGGTTGTGGTTAAAAGGCCTATAACCCTATGTTCCTGGATCTCTTTTCTCAATTCTATTAAAGAGGAATAGTAATGCTGTGTCTATCTTACTGAATAAAAGAGATGGGATCACAACAATCGCTACATCACCATCACTGTTGTTGCTGTTCCATGATTTACAGCAACAAAACAAAATTCCTTGCACTTTCTATGAGCCAGGGACTCTGCAAGGTGCTTCATCTCACACACTGACATTTGAGGTAAGCCTATGATCCCTGTTTTATAGATGATGAAACCAAAGCAGAGAGAAATTAAATAAATAAATTGCCTAAGGGCACATAAATTTTAAGTCTTGAGTCAGGATTCCAGTGCTCTCAGTTCAACATCCTGCCTCTTCTCCTCAACCCATGGAAGCCTTCCCCAGAAGGTACAATTTTTTCCCTGAAGGTGAGCATTGTGTCCTAATAAGCCAATGATATTTTCTCTACACTTTTGCACCCTATTTTCAAGAACAAAAATTCAGCTACATGCCCTTAGAAGAAAAACAGAGTTATTTTGCACAGTTTGGATGGCTACATTTTAACCTTTGGCCTCAAGTCGATAAAATGGCTGTTTGAATTTACTGGCAACAACTTATACAGGTGATTCAGAGGGAACATGGTAATGTTTCTCAAGAAGATGAAAATTGGAACTTGCAAAATTTATCAGGGATATTCTTCAGAGACTCCAGGATCCCTTTTCTGTTATGTGTTTTTCACAGTGGCTGACAAAACAGGGGTAGTTTATCTTTAATGCTCTCATTTTGAGAAGTACTCTCTGATTTGTGAGATAGCAGATATGCCTTTTCAGTGTCTTCATCCAAGGATATTACATGAACATCAAAGAACAGGTGAAAAAATACATGTATATATTAGAACAAATCAAAGTTTTCTGAAAATGGAAATGGATCTATTTTAAGATTCCATAGCAAAGGCAGCCACGTTATCAAGATGCAGAGAAAAGAGTTGGAGTTGGGAAAGTAGAGGGTAACCTTTTTAAAGATTTCACCCAGTTTGACTAAGGTTCTTATTCTCCAGTTATAGTCATTAACTCAAATTTTATTCAGCTCTAACTAGGCAGGTGTTTTTTTTTTTTCCCCAATTTGTTTCTTCAGTTTGAACTGTAGGAAAGATAGCTTGGTACGATCTCTCTGTATATATTAAGAATGTGCATACGCTTTGATCTAGTTCCTTCTAGGGTTTTATCCTACTAGTATGCATGTATGTGTGTTTGAGAATTTACATACAAGAATGTTCAGTATAGTGTGATTTGTCATAGAAACTGTTTAGAAACAGCCCAAATCTTTATCTTTAGGATCTTACAAGATAGCGTCAACACATGGCAAACAAAAATCAACAGAATTTCAATGAGGAACTGACTAATCAACAAGTATTTTTAAAAAATTTAACATGCTTCCCTCAATAAAAATTGATTGAGCTGTCAAGTGACTCAGGCTCTAGATGATCTGAATAACATAGTGAAAGCCTACTCTAATAAACATACAGGGAGCACCACACTCAATGTTAGTGAACACAATCTTTTCAAGCACAGACAGGACCTTTGCTAAAATTAACTGTGCACCCTTGTGCAAGACATAATTAACTAAATATTGAAGAACCAGAGTCAACCAAAGACTTTCTGTAACTACAATGTAATAACATTAGGAATCAAGTAAAAACATTGCAACTGAAAAATCCAGCAAAGAATTAATATCTGGAACATATAAAGAACTTCTACAATGAACAACAAAAATAATAAAATAGCCTAATACATAAATAGACAAAGAATATAGACATGAAATTCTCAGGAAAGGACCTGAAAATCTCAATAACTGTATGAAAGAAAAGCTTGGCCATACTAATAATAAGAAAAATGAAAATATTAATAAGACACCATTTGACAGATTGACACACTTTAGGTTACCTGGTAAGGCTGAGTGTTTGCAAAGATGGTGGGGCCATTAGGGGAAAAGACACATGGATTGTTGGTGGATGTTAGTTGGTACAATAAGAAGGACATGCTCCTTTTTGGGCAGTAATACTACATGAAGTTTCTACCCTAGAAAACAGCTTGAGTTTTCTGCATGAGTTCCATGTAGAAACATGCTTACCATGATGCTACTAATAATTGTAAAAACATGGAAACAACACAACTATCCCACAGAAGGGGACTGCTATATTCATACAATGGAGGACATTTAAAAATGCTTTCAAAAGTGAATTGGATATTTACATGCATTGAAAAAAATCTAAAAACATAATATTGTGTAGAAAAGGAGATTACAAAATATATGTAGAGTATTGATACCATTTATGTGAAGTTTAAAATAAGAAGTTATTCTTATCCAGTAAGAAGTTAATCCTACCCACACATATAGTTAGTAAAAATTTTAAAAAATATGGGGAAGTAATACATATCAACGTGAGGAAAGTAGTAATATCTGCAGAGGAATTGAGGAGTTAATGATGAATTTTTTGTAGATATAAGGTTTTTCATTCTTCCTTTCTTCCCTCCCTTCCACCCTTCCTCTCTCCCTCTCTCCTTCTTGTTCTTCCTTCCTTTCCAGAAGAATTCTTAAGCAAATGTAGCACAATTTTGATACTTAATTTTTTTTTGTTGGTGGTGGACACACAGATTTTGGTTATATTCATTTTCATGCACATTTTTGCATTTTCCTTTTCATAATTTTATTATTAAAAGTAAAACATTTAAAAAAACATTTTAAAAAGTATCACCTAACTCTAAGGCTCTTTTCTGTTCAATTTTTCCAGCCCTGAGCCAGATCCTTATTACTGAATGTCCTGTCACTGCTGGACTTACCTTACCAAGAGCCCTAGTCTCCCATGCAGTCTAGCTGTCGTACTGCTTGCAGGATACTCCTAAAAATACTGTGAAGCCGGTAGAACAAGCATCAGTGAGTTATCGATTTTATAGATGAAGAGAGAGCCCTTTTGCCCAAGGCCTTCTAAGCAGAAATGACTTAAATCCCTGGGCTTCCAGCCTAGTGCTCATTTTGTTATTACACACTGGCTTAAATAATTTCATGTGTCTTTTGCCTTGAAGGATAATTCAGCATCGTTGTATATCATATACAAATATGATGAAGAGTAACAGAGCAAATAGATTTCACCCCTTACATCAAACCTGATTAATTAGTAATTATAGTCTATATTATGAGTTTCTGGCATTCATTGGGCATCAGTAGAAATTGGATTCTGATGATACCTCAAAGGTTGGAAATATATTGCTCATGTCTTGGATTTACATCCAGGGCAGTAGTAGCCACATGGAAGGTACTTATTTAGTGATGATTCTTAACTACTGAAATGTAAGATGAGTTTGTGTTTCCTTTTCCACATACTTACACAGAAACACGCACATGACTGGCATGATTTTTACCTCTTGACTGATCTGTTTTATACTTTGACATGATAAAGTATTTATATACTGTGACGTTTTATCCTGACATTCATAACCGTTATCCCACTGGAGAGCTTGCAGCCTTGTTAAGTTGGGTGACTCGCCCCATGTCACAGAGTTCAGTGGAATCTTTTAGGGATTCCACTGCAATTTCTTCACATCCAAGAGTGCCACTCTCTCCCTGAGAATTGCTTACGTGGTCCACATCAGGCTGCAAATCTGTAGGCGACTCAGTGTTTCTGAGTGGTTTGAAATCTTACCCCATGCCATGCCAGCCACTTTAAGCAGAGCATTAGCAGTCTGCCAAAATAAGCCATCAAACCATTTCAGTTGCATTTTTCAACCAATTGCAATTTATCTTTTCCCACTTAATGTTCCAATAGTATTAACAGAGTCAGTCAGAGCTTTCAGATCGTGTTTCTTTCAAAGGTTGTATATGGAGAGGCTCTTCAAGTCTTTGCCTCAGCCAGTCATAGGAGTGGTATGCTTTTGTCAGAGAGAATTCTGGATGCCACTTCTCTGTTAATCTCTAAGAGGCAAATCCAAGGCAGGTGATGAGGCTGGCCTCCGAGCCTTCTGAGGGAGAAGAGGGTCTCTCAAAATCCTCAGTCAGGAGCTCCTTTTCCTCCTAACTCCTCAGCATAAGATCTGGGGTGTGGAGACTTGCTCTGTTGTCATATCCATCCAATCTCTTGCCATCTATTTCCATGATCAGTGCTGAGCACAGCTGGACTTAATTATCTCTTGTAGAAGAATGAATAGGAATGGAGGACCATACAAAGTGAGTAGGAAAAGATTAGGATGTCTCTCTACAGAAGATGTTTCTGTAGATGTTTCTCTACAGAAAACACCTCATGAGGGAGAAAAATGGTAATTTTTTTTTCATTCTTACAATGAAAATCAAGTTAATAAACCACATGTCCTAGATTCTACAGAAAAAGAAGTGACAGTAATTCCTTATATTTAGAATATTCCGTCGTTCAAAGTGGCTCAAAGCTTTTAACAAACCTTTTCTCAACCTCAAATCTCTCATGCCTTATTGAAGCCTTCTTGAACCGCGTGTTAAGAGATTATATTCTTTTATTGGTTATTCCCTTATTCTCATACTCCTAAAACTTACTGGTCTGCAGACAGTAAACCTTTCACAGTGGAAACATTTTGTTTCTATTTATTCATGAGTATTGATCTTTCTGTTCTCTTGGCTTTTAGGATTCTTCCCCTATGGCTTATTTTTAATGTTCTTCTCTAAGAACATCCTACTGATGCTTACTTTGAAGGCAAGTTCAGAGAAATGGAGAGGAATAGCCTCAATATTTACAATCCAAAGACCTAGGCTTGAGTCTCTTTTCTGACCATAAGTAAATTAATTTATCTTTCTGGACCCTAGTCTCCTTATCTGTAAAATGAGGTAGCTATTCCCTTTCCAATTGACAATATTTTATAACATGATAGCACAGAAGACTCAATGGACACCATCTCTGTCTATACCTTTATTAATTCCAATTCCTTTGTTCTCATGGGGGCTCCTCTTCATTGCCCATCAACCCAACTTTCTTATTTGCCCTCCATTAGAATCAGTTGTTTCAAGAGTTAAAAAAATTTATTTTTTCCTAATACAGGTTGGATAAAATAATATTTTTTCTTGGTGAATTGAATAGAAATGATTTAATTTGACTACTACTTGGTTGTGTTGCTGCTGACTAGCATTTAAATTCTTTTAATTCCCTTGGAATGGAAAATAATTTAGCATTACCATATGGTGTTCACACCATCTCACCCCTGATTATTCCTGCAAAGGTGCAATGGAGGTTGGTCTTCTGTATCTCTGTTCTGAGATGGTTTTACAGACTGAAGTTAGGACTGAAGACTTCCTTACTGTCTTTACGATATAACTATTAAAAATAGCTAAATAAAACAATGAAGCTTTAAATATATTTTAAAATTTGCTTTGTTTTTGTGGGTCCTATTTTCCCTATAAATCTCTTTCTCATATTTTAAATCAGCTCTGCTCTTTCTGGAAGGCCAATGACTTCATATATTTTATAAAATATGTTCTTGTTGGCTTTGAAGCATGTGCAGGACACTTGTCTTTGTAGAAGGGAACATGGTTGGCTTTTACTTTTTCTCTCCTTTTTCTTGCCCTGAGTGGGGGAAGGAGCTTGGGGGAGAGAAAAGTGAAGGTGTCCTGATGTTTTTGCTGACTTGGCACTCTGATAAAATGTTTTTGTGCATTTCGGGCCTGGCAGGTATGAACAGTACCCTCTGCGGGTGCTTTCATGAGGTGTTTGGAGGCTTTCCTCCGGGTTCTCTGTTGTTGTTTGTTTTGCAGTACGCGGGCCTCTCACTGTTGTGGCTTCTCCCGTTGCGGAGCACAGGCTCCGGACGCGCAGGCTCAGCGGCCATGGCTCACGGGCCCAGCCGCTCTGCGGCACGTGGAGTCTTCCCGGACCGGGGCACGAATCCGTATCCCGTGCATCAGCAGGCGGACTCTCAACCACTGCGCCACCAGGGAAGTCCCATCACTTGTGATTTTTAACCCAAGCTTTAACTGCTCTAAGAGTCTGGCTCTGACAGCCCTAATTATCTAACCTTTTCTTGGTCTCTTTTAACCTATCAAAATTGTACTTTTTACTTATAAGTGACAGAAAGCTAATCCACACTAAAGTTTTCAGCAAGTTCTAGTGGATTCTGGTGCCTTCCTCAGACTGTTGTCTTGAGTAAGAGTGCCTGTAATTTACTGCACACTAGTTACCCACTAGGCAGTATGCTAAATGCCTTATACACATCATCACAAAATGCTATGAGGGAATACCCTCTTTCCATTTCTGTTTCAAGGACCCAAGGCTCAAAAAGTAGAGGTATTTCTTCAGGTCACCCAACCAGTAAGGACAGGGTCAGCAATCAGATGGGAATTCCTCATCTTTGTATCACTAAATTCATCTGTTCCCATAATTTTTCTTCCTTTATGTAACTATGAAAGTATTTTCCCTACTAGTAAAGTGAATCCTCCACCTACACTCTGTATTGCATCTTCTCTCATCTACTCAAGGATTTACCTATACAGTTACCCACCCCCCACTCCTTTCTCCTGTATCAACAATTCCTCCTACGTTAGATAACCCAGTTAGCACACAGTTATGCTCTAGAGTCCTTCACAGCTAAAAAAAAAAATGTCCTCCTTTGACCCCATGTCATCTCTCTACCTCCATGTCTCCTCTTGCCTATAATAGTAGAAATTTTTTAAAAATTTGATAAAGACTGTCTACTTCTTTGCCTCTTGTTCTTTCTTCATCTCACTCCAAACAAGCATTTATTTAAACTACTCTTATTGAAATTGCCATGACCTGACTATTTTCAAAGCAACCATCACTTTTGTATGTTTATTTATTTTTTATTTTTTATTTTTTTGCGGTACGCGGGCCTCTCACTGCTGTGGCCTCTCCCATTGCGGAGCACAGGCTCCGGACGTGCAGGCTCAGCAGCCATGGCTCACAGGCCCAGCCGCTCCGCGGCATGTGGGATCTTCCCGGACCGGGGCACAAACCCGTGTCCCCTGCATCGGCAGGCGGACTCTCAACCACTGCGCCAACAGGGAAGCCCTGTATGTTTATTTTATTTGATATATCAACGAATCTGTAATGTAACCGCCATCAAATACCAAGCTGCCATTTGTACATTGGTCAGATTTTATACTTGTTAATCTATTTTTATACTGTATCAGTATTCTCTTCTAAGTTTTATAACTTTGCAGAAATTCTGGAGAGCTGTTGGAAAGAGTGTATCTTTCTCTTAATTGCCTGCTTTTTTTCTTTCTTTACTGTTTACTCTTTTTCTTCTACCTTCTCCTCCTCCTTATTCTTGAAATACTATTTTATCAAATTTTAACTCTGTTTCCAAAATAATTTTAGGATGGGTTTTTCAAGTTTGGTGAAAATCCTTTTAGAAGTTCTGTTGGAATTGCATCAAATATAGAGATTACTATGGGGAGCGTTGCCATCTTTGTGACTAAGCTGTCACAGAAAGATCTACTAACTGAGTAATATTATAATACTCCTGATATCAAATCTCTGTGTCTTCTCTTTTGTTCTTGATCAATCATGCTAGAAGATTCTATGTTTTATTACTCTGTTAAAATAGCAAATTATGTTTATAGTGATTTTTCATTTCACTAATTTGTCCTCTTTTTATTATATTCATTCTTTTGCCTACTTTTATTTTTTGCTATGTTATTCTTTATCTAACTGTATCAGTTGAATGATAATCCCATTAATTTTCAGTTACCCTTTTCTCTAAGGTATACAATTAATATTATACATTCCTGTCTTGATATTTTGTTATGTATATCTCACAAAACTTGGTATGTAATGTTTAAACTTTGTTTCAGTTCTAAATATTTTTTTAGTATTCATCACAATATTTGATTAATAAATTATTTAAAACTATGAAATGCATATATTTTTAAACACACGAGTTCCTAATTATTAATATTTTATCCTTATATTCTAATGTTATCTTATTGTGAGAGAATGTGATCCTGGGATACAATTTTTTGCATGCAAATTCCCAGTCAGATAAGTCATTTTTCCCTGGGAAAGAAAAAACTGTAAAGAGATGCCATGAAGATTACAATAACGGTAGGTCTGTGCAGGGAAGGGATCATTTGGAATGGGGAAGAAGCATTCCCTAAGTCGCAAGTTGACCAGGCTATCTAAATGAACAACTCTACGACTGCGTATGAAATCTACACTCTTTCACTGCCTTCTGTTTTTTTAGAGAGGGAGGAATTGGTGAAGACTTATAGATAAAGCAGGCAAAGTATCCCTTTTCAGACTTAAAATTCTCATTGTGTGGATATGAAACCATATGTGTGACATGTGTGACCAGAAATTTCTCTTAATGGGCATTTCTTTTTCTCCCCACTATCTCTCTACAAGAATGCAACCCTGTGACCTGCAGGAGAACCTGAGCTGATAAAAATTACATTAACACCTGGAGGAAGAATAAGAATTTCCTGCCAGAAAATAATGAAAATGATTAGTGAATAACATTCTGAATTTTATGAAAAAGATAGCTTGTCCTTTATTGTTTGTATGTCAGCTTCTTATTGGAATATAACCTACCAGTTAGCCCCTAAATGTACTGTCTTTTCCTAATCAATACTGTGATGCAGAGGCGGGAGCAGTACTACCTCAAGGGTAGACAGTGGCTTCTTTACATTTACCTAAGGCCAGGTGGACCCCATGCTTTCAGAGGCACCTTTGCACTCCTGTCTTTCACCTCCCAAAACATAACTTAAGTGGGACAAGGGTGTGCATGTGAGTAAATACATTTAGTGTTATTGGATGTTAGAGCATCAAATTCTAAAGAATGGTGGGGTGGAAATCTTGCTTCAGCCTCACAATACCTGTATAAACTGGGGCAACAGGTGCAACTTTTTGTGTTTTAGTTTCCCATCTTTAAAATGGGAACAATGATAACAGTAGTACACGACTTACACAGTTGTTGTTAAGTTCAGATGAAATACTCTATAAAAAAAAAACTTGACAAAGCTCCTGACACATAATGTTTAAGTATTATTAATATTATTAGTAATATCTTTATTTATAGTCTCACTGGTATGAAGGACTCAGGATCCTGGACTCTTGTTTATTGATAAAAGGAATATATATATATATATATATATATATTATTTTTTTCTGTGTGCAAGGCTAAAATATGAGTGCATGGCTGGATAGCATATACAGAATGTTTTTTGGTTGTGTCCACTGTTCTGCCATCACTCAGATTGCCCAAGGGAAGCCTCAGGAGATAAGTTCATATCTTTTTCCGGACTCAGTTCTCCATAGGCATTCTTTGACATCTCACATAATGAATTTTGTCACCCAAGCCAATGGTTCTTTGGAATCACAATTACTCAAATATGTAGATTGTTGAACTTTTAACTTATGTCTCACAGAATTTGAAAGCTACAAGAGACCACATTATCTCTATTGCATATGAAGAAATTGATGCACAGAGAATAATCTTTTGAAAATGTAGATTTAATGATATCATCTTTCTGAATGAAATCACTCAGTACTCTAACTTAGCATAAAACACTCTCTAACAAGAGTTACATGACCTTAAATGGCTTGGTTTGTGTTCATCTTACAGCCTCCTGTTTCCATGTTCCTTATGTTTTACTTTATTCAACTCACCTTGCCTCTGATCCTGCTAAAATATTTCTCCTATTGCCCAGAATTTGTTACTTTCTTCCTTCAAGTGCTCCCCCAAACCTCTTCATCTAGCTAAATTCTATTCATGCTTAATATCTCAATTTAAGTATCACCTTGTCAGAGAAGACTTCCTTGATATCCTAGGCAACATTGGGCTCCTGTTGATATGTACTCCATCAGCTATCATAAAGCTAACACTTTTCCTCAGCATTATTGCCTTTCTCACTACATATCCTGTGCAAGACCAGAAATTGTGAGAAATCTGAAACTGTGTCTTATTTGATTAACATTGTATTTCCATTACTTAATGCAGTGCCTGGTGCATAATGGGCATTTAATAAAGAATAGCTGAACAGACATGAAAATAATTCCATAATTATGATTTTGTTAATGTCTCAAAACACGTTATTGATACCAGTGAAGTAACACCATTATTAGAGCTAATTTCTAAACAACTACCAGCAAGGAAATAGCCTATAAGAAAAAACTACATATTGTAAATGGAGTATCTCTAAGAAAATATATTTCAGGAAGATCCCTGAAGATATAATTGTAACTTCTTGTTTTGATTCCACCAGTCACAGGAATGTATGGGGATTTTAATTTTGGTTTTGGTCCATACTGATAGCAACAAAGATAAGGGCACACAGAAAGTCTTGGCAAAGATAATTTGCAGGTGCTGCATGTGGGGAAATAGCTAGCAGTGAAAGATCACTGGAGTATTTCTTCACATTTTTTATAATATAAATTTTCCTAATGATTTATATCAGGCATTAGAAAACAACTTATTAATCAGTCTTCCTTATATATTGTCCTACTACTACTAATATGTGTGCTGTAGAATTAGGTATTGGAATGAATTGAAGCAGAGGTTGATGACCAAACAGTGATGGTATATAACAACATATAAATATATTTAACCTATTTTTCTTAAAAGTTTATTATTTTCTATTCTTAAATGAATTAATCTAAAATTTTGCTCTCACTGTACATATACTAGTTACAGCATCCCAGGTATTGCAGTCAGTTATTCAATATCAACTTTCTGATTCTATTTTTTAAGATACTATGTGTTTAAAAACTCCAAAGTAATAATGATAATAAAAAGGAACGACAAAGATAGTAGCTAGAGAATTGATAACTGGCATAATATAGAACATGAGTTTTCTCAGTTTTGACATATTTTATCTCTATACATTTCACATCTCATTAGAATTGTCTTGGAATACACAGAAAAAAGAAAACAAGCTTAGAAAGTTGATTTTATCATTAAACTGTCAAACATAATAAGATTTATAGTAGGATGAGCATTAATATATAAAAAGCCATTGTACATTCTAAAAGTTTTAATTGCCTCACTTTTTTGGAAAGTTACGTTTTTTTTTCACCAAGATTTGTTTTACATGAGTAATTTAGAAGCTTGTGGTCTTGAAGTACCAACAATCAGAGTAAAATATCTCAAGCCGATTAATGTTTAACCAAAATGCAATATAAAAAACAGGGTTGTTTCTTTCCTCTAAAAAAAAATACCTTTTTTCCCCCTTCTTTATTCTTTCCTGGAAATATGTATTTTCATTTTCTGACTTCACAGGTGAAAAAAACATGTCTGTAAGCTTGTCTATTTCCATGGTATGTCCTTCATAAATCAGCACTTATTTGTTCCACTATTTGCATTCAGTAGCCAAATAAAAAAATCAGTCTTCCTGTTTTGGGTTCTGCTATCATTTTTCTCCAGTGTCAGATAATAAAATACATCAACCTGGCCCAAAAACTGTCTCTCTATTCTTTGTCTCTGGGTTTCAATCATTTAACCCTCTGTCTTAGCTATGCTGCCTGAGATTCAGGAACTGAGTACTCTTCATGTGCCTTGGATAGGCACATGTATTGGATAGAGTAGATTTGACTCCCTCCACCAAAAAGTAAATACAAATTCAATCATTAATCAAGTCTCCTGACTGTAAGGACAGGCCTTGTTAGCAGCTTGCTTTTTCCATTACAACCGTGGTATTTTCTTTGTGGCACGGGCTGCCGTTATGAATGGAGGTATAAGAAGCAAATCACAGAATTTTACCTTTAGAAGAGATTGTGCAGCATTTGCCTTTCTCTGTCTGACTTATTTCACTAAGGAACTATCATATTCTCCAAGTCCATCCAAGTTGCTGCAAATGGCAGAATTTCATTCTTCTTTATGGTTGAGTAATATTCCACTGTGTATATGTAGACTACTATATATATATATAACCACTTCTTTATCCATTCATCTATTGATGGACACTTAGGTTGCTTCCATATCTCAGCAATTGTAAATAGTGTTGCTGTGAACACTGAGATGTATGCATCTTTTTGAAATAGTGCTTTCATTTTTCCTAAATATATACCCAGGAGTGGAATTGCTGGATCATATGGTAGTTCTGTTTTTAGCTTTTTGAAAGCCTCCATACTGTTTTCCATAGTGGCTGTACCAATTTACAATCTTACCAATATTGTACTAGGGTTCGCTTTTCTCCACATCCTCTCCAACATTGGTTATTTGTAGACTTTTTGATGACAGTCATTCTGACAGGTGTGAGGTGATATCCCATTGCTGTTTTGATTTACATTTCTCTAACACAAGCTACCACATGTAAAAATATAAGCAAAAAGATATACTGTATAGCACAGGAAATTATAGCCATTATCTTACAATAACTTTAGAGAAGTATAATCTGTAAAAACACTGGATCACTATGCTATATACCTGGAACTAATATAATATTGTAAAGCAACTCTTCTTTAATAAAAACTGAATAATTAAGGGCAGAGTCAAGATGGCAGACTAGGAGGATGCGGAATTTGCATTCGAATTTTGTTTTATTTTTATTCTTTGTTATTGTACTGCTCCTTTTTTTCTTTTTTCTTTTTTTTGTTTTTTTTTTTGCCATGCCATGTGGCTTGTGGGATCTTGGTTCCCAGGCCAGAGGTTGGGCCTGAGCTTCTGTGGAGGAAATGCTGAGTCCGAACCACTGGACTGACAGAGAACCTCAAATCCCAGGGAATATTAATTGGAGTGAGACCTCCCGGTGGTCCTCATCTCAATCAAGACCCAGCTTTACCCAGCTGCCTGCAAACTCCAGTGCTGGATGCCTCAGGCCAAACAACCAGTAAGACAGGAATACAACTCCACCCATCAAAACAAAAACAAAAACGCCAAAAATATGTTACAGTTGAAGGAGCAAGGTAAAAACCTATAAGACCAAATAAATGAAGATGAAATAAGCAACCTACTTGAAAAAGAATTCAGAGTAATGATAGTAAAGATGATCCCAAATCTCAGAATGGAGAAAATACAAGAAACGTTTAACAAAGATCTAGAAGAACTAAAGAGCAAACATACAGTGATGAACAACACAATAACTGAAATTAAAGATACTCTAGAAGGAACCAATAGCAGAATAACTAAGGCAGAAGAATGGATAAGTGACCTGGAAGATAAAATAGTGAAAATAACTACTGCAGAGCAGAATAAAGAAAAAAGAACGAAAAGAATTGAGGACAGTCTCAGAGATCTCTGGGACAACATTATATGCACCAACATTTGAATTATAGGGGTCTCAGAGGAAGAAGAGAAAAAGAAAGGGTCTGAGAAAATATTTGAAGAGATTATAGTTTAAAACTTCCCTAACATGGGAAAAGAAATAGTCAATCAAGTCCAGGAAGCACAGAGAGTCCCATACAGGAAAAACCCAAAGAGAAACACGTCAAGAAACCTATTAATCAAAGTATCAGAAATTAAATACAAAGAAAAAATATTAAAAGCAACAAGGGAAAAGCAACAAATAACATACAAGGGAAACCTCATAAAGTTAACAGCTGATCTTTGAGCAGAAACTCTGCAAGCCAGAAGGGAGTAGCAGGACATATTTAAAGTGATGAAATGGGAAAAACCTACAACCAAGATTACTTTACCCAGCAAGGATCTAATTCAGATTTGATGGAGGAATAAAAAGCTTTACAGACAAGCAAAAGCTATGAGAATTCAGCACCTTCAGCTTTACAACAAATGCTAAAGCAACTTCTCTAAGCAGGAAACACAAGAGAAGAAAAAGACCCACAAAAACAAACCCAAATCAATTAAGAAAATGGTAATAGGAACATACATATCAACAATCACCTTGAATGTAAATGGATTAAATGCCCCAACCAAAATACACAGACTGGCTGAATGGATACAAAAACAAGATCCTTATATATGCTGTCTACAAGAAACCCACTTCAGACCTAGGGACACATACAGACTGAAACTGAGGGGATGGAAAAAATATTCCATGGAAATGGAAATCAAATGAAAGTTGGAGTAGCAATACTCATATCAGATAAAATAGACTTTAAAATAAAGGCTCTAACAATAGATAACGAAGGACATTACATAACGACCAAGGGATCAATCCAAGAAGAAAACATAACAATTGTAAATATATATGCACCCAACACAGGAGTTTCTCAATACATAAGGCAAATGCTAACAGCCATAAAATGGAAATTCGACAGCAACACAATAATAGAGGGTGAATTTAACACCCCACTACAGCAATAGACAGATTATCCAGACAGAAAGTAAATACAGAAACACAAGCTTGAAATGACATAATGGACCACATAGATTTTATTGATATTTTTAGGACATTCCACCAGAAAGCAGAAGAATACACTTTCTTCTCTAGTGCACACAGAATGTTCTCCAGAATAGATCACATCTTGGGTCACAAATCAAGCCTTGCAAAATTTAAGAAAATTGAAATCATATCAAGCATCTTTTCTGACCACAATGCTATGAGATTAGAAATTAATTAATGGAAAAATTAATTAATTAATGGAAAAAAATTAAAAGCAGCAAGGGAAAGGCAACAAATAACATACAAGGGAAACCTCATAAAGTTAACAGCTGATCCATTTTAATGGAAAAAAACAGTAAAAACCACAAATACATGGAGGCTAAACAGTGTGCTGCTAAATAACTAAGAGATCACTGAATAAATCAAAGAAGAAATTTAAAAATACCTAGAAACAAACGACAACAAAAACACAATGATCCAAAACCTATGGAATCCAGCAAAAGCAGTTCTAAGAGGGAAGTTCACAGCAATTCAAGCTCACATCAGGAAACAAGAAAAATCTTGAATAAAAAATCTAACCTTGCACCTCGAGCAACTAGAAAAAGAAGAACAAAGAAAACCCAAAGTCAGTAGAAGGAAAGAAATCATAAAGATCAGAGCAGAGATAAATAAAATAGAAATGAAGAAAACCATAGCAACGATCAAAAAAACTAAAAGTTGGTTATTTGAGAAGATAAACAAAATTGATAAGCCTTTAGCCAGAGTCATCAAAAAAAAAAAAAAAAGGGAGAGGACTCAAATCAATAAAATTAGAAATGAAAAAGGAGAGATTACATCTGACACTGCAGAAATAAAAAAGATCATAAGAGACTACTACAAACAACTGTATGCCAATAAAATGGACAACCTGGAAGAAATGAACAAATTCTTGGAATTTCCAAGATTGAACCGGGAAGAATTTAGAAAATATAAACAGACCAATCACAGGTAATGAAATTGAAACAGTAATTAAAAAGCTTCCAACAAACAAAATCCAGGACCAGATGGCTTCACAGGTGAATTCTATCAAACATTTAGAGAAGAGTTAATACCTATCCTTCTCAAAATCTTCCAAAAAGTTGTGGAGGGAGGAACACTCCCAAACTCGTTCTGTGAGGCCACCATCACCCTGATACCAAAACCAAACAAAGATATCACAAAAAAAGAAAATTATAGACCAATATCACTGATGAATATAGACACAAAAGTCCTTAACAAAATATTAGCAAACAGAATCCAACACATTAAAAGGATCATACACCATTATCAAGTGATATTTATCCCAGAGGTGCAAGGATTCTTCAATATATGCAAATCAATCAATGTGATACACCATATTAACAAACTGAAGAATAAAAACAATGTGATTATCTTAGTAGATGCAGAAAAAGCTTTTGACAAAATTCAACACCCATTCATGATAAAAACTCTCCAGAATGTGGGCACAGAGGGAACCTACCTCAACATAATAAAAGTCATATATGACAAACCCACAGCAAACATCATTCTCAATGGTAAAAAACTGAAAGCATTTCCTCTAAGATCAGGAAAAAAACAAGGATGTCCACTCTCGCCACTATTACTTAACATAGTATTGGCAATCAGAGAAGAAAAAGAAATAAAAGAAATACAAATTGGAAAAGAAGAAGTAAAACTGTCACTGTTTGCATATGACATGATACTATATGTAGAAAATCCTAAAGATGCCATCAGAAAACTACTAGAAGTAAACAATGAATTTGGTAAGATTGCAGGATACAAAATTAATGCACAGAAATCTCTTGCATTCCTATACACTAACAATGAAAGATCAGAAAGAGAAATGAAGAGAACAATCCCATTTACCATCGCAACAAAAAGAATAAAATACCTAGAAATAAACCTACCTAAGGAGGCAAAAGACTTGTACTCAGAAAACTATAAAACACTGATGAAAGAAATCAAAGGTAACATAAACAGATGGAGAGATATATCATGCTCCTGGCTTGATGAATCAACATTGCAGAAATGACTATACTACCTAAAGCAATCTATAGGTTCAATGCAATCCCTATCAAATTACCAGTGGCATTTTTCACAGAACTAGAACAAGAAATTTTACAATTTGTATGGAAACACAAAAGACCCTGAATAGCCAAACAATCTTAAGAAAGAAAAATGGAGCAGGAGTAATCAGGCTCCCTGACTTCAGACTATACTACAAAGCTACAGTAACCAAGACAGTATGGTACTGGCACAAAAACACAAATGTAGATCAAGGAACAGGATAGAAAGCCCAGAGATAAATGCACGCACATATGGTCACCTTATCTTTGACAAAGGAGGCAAGAATATACAGTGAAGAAAAGACAGCCTCTTCAATAAGTGGTGCTGGGAAAACTGGACAGCTACATGTAAAAGAATGAAATTAGAACACCCCCTAACACTATACACAAAATTAAACTCAAAATGAATTAAAGACCTAAATGTAAGGCCAGACAGTATAAAACTCTTAGAGGAAAACATAGGCAGAGCACTCTATGACATAAATCACAGCAAGGGAGATATAAACAAATGGGACCTAACGAAACTTAAAAGTTTTTGCACAGCAAAGGAAACCATAAACAAGAATGGGAGAAAATATTTGTAAATGAAGCAACTGACAAAGTATTACTCTCCAATATATACAAGCAGCTCATGCAGCTCAATATAAAAAAAACAAACAACCCAATCCAAAAATGGGTGGAATACCTAAATAGACATTTTTCTAAAGAAGACATACAGATGGCCAACAAATACATGAGAAGATGCTCAACATCACTAATCATTAGAGAAATACAAATCAAAACCACAATCACCTCACACCGGTCAGAGTGGCCATCATCAAAAAAGCTACAAACGATAAATGTTGGAGAGGGTGTGGAGAAAAGGGAACCCTCTTGCACTGTTGGTGGGAATGTAAGTTGATACAGCCACTATGGAGAACAGTACGGAGCTTCCTTTAAAAACTACAAATAGAACTACCGTATGACCCAGCAATCCCACTACTGGGCATATACCCTGAGAAAACCATAATTCAAAAAGAGACATGTGCCACAATGTTCACTGCAGCACTATTTACAATAGCCAGGACATGGAAGCAACCTAAATGTCCATCGACAGATGAATGGATAAAGAAGATGTGGCACATATATACAATGGAATATTACTCAGCCATAAAAGGAACAAAATTGAGTTATCTGTAGTGAGGTAGATGGACCTAGAATCTAGTCATACAGAGTGAAGTAAGTCAGAAAGGGAAAAACAAATACTGTATCTAACACATATATATGGAATTTAAAAAAAAACGGTACCTATGAACCTAGTGGCAAGGCAGGAATAAAGATGCAGACGTAGAGAACGGACTTGAGGGCACAGGCTGGGAAGGGGAAGCTGGGATGAAGTGATAGAGTAGCATTGACATATATACACTACCAATTGTAAAATGGATGGCTAGTGGGAAGCTGCTGCATAGCACAAGATCAACTTGATGCTTTGTGATGACCTAGAGGGATGGGATAGGGAGGGTGGGAGGGAGGCTCAAGAGGGAGGAGATATGGGGATATATGTATACATATAGCTGATTCACTTTGTTGTACAGCAGAAACTAACACAACATTGTAAAGCATTTATACTCCAAAAAAGATGTGAAAAAAATGAATAATTAAAAAAGCATGTGCAGTTCATCCAATCTAACCACACTCCCACTTATAATACAAGAAGATCTGTAATAGTCCTTGATATCTTGTTTTGTTTTATTGATTTCCCTTAGGACTTCAAATGAAACAAAGATGACTGATAACATTAACAAAAACGTATCTTCTTTGTTGAGAAGCAAGATATAGCTAATGTCAGAAATATGCTAAGTAGAGCTTGCATTTAGGGTTGACATGAATATCCCAGTGACAGATGAAACTATATTATTGTAGCATCTCTGCTGGTGGTTAGAAGTCAGTACCAGGTCTAGCAAAGGACTGGGACAGCAGAGAAAGTTCAGCAAAACCCATCATTTACCACCAAGGCTTTCATCTATAAATAATACTTGGCTTAACACATGTCATGTGCTGAGAACTCTGCTAGATTTAAGGTTTATAAAAGCAAAGCAAAATTCTAATATCAAGAAAATTACAGTCTTTGTGAAAAGACAATACCCCTGAAATAATAAGTGAATAAGTGCTTAATTATGGGGTATAGCCATGTTAATTGTGAGTATTTACATGAGTTTAGAGATAGTTAAGAGGTTTATACAAATAAATACCTAAAGGCAGTAAATATCTGGTAGAAAAATTAGGCATTCAAGTCATTAATTTATTCCCAGCTATTTAGTTTATTATTGTAGCAAAATCAAAGAATATAAAAAGGACATTGAATTGCTTTCATTCTTTTAGTGGTTGCCTTAGGATTTACAATGTACGTCTCTAATTAAACAGAATCTATGTTCAAATAATATTATACACTTCACATGCAGTGTTAACCATTAGAACAGTATATTCTGAATTGTTTCTTCTCATCCTTTGTGCTGTTGTGTTTTATATTTATGTATGCTATACATACACAATACATTGCTGTTCTTTTTGCTTTAAATGGTCAGTTAAATTTTAATATAATTCAAATAAATGAAAAATTTTATTTTACTTCATCTATTCCATTTCATGTGTTCGTTTAGATCCAGATTTCTGTGTGCTATCATATTTCTTCTTCCTAAAGAACTCTATCAGTTCTTGTAATGCAGATCTATTGACAATTTTCTCTACTTTGTTTATATGAGAAAGTCTTGATATCTCTTTCATTTTTGAAAGATATTTTCACTAGATTTAGATTTTTGGTTTAAGAGTTTATTTCTTTTAGCACTTTAAAGATGTCCTTCCACTGTCTTCTTTCTTGTATAGTTTTTGACTAGTCTTTCATTCATGTCATGTATAATGTGTCCTTTTTCTATGGCTGTCTTTAAGATTTTCTTTGTTTTTTAGCAGTTTGAATAATACATCCACCTGAGGTTTTTTTTAAACTGGTCGGAGTTTGATTTATTACTTAAAAATATAGACATTTCTCATTAATATGTGCTGATCAACTTCATTCTTTATTGAATTTATTTATTGAAATATAGTTGCTTTACAATGTTATGTTAGTTTTAGGTGTACAACAAAATGATTAAGTTATATATATATATATATATATATGTGTATGTATACATTATAATATATATGTTCTTTTACAGATTCTTTTCCCTTATAGGTTATTATAAAATATTGAGTATAGTTTTCTGTGCTATACCATAGGTCCTTGATGGTTACCTATTTTATATATAGTAGTGTATATATGTTAATCCCAAATTTCTAATTTATCCCTTCCTCCTTTCCCCTTTAGTAACCATAAGTTTGTTTTCTATATCTGTGGGTCTATTTCTGTTTTGTACATAAGTTCATTTGTACCATTTTTTTTAGGTTCCACATATAAATGATATCATATGATATTTCTCTGGCTTACTTCACTTAGCATGATAATCTCTAGGGCCATCCATGTTGCTGCAAACGGCATTCTTTCTTTTTTTTAATAAATAAGAAAAGTTTTTAATAGGTTAAAGGTGGTATGTGTTGAAGAAAACAAAATTAGAGCAGGATAGGGGAGCTGGAGGTGCTGAGGGTTGGGATGAGGGCACTTTGCAAGGTTAAACAGGAGTGCAAAGACTTGAAGGTATAGGGCTTAACAAATGACATTAGTTCATCCTTTTTTATGGCTGAGTAGTATTCCATTATATATATATATATATATATATATACCACATCATCTTTATCTATTCATCTGTCAATGGACATTTAGGTTGCTTCCATGCATTTAGGTCTTGGCTGTTGTAAATAGTGCTGCAATGAACATTGGGGTACACGAAACCACACTTGTAAGTTACATTGATGACATTGTGCTGATTGGACCTAGTGAGCAAATAGAAACTTCTCTAGACTTATTAGCCAGAGATTTAGCGGGCAAATCTATATCCTGATAACATTAACATAATGTTAATGATAACATTAACACATGTCATGTGTTAGAGGGGGCAAAATAAATATGACAAAAATTCAGAGGCTTTCTAACTCAGTGAAAATTCTAGGGGGTCCAGCAGTGTGGTGCATGCAGTGATAACCTTTCCAAGGAGAAGGATAATTTTGTGCAACTGGCTCATCCTACAACCACAAAAGAGGCACTGTGCCTGTTTGGATTTTGGAGACGACATACTATTTCAGTCCATTTACTGAGTGACCCAAAAAGCTGCTAGTTTTGATGGGGCCCAGAACAAAAGAAGACTCTGGAATGGGTTCACGCTGCTGTGCAAGCTGCTCTGTGATTTGGGCCATTGGATCAAGCAGATCCAATAGTGCTTGAAGTGGCAGCGGCAGATAGGGAAGCTGTTCGGACCCTTTGGCATGTTCTTATGGGTGAATTGCAGTGTAGGCTCTTAGGAGTTTGGACCACAACTCTGCTATCCTCTACGAATAACTACTTCCCTTTTGAGAAACAGCTCTTGGACTTCTACTGGGCCTTAGTAGAAACTGAACACTTAACCATGTGCCACCAAGTTACCATTTGACCTGAGTCGCTCAACATGAACTGGGTGTTACCTGAAACACCAAGCTATAAAGTTAGTCATGCAAAGCAACATTTCATCAATCAGTTGGAACTGGTATATATGTGATTGGGTCCAAGCAGGCTCTGAAGGCATAAGTAAGTTACATGAAGAAGTGGGCCAAATAGCCATGGTCCCCACTGCTGTTATAATGCCTACTCTCTCTCAGCCTGCACCTTTGGCTTCATAAGGAGTTTCCTACAACCAGTTGACAGAGGAAGAGAACACATGGGCCTGGTTTGCAGATGGCTGTCCATGGAGTGCAGGCAGCACTTGAGAGTGGACAGCTATAACACTATAGCCCCTTTCTGGGATATCCCTGAAAGGCAGTTGTGAAGGGAAATCCTCCCAGTGAGCAGAACTCTGATCAGTGCACTTGGTTGCTCATTTTGCTTGGAAGGGAAAAAAGGTAAGTAGTTATATACCAATTCAAGGCCTGTGGCTAACAGTCTGGCTGATGGTCAAAGGTTTGGAAGGAAAATGATTGGAAAATTGGTTTCAAGGAAATCTGGGGAAGAGGCTATGTAGATAGACCTCTATGAATGGAAAAAAAATTGAATATATTTTTGTCTCATGTGAGTGCTCACCACAGGGTGCTCTCAACAGAGGAGGATTTTGATAATCAAGTGGATAGGATGACCTGTCTTGTGGATACCAATCAGCCTTTTTCTCTAGCCATCCCTATCATCACCCAATGGTCTCATAAACCAAGTAGCCATCGTTGCAAGAATGGAATTTGCGCATAGGCTCAGCAACATGGACTTCCACTCACTAAGACCAGTCTGGCTACAGACACCTCCGAGTGCCTGCCATCCGAGACCCACGCTGAGTCCCAGATATGTCACCGTTCTACAGGTGATCAGCCAGCAGCTATCTGGTGGCAAGTTGATTACATTGGACTGTTTCTACCGTTTCCATCATGGAAGGGGCAGCATTTTGCTCTCACTGGAACAGACACTTATTCCGGATACAGATTTGCGTTTTTCTGCATGCAATGCTTCTGCTAAAACATTCCTGGACTTACAGAATGCAGTATCCATCATTATGGTATTCCAGGGAATTCTAATCAAAGAATTCACTTCACAACAGATGAAGTTCAGCAATGGGCCCATGATCATGGAATTCACTAGTCTTACAAAATTCCCCATTATCCTGAAACAAGCTGGCTTAGTAAAATGGTAGAATGGCATTCTGAAGACTCAGATACAGTTCCAAATAAGTGATAATATCTTCTAGGGCTGGGAAAGGCTCTCCAGAACCTGAATCAGTGTCCAATATATGGTTCTGTTTCTCCCATAACTATGATTCATGAGTCCAGGAATCGAGTGGTGGAAATAGGAGTGGCACCACTCACCTCTAGTGACCCACTAGCAAAATTTTTGCTTCCCATTTCCGTGACATTAGATTCTGCTGGCCTAGAGGTCTTAGTTCCAAAGGAAGGAATGCTTCCACCAGGAGACACAACAATGATCTATTGAAATAGGAGATAAGATTTTCACCCAACCACTTTAGAATCTTCATGCTTCTGAATTAACTGGCAAAGAAGGGAGCTACATTGCTAGCTGGGGTGAATAATCCTGACTACCAAGGAGACATTGCACCACTACTCTACAATGGAGGTAAGGAAGAGTATGTCTGAAATAAAGGAGATCCCTTAGGGTTTCTCTTAGTATTACCATGCTCTATGATTAAAGTCAATGGAAAGTTACAACAACCCAATGTAGGCAGGCCTAATGATGCCCCAGACCCTGCAGAAATGAAGGTTTGGCTCACCCAACCAGGTAAAGAATCATGACAAGCTGAGATGCTTGCTGAAAACAAAGGGAATACAGAATGGGTAGTGGAAGAAAGTAATTATACACACCAGCTCTAACCATGTGACCAATTACAGAACCAAGCACTCTAACTGTCATGAGTGTTTCCTCCTCAGTTAGTAATGAATGTTTGTGTGTGTGTATGTGTATTTATATATACACATATTAAGCAAATACCTTTGGTTTCTTCCCTCTCATTCTCTTATCATGTAACATAAGATGTACTAACTTTACAGCATAGTATTTAAGTTACAAGAAATCAAAAATAAAATTAAATATCTCTCAGGGAGTTTACCTCTTCTTCTGAGGAAGGGGTTAGTGACTTTTTGGTTGTTCGCATAGTTGTATCATAGCTGTTAGGCAGAATTATGACCTTTCTATTGTCTTTATTTGGAGATTAAGTATGATTTAAGGAGATGTCTGTGGGAACCAAGTTGACAAGGAGTGGACTTGTGAAGGCTAGTTTTATGCGTCAATTTGACTGGTCCATAGTATGCTGTTATTTGGTCAAACAATATCCTGAGCATTTCTGTGAAGTTTGTTTTGGATGAGATTAACATTTAAATCAGTAGACTGAGTAATGCAGATTGCTCTCCCTAATGTGGGAGGGCCTCATCCAATCAGTTGAATTCTTGCCTAGAACAAAATGCTGACCCTCCCACGAGTAAGAGATAATTCCCGCTGCCTGACTGCCTTTGAACTGGGACATTGGATTTTTCTTGCCTTCGAAGCTGAACTGAAATATATGCTCTTCCTGTGTCTTGAGGCTGCTTGTCTTTGGATTGGAACTACATCACTGGCTCTCCTGGATCTCTAGCTTACAGACTCACCTACAGGTATTAGGACTCTTCATCCTTCATAACTGCATGACCTAATTCCTTATAATAAATCTCTCTCCCTCTCTCTCTCTGTATATACACATATATCCTATTGGTTCTGTTTCTCTGGAGGACCCTGACTAATACAGCCAGACATCTTGTGCAGGATAATAGACACTGAAGTAAATAGATTTTATGCCTTGAAATAAGCACGCCTTTTCCTCTTCTAAGCCTTTAGTTGTGGGAGTATGAGTCAACTTAGAAGTTAATCAGTATTTGAGTTGTTTTCTTGATCAGCATTTGGGTGGTTTACAGTGCACCCAATCAGTGCATTACAGCCATCAGATTCCTAAGTGCTCTCTTATTTTCTGAGTGGTGGTAGGATTTCCAGAGGGTTGCCTTAAAGTTGGCTCTACCCTCAGCTTTAAGTCTCCCTTTACTGCTGTACCCTTTCTTCTGTGTTTGTAACTTCTCAGTGGGATTCCTCTGCTCTTTGATACTTAATGCTTATAGCCTCATGTTAAGGCTGGTAGGGGATTTCTTGGTTGCTCTAATGAAACCTCAGTCTTGGGCAGGCACTGTGTCTCTGGATCTTGGAGATGTGATCAGATCAGTGCTCCTATGCCTTCCCTGGCTATAGTTCTGGATTATTTGTCCCTCTCCCAGGCATTGAAGGTTTTTTCTGTTGCTTTCCCTGTTGCAATGGGTCTTCACCCTTATCCTCAAGAGACAGTAATTTTTGCCCCTCTCACAGAAGTTTGAGGCTCTTGCTCTATGGGAGTACCAGAGGAGAAGCTGGGTGGGATTTTTATTCCATAGTGATTATTGTTTCCTTATATATTGCTTGTACCATTTTTATTCCATAGTGATTATTGTTTCCTTATATATTGCTTGTACCATTCTCAGGTTTCTTGTTTAATACGTTTGTGAAAACCTATTGAATGGGAAGGTGGAAGGGGAAAGGTCTGCAAGAAGCTGAAAATTCCATTTATGTCTGCAGCCCTAGCAGTTCGATATTCACTCATTAACCAAAATTTGTCTTTACCAATTTATTAACAATTTTAGCTGAATTTTTTTATTGGTGTCTCAGGTAAGCAAGTGCCTTTTCTCTCCCTGCTGACACCTGTGTATTCTAAAATTTTGGACTAGCTGTTTTCTCTGTGAACTCAGCTCTCAAGCGAGTTCAAGAAAACTTGTGAATTCAGATATCCAGACTCCTTTTTTGGTAAGGATGTGAGAGGTGTGCTTTCTAGCTTTTTAAATTTCAGGCAGAAATTGGAACAATCCACAGAATTGTTTTAGCCTTGGAACCACTTCTGATGGTCCCACGAGGTTCACTGTTTGAGTTTAGTGTAGTGAAACAGTATAGTATAGAGCACAGGACCCTGTGCTGGCGCTTATGTCTTGGCCCTAAGACAGAATAATTTACAGTATGTTCTCAAGCAAATCTTGTATTCTCTTTGGGTATCAGCTTACCTGATGTAGACGAGATATCTCTAAAGTCCTTTCTAGACTGATGAGAGTAATGAACCTTTTTTGCCTAGGATATAAGTCAGTGCAGAAATAATCATTAGCATGTTGGCTAATGAGTATCTGGTTGCTAATTTAGATTTCTTCTAAAAAAATCCCTTTTTTAAAAAAAAATTTCTTTCCTAGTCCATCATAATATTTGATATTTCTAGTATTAAATTTTAATTTACCTGCTTTACTAGTTAAGTATAGTTTTGATTGTGGACAAGAGTAAAATACAAAATAACAGTAGCAGGAATTTAGGTAGAATGTTAATAATGATTAGAAAACAATATGCATATTTCATGCTTTTGCTATATACTAGGTACCTTTTAAAGCATGTTCTATGTATTAGCTCATTTAATTCTCAAAGTAAATCTTATGCAACAGACACTATCATTATTAATCCTATTGTATATAAGAAAAGACTGAGATTTTTCAAAGTGAAGTGACTGAAGGTAGGTATTCTTCAACATCAGGATATTAATAATTGTGGATTTTAAAACTACACAAGTAGGTGTAGTTTTCTAAACAAAGCATAGAAAAAGGGAAGTAAATAACTAGTTTTAAAGTAAAACTCTTTCAAGATACTGGCTTGCTCAGATAAGAAGAAAGACTTTGTGCCAGTTATCTATTCATGTGTAACAAACCATGCCAAAACATAGTGGTTTAAAACAGCAATTTTGCTTCCCTGGTGGCGCAGTGGTTGAGAGTCCGCCTGCCAATGCAGGGGACACGGGTTCGTGCCCTGGTCCGGGAAGATCCCACATGCCACGGAGCAGCTAGGCCCGTGAGCCATGGCTGCTGAGCCTGCACGTCCGGAGCCTGGGCTCTGCAACGGGAGAGGCCACAACAGTGAGAGGCCCGCGTACCGCAAAACATAAATAAATAAATAAAAAATAAAACAGCAATTTTAATTTGCTCACAGCTCTGTGGGCTTGCACTGAGCTGGGCTCAGGTGGGATGGCTTCTCTGCTTCATGTGGTGCTGGCTGGGCTCTTCATGGTCTGGGGCATCAACTAGGATGTCTGAGATAATTTGGGCAGCTGGACCTCTTTTCACACAAACTCTCTCCTTCTCAAGAGAGTCAAGCTTGTTCACAAGATAGCATCATTGTAAGAGGTATATGCTCTATGTGATGCCTCTTGAGGTCAATGCTAAAAATTTGTTTCAATTTCACTTCTGCCAATTCTAGTAGACAAAGAAGACACAAATTCATCTAGTAATCGAGAGATAGAAAGGCAGACTTCTGTCTTAATGGGAGGAAGGGCAGAGTCACATTGCAAAGGGGCATGCATGCAGAAGTAAGAGCATTTTTGGTCATTTATTAGCCTACCACCATGTGTCCTGTGTCTACAAATTACACATATTCCTCTCATGTACTAAATGTGCTCATGCCCATCTTAGAACCCCAAAATTCTAATCTAACTTTGTCATGAAAATGTCAATCCATGATCTCATAAGCTATATCAGGTCTAGATGAAAATGAAACTCTTTGTGTATGTCTTCTTGTGTGTAGACCTGTAAACAGAAATGAAAACTTATCTGCTCCACACACATTCAGCATACAATACAGACATACAATAATGCAGTAATCATTCCCATTTATAAAAGGAAGAATGGAAAGGAGATAACACTCTGGACCGTAGAAATTCTGAAATCTGGTGGGGTGCCAGTTACCACGTTCTCAAACTTGAGGTCAGTGGGCATTCTTTGATTAAGGCCTATTCTCTTCCCTTGGCATGGTCCCCTAGTCCAATATTTCTTTGAGGCTCTTGACTCTGCCCATTTGGTGCTTGGATCTGTCCCCTGAGATGTCCTTCCTTTTATGTAAGAAATAAACACTACTCTGTGTTTTCCACTGAATAGTTTTTCAGCAGCTTCTTAGCCATAGAAAGCTGGAAACCCAGAGACTCCTTTTCAATTTTAACTGTCTCAGTCTCTTTCAGCTCATATTGTTACATGAACTTTAAACACTTTACCTTTAAATACTTTGTGGGTTTCCTGTGCATCATATTATAAAAGCAACTTCATTAGATAAAAGTCACAGAAAAAAAAATTTGAAAGTTCTCTCTCTACTTTGACATACTGAAGACCCTTAAGTAGCACTTTTGTCTACCTGAGAAGATCTACTATATACCGTCTTAAATCTTTCTGAGTTATTAACAAAGGGTCTTATAGCCACATCCTCACTCTGATCTTTAGATTGTGGCTCTATTTACTTTGATAAACTTTTGATGGTTTGAGACTAGAATTAAGTTAGAGCTTTATTTTCTAACCCAGAACATCCTGGGCCTTCTATATTTTGTTAAAATTCAGCTTGTGGATTAGAACAGTTCCTTCTTTGTTCATTTCTCTCTTCTTGTCACATGTAGCTGAGTGGCCAATTAATAATTTTCTCTCTCTGCCTCCTAATATTCTAGCCAAATCCATAACTTCTTTAGGTACATATGCTGAAAAATGTTTTTTCACCATTTTTTATCTTTTCAATAACTTTGTTAATAGTTTCCTTGCTGCTTTTTCAGCCTTTACCTACCTACTGGTTCTAAAGCCAATGCCACCTGTATTATTAGAGCTTTGTTACAGCAGCATCCTACTTCTAGGTGTAAATTGCTGTATCAGTTAACTTTTACTACCTAATAAGTCACCACGAAACTGGGTGGCTTGAAACAAGAATCATTTATTTGCTCACAAATCTGTGGGCCAGCAACTTAGCCTGGGCTCAGTTGGGATAGCTCATCTCTGCTTCATGCTGTGCACCTGAGCCCACTCTTATGTCTGGGACCTCAGCTGGGATGGCTGTGATGTTTGTAATGTCAGGAATAACTGGGCCTCCCTAACTAGAGTCTGGCTTGGGCTTTCTCTCATATTGGCAGCATTCTATTAGCCAAAGCAATTTGCAAGGAAATCCAGTTTTAAGGGATGGAGGGAGAGACTCCATCTGTTGGTAGGAGAAATGTCAAACTTTCATGGCAAAGTGGTGCTCATACAGAATGGAAAAAAATTTGTAGATTCTATAATTTATCAGAGATTTATAACTGGAAGGCAGAGGAGTTTTAAGGGAGAGGTTTTTTTTTTTTTGCTTGTTTTTTTTTATTTTAAGAGAGGACTTATTTTTTTTTTAAATAATAGAAGAAATGTAAGTATTCTTAAAGATTCAGCCAGGGGCCAAGAGTTTAGCAGAGTTAGAAGATTTAGGCAATAGAGTAGATTAACTGTTGGAGCAAGTTTCCAGAGGTAATTGTGGAAAATGGGATCCAAAGCATAGAATTGATTATCCTCTTTGGACAAAGGGAAGAGACTACTTATATGAATCAGAAGGGAAGGAACAAAGCTATGTGTGCATGCAACTAAATTTGGATGGGGAATTGATAGTTGAAGTAATTCTCCCCTGAATGTGGTTGGCTTTCTTGGTGAGGTAAATGGCAATATAATTTACTGATAGTTATGGAAATAGTGACTTGAAGATGAAAGAGAGAATAAACCTTGAGGTAGTGAGAGAGTTCATTGACTAGGGAAGAATTAAAGGGTTGTTGATTCATGTTGAGGGCCCAGGTGAGGGTGGAAACAAAAAGTATTCAGTGGCAGCAATGAGGAGCTGATAAAGGGAAGTCCTACAGGAAACAGCATGGTTAAGTTTTCAGTGTTGAAGGCTGATGCTAGCAACATTGTGGGAAGTACGCCACCGGGAGACCAGATCAGCAGTAGAAATTCCTGGGTCTTAGTTTGGACAGCTATAACAAATTACCATAGACTTGTTGGCTTACAAACAACAGGAATTTATTTCTCACAGTTCTAGAGGCTGGAAGTTCAAGATCAGAATGCCAGCATGGTCAGGTTCTGGTGAGAACCCTCTTCCAGGTTGCAGACTGCCAACTTCTCCTTGTATCGTTCCATGGTGCAAAGAGGGTGAGAGAGAGCTCTCTGGGATCCCTTTTAAAAGGGCACTAATATATATATATATATATATATATATATATATATATATATATATATAGGTTCTTCCCTCGTGATGTAGTCACCTCCCAAAGGGTCCACCTCCTAACACCATCACTTTGGGGGTTAATATTTCAACATACGGATTTTGAGGGGACATAACCATTCAGTCCATTGCACCCTGTTATGAGGCTGTTCCACTTACTATTCCTGCATAATCAATTTCCCTCAAATGCAGTAGCTTAAAACAACCGTGGTAAAATATTCATGGATTCTGTGGGTCAGGAATACAGAAAGTACAAAAGGGACAACTTATTTATGTTTCATGGTGTCTCGGGTCTCAAGATTTGAAAGCTGCAGGTGCTGCGGGTGAGTTGATGGCAGGGGCTGAGATCACATGAAAGCTTGTTGACCCACATGGCTGCTCCCTGGACCGAGAGGAACAGAAGTCTAGGACTGCCAACTCAAGCACCTATTTGTGGCTGTTCCATGTGGCTTCTTTTCCTTGCAGGGTGGCTGCCTGAGGGCATTTTTATTCCTAACATAGTGGCTCAGGGTTCCAAGTATAGTGTGTTTTAGGGAACAGGTGGAAGCTGAATCATACTTGATGATCCAGCTTTGGAAGCTGCATAGAGTTACTTCTACAGCATTCTACTGTTTATAAGCAAGTCACACAACCACACAGATTCAAGCGAAGGTGAAACAGTTTGTCCCTCTTGATGAGTAAGCAGCAAGATTCTAGAAGAGCTTGTGGGATGGAGCTCTTGCATCCATCTTTGGAAAATACAATCGGTCATAGGAGCTTTATAGTCATCTGAGTAAACAGTTGAATCTTGGAACCGAGGTAATAATAGCAGAGATGGAGGGACAGGCTTGGTTTTGTAAAATGAGCCATCTATGGAATCAACCAACTGACTCTCTCTCCTAAATCTTCTTCCTTAATGAGAATGTTGCAGGACATAGGTGTAAGGTCTCAAATGCTTATTCACGAAAACAATAAGTCTCAATATTTTCACTTCTCTATTTAAGCAAGCCTTATAGTATTGGTTTCCACTCACTGTGTATAGCATTGTAGAGGCTTATAAAGAAAGAAAAGTTATGGTCCTTTTACCAGGGATACACAGAAGCTCTTAAGAGATATGGGGCTCAAGCACCTGGGAGAGAAAATGTTATATATGTACAACCTCATTTTAAAAATAGAATGTGATTACAACCTTTTAGAATGACATACATGAATCATTGCTAAAGGAAAAGAAAATTTGAATATTTGAAGAGATAACTAACACACTAGGTTGGAGAAATGCTAAATATTTGGGTGAAATGTACAGCTACTTGGTGTAAAGCAAAACTCAGTCTTTTCCTCAAGCAATTGTCTTCTTTCATTTTGAGGTTGTAAATGACAGTTTTTAAATACTCTTCATACATTCAGATGACCTGGCAAGCATAACTTTGGTTATGTTTTTAACTGATTAAATACATATATTTAAAAATTTATTTCCTGTTTCCATGGATCTCCTTGATGCAAGGTGTTGAGTGAGCCTTACTTCTGGAGGACAGGAATTCCTAACTTCCCTTGAATGTTTTTAACACTTGGGTGTATTTGTTCATTCTCTATCTCAGTTTTATCCTATGAAATGGAAGAATGAGCCAAAGGTGATCATAACTTGAAAAACCTTCATAAAGATAATGGTGCAATAATACAAAATGCTCATATGCTCATTCAAAAGACTTGCTAACTCAGGTGGAGCCAAAGGATTTATCTTCAAGATGGGAATTCAGAACCAGAGCTGAGATTTGGCAAATGAAAGTGTATGTTATAAAAGCCAGGAGGGTGCCTTTTCTCATAAATATTTACACAGAGATCTCAGGTGGCTGCAAATCTCTAAATGTCAAATACTAATGCCTGTGTGGGCTTTTATTTTTTACCCTCAAAATAGTCAACTATCCACACTAATATCATTTCAAAGGGAATTTTGGAAATGAAATGAATAAAGTAGCAACTTCAAAATTAGGAACTAGGGTGGTTGTTTAATGTTCTGATATTTATGAAAAGAATTTCTCTATTTGCTTAGATTTGTAAAGCTTAGGTTTCTAGGAGTTTTCAATTTTGGTCTTGTTTTGTTTCCTGAAAAGAGACTTTTTTCAAAATAAGATTTTAATAAATTCGATTTTGTGCCTCAAAAAAATGTTGATGCAAGTGGGTTGCCAACTTTGAGCTGAAAGACTCTCTTTGAGGGTAAAATTCGCCATACAATTTTTTTCCTCATTCATCTTGAGACCCAGTGTCCTAATTTTAACATTGAGAAAGTTATCTTTTTACTTTTAATAATGAATAAAATAATAATAAATGTTGATGTTTTATGAATGGTTGAAGGATCAGTTGAAACTAAAGCATAGGGATATTGGAAAGATATTTACGTACTAGTTGTATGATCTTGGGAAGTTCATTTAACCTTCAGTTTCCTTGTTGTAAAATGGGGATAATAATACTTCTTTACTTTATACGTTTCTTGTTTCTTGTTAGTACTTTTATTCAACTATCATTTTTGAATAATTTATACTCTGGGGATGGGCAGATGGACAGAATGTAGCCCCTGTGTTCCAGGCACATTCTGTTTTGGGGCAAAACGGTTGATTATTTTCCCATATTGAACAACTGATAGTTGTAATGTCATACACACAGAATCTTTGCCATTTATTTTTTTAACACGAACAAACATATTAAATTATTCCATGGTTCATTACCAGAGGTTTCCCTGCTGCCTTCAAATAAGCAGAAAACACTATTCTTTCTTCAACATAGAGTTTTAGCTACAAGATAAGTTTGATACACAAGATAAGTTTGATACACTTGATAGTTGAGTATACATTTACATATACATGCAAAGTTTTAGAATAAATACTTTGTTTTTGCTGTTATTTATGTTAACACACTAATATATTGTTCTTCCAGGTCCAGCAAACAATCCACCTCATTTGTGATTCTTCCTCCTTAGGCCTTCTGGAATTTGTCACTTCCTTATTCCTGCAAATTTGAAATATGACACTTATTGCATAGTATTTTATTTATTTGTTTTTCTGTCTGACTTCTCAGACAGTTTGTTTGGGATCTCAGGATCCAAGAGAAAAAAGTGTTTGAAGAAGAAGGTAGTGAATTAAAGAGTCAAATATTGCTGAGAAATACGGTACAGTAAGAAAGGAGAAGGCACCTTGTCATGGCAAAATTGGGGAACCTGGTGACATTGGCAAGAGGAGTTGTGAGTGTGAGAGTTCAGTGGAGTGTGAGAAACAGAAGCCTGAATGAAGGGAGTTAAAGAGAGAATTGGTGATAAGGAATCTGGAGTTTTCTTATTAAAGTGTTATGGATAATTCCAAAGGAGTTACAAAGATTCTGAGGCCTGAGGATTTGTGGTTGTTGCTAAGGTAGGACATTAGCTACAATGTTGTGCTGGTCAGAGTAATTTGGTAGAGATGAAAGCATGAACTTTGACCTTCAGGAGAAGCCAGGGGATTACACTCATTGACAAAGGAAGATGAGCAAAGAATATAACTACAGTTACAGAGAGTAGGTAGGTCTAGTGAAAGGATGATTAAGTAGTCTCTTCTCTCACTTCTATTTTACTAGAAAATAAGATATAGGGTCAATGTCTGTGATGGTTAACTTTGTGTGTCAAGTTGACTGGCCACAGATTAAATATTATTTCTGGGTGTGTCTGTAAGGGTGTTTCTGGATGAGATTAACATTTGAATTGGTGGACTCAGTAGACTGCCTTCGCCAATGTGGAGGTATCCAATCCATGGAGGGGTTGAATAGAATAAAACATAGAGGAAAGAGGAATTTGCCCTTTTTTGTTTCTTGCCTGCTTGATTTGGACATCTCATTTCATATTACCTGGCCCGGTGACTGGGATTTAAACCATGGGCTCCTCTGATTCTCAGACCTTCTGAATTAAATTGAATTACACACCCAGCTTTCTTAGGTCTCCACCTTACAGATGGCAGAAATTATAGAGGAATAAGCCTCCAGAATTGTGTGAGCCAATTTGTCACAATAAATAAAGAAATAAATTTTGTTAAAAATCTATTTATTATCTATCTATCTATCTATCTATTACCTATCTATTTATATATCTATGTATCTCCTACCAGTTCTGTTTCTCTGGAAAATCTTGACTAATATATCTGAGAGTCAGAAAGCAGAAGGCACATTGGAAAGAAGAGACGAGCGTATAAGAAATACAACTGTCTTTTGGAGAGGGGGATGGTGAATTGAGGATGGGATGTATTAGGGCTTCCAGACGTCAACTGAAAAAACAAAAAGCACAACGTGAGAGATGTGAGTTAGGTTCTGCTTGGTGCATAATGAGGACTATAGCCTGGGAGACAGCCTTTCAGCTCTGAGGAACTGCTCCAAAGAGGTAGGGGAGGAGGAAATCAGTATATATGTGATTTTGGTGAAGGGGGATACAAACAATCAAGACACATTTTAGCAGAGGGTTGCTGCTAGTCATGAGGAGCAGATGTCTCCACTAATGATTTTAGTTTTTCTCTAGATATGAGAAGATTCAAGAAACTGGGTTCATAAAATCTTCTCCTAAAAATATCTAACTATCTGAAGGCCTGTTCTGTCAGTTTTTCCAAGAGCACAGAGTGCCTCATTCCTAATCTCTATCCTGAACTCCTTTCGAGGTGTGTTGAAGTGACTGTAGTGGCTAGTGACTTAATCCTTGTAGAGGCAGATGGCAAGTGACAATTTTTAGTTGGCACACACAAGGCTAAAAACTTTCTCATTGTCTGTGATCCCTTACTAAAAGTTTTGAGCTTTTTCTTCTATCACCTTTGGCTGTGGCTATGCAGACTTAGGCTCATAGCAGGCTCATGATTGAGTTCAACCAGGGATTAGGGTTTCCTTTTAAGTAAATGATGGAAGAAGACAAGGACCTGAAAGTACATGATAGGACATGGAATATTCTTTCTTCTATCTTCGATATTATCCAGTTTCAAGGCCTCAAATATCATCCATACATTAATATCTTCAAAATGCTATCATCATCCCAACTCTGTCCCTAAATTCCATATGCACGTTCCCAACTTTGCACTTGGATGTCTAATATGTATCTCAAACTTACAAGGTCCGAATCCAAAGTGCATATTGTTTGCAAAACTTACTCCCTCTCACACTCTCCCTCATCTCAATAAATGACAGCTCTAATCTCTACACAATATAAAATCTTGGAGCCACGATTAAGTGTTAGCTTGCTCTCACACCTCACATCCTCTCCATTTACCAATGTTGTTAGCTCTTCCCTCAGAATATATCAGAACCAGGCCACATCTCATTTCCTTTTCACAGCTACCACTTGGCCCAAGCCACCATCATGCCTTGTCTGCATTTGTTCTTTCTGCTTCTAGCCTTACACATTGTACTCTAACACCAAGTCCATAGCAGACTGGTCCTTCCTTTGTTTGTGTTTCCTTTGTTTCTGTGAAAACAACACAAATCAGTTCCCATGATTACTCAGCTCAAAGCGTGCTAATGGGTTTCTCATCTCACTTAGAAAAATAGTGAAGTCTTCAAAATAGACCAATAGGGGTGATCTTTGTAGCCCTTTCCTCTCTGACCTCATCTTCTACCACTCTTCTAGTGGCTCACACTCTACTGCAGTCACACTGGCCTGGTTGCTGTCCCTGGAATATAGCAGTTAGTCTTTGTTTTATTTTTCTTCAGTAACGTTCCTCCATGAAATTCTGTTTTCTTAGGTATCTGTGTGGCTGGCTCCCTGGAGAGGCTGATCTGACTCTGCTACTTAACATAACACCCTCTGCTCTTACCTTCTGTCATTTCCTAGCGTTTCTCTGACTTATCTTACTTCTTTGTGTGTGATGCACAAAATTCACATTTTGGCCAAATGTCCTTATGCTTAAGGCAATGATTGGCTAAAGCTGAACGTCACTATTATAGAAAAAAAACTCTGAATTATATACATATAATATTTACTTTTACATTTAAAAATTTTATTAATAAAAATATGGACATCAATTTTACAAATCTTGACCTTACAGAATTGAAACAGCAACTTCTCAGCATTGTTAGGTGCTAGATTGCTCTGGAGATACCATGTTGCATCTTTGTGATACTGAGTAGATGTTCACTTTCAAAGACTAGGATTTTTTTTCTTTTTTCTTTTCTTATAATAAATCACAATATCACACTGCCTCATTTTATTCACTTACTCATTTTATTTCTCTTGGGTATTATTTGTACAGGATTTTGGTATCTCTCTCTCTCTCTTTTTTTTAATCTTTATCGGAGTATAATGGCTTTACAATGGTGTGTTAGTTTCTGCTTTATAACAAAGTGAATCAGTTATACATATACATATGTTCCCATATCTCTTCCCTCTTGCATCTCCCTCCCTCCCACACTCCCAATCCCACCCCTCTAGGTGGTCACAAAGCACCAAGCTGATCTCCCTGTGCTATGCGGCTGCTTCCCACTAGCTATCTATTTTAGGTTTTGTAGTGTGTATATGTCCATGCCACTCTCTCACTTTGTCCCACCTTACCCTTCCCCCTCCCCATATCCTCAAGTCCATTCTCTAGTAGGTCTGTGTCTTTATTCCCGTCTTGCCCTTAGGTTCTTCATGACCATTTTTTTTTATTCCATATGTATGTGTTAGCATATGGTATTTGTTTTTCTCTTTCTGACTTACTTCACTCTGTATGACAGACTCTAGGTCCATCCACCTCACTACAAATAACTCAATTTCATTTCTTTTTATGGCTGAGTAATATTCCATTGTATATATGTGCCATATCTTTATCCATTCAACTGTCGATGGACACTTAGGTTGCTTCCATGTCCTGGCTATTGTAAATAGAGCTGCAATGAACATTGTGGTACATGACTCTTTTTGAATTATGGTTTTCTCAGGGTATATGCCCAGTAGTGGGATTGCTGGGTTGTTTGGTAGTTCTATTTTTAGTTTTTTAAGGAACCTCCATACTGTTCTCCAAAGTGGCTGTATCAATTTACATTCCCACCGACAGTGCAAGAGGGTTCCCTTTTCTCCACACCCTCCAGCATTTATTGTTTGTAGATTTTTTGATGATGGCCATTCTGACTGGTGTGAGATGATATCTCATTGTAGTTTTGATTTGCATTTCTCTAATGATTAATGATGTTGAGCATCCTTTCATGTGTTTGTTGGCAATCTGTATATCTTCTTGGAAAAAATGTCTGTTTAGGTTTTCTGCCCATTTTTGGATTGGGTTGTTTGGTTTTTTGATATTGAGCTGCATGAGCTGCTTGTAAATTTTGGAGATTAATCCTTTGTCAGTTGCTTCATTTGCAAATATTTTCTCCCATTCTGAGGGTTGTCTTTTGGTCTTGTTTATGGTTTCCTTTGCTGTGCAAAAGCTTTTAAGTTTCATTAGGTTCCATTTGTTTATTTTTGTTTTTATTTCCATTTCTTTAGGAGGTTGGTCAAAAAGGATCTTGCTGTGATTTATGTCATAGAGTGTTCTGCCTATGTTTTCCTCTAAGAGTTTTATACTGTCTGGCCTTACATTTAGGTTTTTAATCGATTTTGAGTTTATTTTTGTGTATGGTGTTAGGGAGTGTTTTAATTTCATTCTTTTACATGTACTGTCCAGTTTTCCCAGCACCACTTATTGAAGAGGCTGTCTTTTCTCCACTGTATATTCTTGCCTCCTTTATCAAAGATAAGGTGACCATATGTACGTGGGTTTACCTCTGGGCTTTCTATCCTGTTCCATTGATCTATATTTCTGTTTTTGTGCCAGTACCATACTGCCTTGATTATTGTAGCTTTGTAGTATAGTCTGAAGTCAGGGAGCCTGATTCCTCCAGCTCCCTGGAGGATTCCTCCAATGGAATTCCTCCATTTTTTTCCCCCAAGATTTCTTTGGCTATTTGGGGTCTTTTGTGTTTCCATACAAATTGTGAAATTTTTTGTTCTAGTTCTGTGAAAGATGCCAGTGGTAGTTTGATAGGGATTGCATTGAATCTGTAGATTGCTTTGGGTAGTAGAGTCATTTTCACAATGTTGATTCTTCCAATCCAAGAACATAGTATATCTCTCCTTCTATTTGTATTACCTTTAATATCTTTCATCAGTGTCTTATACTTTTCTGCATACAGGTCTTTTGTCTCCTTAGGTAGGTTTGTTCCTAGATATTTTATTCTTTTTGGTGCAATGGTAAAAGGGAGTGTTTTCTGGATTTCACTTTCAGATTTTTCATCATTAATGTATAGGAATGCAAGAGATTTCTGTGCGTTAATTTTGTATCCTGCTACTTTACCAAATTCATTGATTAGCTCTAGTAGTTTTCTGGTAGCATCTTTAGGATTCTCTGTGTATAGTATCATGTCATCTGCAAACAGTGACAGCTTTACTTCTTCTTTTCCAATTTGGATTCCTTTTATTTCTTTTGCTTCTCTTATTGCTGTGGCTAAAACTTCCAAAACTATGTTGAATAATAGTGGTGAGAGTGAGCAACCTTGTCTTGTTCCTGATCTTAGTGGAAATGGTTTCAGTTTTTCACCATTGAGGACGATGTTGGCTGTGGGTTTGTCATATATGGCCTTTATTATGTTGAGGAAGCTTCCCTCTATTCCTACTTTCTGAGAGTTTTTATCATAAATGGGTGTTGCATTTTGTTGAAAGCTTTCTCTGCATCTTTTGAGATAATCATATGGTTTTTCTCCTTCAGTTTATTAATATGGTGTATCACATTGATTGATTTGCATGTATTGAAGAATCCTTGCATTCCTGGGATAAACCCCATTTTATCATGGTGTATGATCCTTTTAATGTGCTGTTGGATTCTGTTTGCTAGTATTTGGTTGAGGAATTTGCATCTATGTTCATCAGTGATATTGGCCTGTAGTTTTCTTTCTTTGTGACATCTTTGTGTAGTTTTGGTATCAGGGTGATGGTGGCCTCATAAAATGAGTTTGGGAGTGTTCCTCGCTCTGCTATATTTTGGAAGAGTTTGAGAAGGATAGGTGTTAGCTCTTCTCTAAATGTTTGATAGAATTCACCTGTGAAGCCATCTGGTCCTGGGCTTTTGTTTGTTGGAAGATTTTAAATCACAGTTTCAATCAGTGCTTGTGATTGGTCTGTTCATATTTTCTATTTCCTCCTGGTTCACTCTTGGCAGGTTGTGCATTTCTAAGAATTTGTCCATTTCTTCCTAGGATTTTTTTTCTAGCTCTGCTCATATAATGTAATGGTGGTGATATTCTCATCATGTTTTTAAAGTTCTCATTCCTCAACATGAGAAAATAGGTAAAGACATTTCATTTTTAGCTCCTAGATCAGATAAACTTGTCTATGTTGATGATGTCATTTCAGTGAAATAATTCCATAAATTACAACTTTTATACTGCTAGATAAAAGATGCTTACTGAGTACTTTCAGAAGCAAATTTGAGATTGTTTGTCTCACTTACCATATTTTATTTCTGATATTTTTGTTCTACACCATACTTTAAGCGAAATGTTATTTTTCTTATATATCATAAGAAAACATGGGTCTGGAAATACGGAAATGGAGTGAAAACATGGTTTAAAGATAACTAGATTCTCTCTTGGCTTCTATTGGTGTCTCAGCTTTCATTGCATGGACACTAATTTTAGCACCTACTCTGGTAGAGAATGCTATAGAAATTATTAAGTGAGGAATACATACACTATCAAGGTTTATCAAGTTTATCTGTAGTTTCCAGCAAATAAATGGTTTTCTCTTCAAACAGAAGTCTATCCCCTTCAGTATTATATGTGAAGTACAGCACAAGATATTCTTTTGCTCTGTAATCTTTTTCTAAACATATAATTTATGGATTCTGTTCTGTTAGAACTTATTATAAGAGCATAGCAAGACAGTGACAAAATGTGTTGTGTGTTAGGCTTTTGTCTTTGGCTGAAAAAGAATGTGGTCAACTGTTTCTCTGATAATGTCCAGCAGTTCATTTGTATTACACAGGGCTAGAATCAATTTGTGGACACTCAACCAAAGGGTGTTATTTCCTCTTCTGTAAATCTTTTTTCTATCACAATCATCATGTTGTTATCTGTGTGGAACTCAGCAATCTCTTGGCCAGCTGACAAAACAAGATGCACTGTTGAATTTCATCACGAATCCATATGCTGTCAAACATTTTTTGAAAAATCATATGCTGTTTCTGCATCTCCAAACACCTGTTTGGCCAGACTGAAAGGAATTTCCACAGACTTTTGTGTGTATAGAAAAGTATAACGAAGAAAGAAAAAATGATTTTGACAACTTGTTCTCCAAAAGGAATTTTGAACCTAAGATTAGTAAGTTTTGTAAATCTCCAAAATTCTTTCCTTTTCAGGGACTAAAAAATTTGCTGGTTTGTGTTAACCAAATGCATAAGAATTTTGTTTAATATTTTAGCATCCATAATGTCAAAATGTTAAAAGAATTTCCTTCCAAAAGCATTTTTGGAATGTCTCATTTTCTTATTTGATTAGTGAGAACAAACTGTGCTTTTCATACCTTATTTTTCTCTTATTCTTATATTCTGTAGAATGTGTACAAAAAGGATTTGTCATGCATGTTGCTATATGTGACTTTGGTGTCTGTTCTACTCAAATTTTGAGCTGGTAGATTGATCCTCTGCTTTTAGATGCTGTTTCCAAATGATGAAGAATATCCAAATAAATGTGTTCTTGAAAGACTAATGGCAAAAATGGGATTAAATAATTAAAAACTAAATACTGTTTTCAAAGGTTAATATTTAATTTTAGGAAAACTCTTAATATTAGAGTTCTTCCTTTTATTATTTAATATTAATATACTGTTGACTCAAACCGGATATAATATTATTTTTAAAGTTTTGTAACTAACACAGTCTTCCAATTTTGTAATAACTACAAATATATGTACCTATTTATTTTAGTTAGAAGTTCTTAAAATTTGCTTTTGTTAATAAAAGTAATAGCTATTCCAACCATATTTAAATGTTACAATATGTTTTACTTCAATAAGAGACAAATGTATATCAAATGTCTGAGAATTGCAATAAATATATGAAGTGAATTTTACCTCAAATATAGAATGCAAACCTATATTTAAAGTTAAATATTAAGATATTGGCAGCAAATTTGAATTAGGGTCTCTGTTCACTGTTGTGCACACTGGATATGATGATAACCTATGTAATTATGTAATAATTATCCATGTGAATTTCAGGGACACCAGAATTTATACTGAAGGAGTTATTCAGTCACTTGGTTTTTAAAGCCTCAAAGCTGAAGATGAAATGTCAGATTCGGCTCATATGCTAGAGCTAGGGATGAAATTTGGTGCATCTTTACTTAAAACCATTAAGATATAATAGATAATATGTAAAGGTATATCTTTATATGTTATGAAGTTACAAAAGATATTTTTACTGTTTACTTCTATATTTTTGCCTGCTGAAAGTAAGCAAGCTTCATATGAGCAGATTTTTGTTTTGTTTTGTTTACATCTTTATCCCTAATGTCCAGAGCAACACCTGATATGTTGATCTTTCTCAAAAAATATTTGTTGAACAAAGCAATGATTAATGGATTGTTTATAATAATCAACCACCATTAGGCCTAAGGAGGAATGTGTAGACACAAGAAGACTAAAGAGAAGAACGTGCAAAAATGGTGGGATCAAAATACTAGAAGTCTTTATGAAGTTCAAATATATTTGGAGAAGGGTTAATAGAGGTAGAAAGTTAGAAGAATAGGAGGTGATGGTGTTGAAAGTAGTGCAGTTAATTGTAATGACAAAGTATGGGGTGTGACATGAGAGTGGGTGTTTGAGGCAGTTAAGTAAGGGGCAAAGATAATTAGAAATGAAGAGGTTCAGAAGCTGAGAAGCCAGGATCCTAGGTGAATGTGGTGAGCTCTGGGGATATACTAGGCTCTCAATTTTGTCTCAATAGCTTTTTGAGATTTACTGGGGAAGAACGTAAGTCTGATGTCACTCACTGTGCACTGCTTCAACTCCAGACTCTTCCAGACTTCTGCTTCTTCTGTACCTAGAAATACCTTCCCCGTGTTTTGAGTCTAGCTAAAAATAAATTTATGATAAAGTGACATAGACGAGTATTAGTTAGAATAAAGATTTATCTGCTCTAAAGATACTCAGATAAAGTGCTTAAACAAGATAGAAATTTCTTTCTTTCTCATGAGACTGTTCAGAGTTAGGTAATCTAGGACTGGTAGAATGCCTCTATTCCTTGAGGTCTTCTAGGAACCAAAACTATCTTGGTCTCACTGATCCTGAATCATCTCATTCAAAATGGTATGTCACCATATTTGATAGATCCACCCAATAACCAGATGAAGAAAGAGGGTCCATGATTGCATACTTTCTAGTGCCACCTAGAAGTATAATACTATACTCCTGTTCATGTCTTATTGGCCTGAAATGCCATTACTACCTGTAAGGGGGAATAGGGCTGTGGGCTATAGCTTGATAGCTAAGTTCCTAGCTAAAATTTGGGGATTCTATTTCTCAAATAAGGGGAGATGGATCTTAAGCACTTTTAGTGTTGAGTTTCTTGATGGCCATGGGGATAATGAGGCCCCCAAAGTAATAGAATCCCACTGGTGATGTTTAACTATTAGGGGGCTAGAGAGACATCATTATTGTAACAAATGGCAAGGTTGAGGATCAGCTAGTGGGACTGAGCTTTCAAGATGGTTAATAGGCCCTTGTCTTTCTAGGAGAAAAATTGATAGGCAGTCAAGCAAGATATCATAAATGAGGTCTTTTGTAGAAATCTAGAAATTCTTCAGAAGTTCTCTTTTATGTCTAAAACTGCTTTGTATAGAAACTGTATGAGCAGAAAGGGTCTAAAACTGAGCTGTAAAAAGGGGAAGCTGGAGATGGTGACAATTGGATTGGAAATGGCATTTAGCTTTGTCTAGGACATCTATGAAATGAGCACAAGTGGCATGGTGACTTGGAGGAAGAATATGACAATGATAATTCTTAGAATTTTAGGACAATTAGAGAACGATAGCTCAAGTTTGTTATCAGGAAACTAAGATGGAATGGGCTTACGAGATGTTGATATGATCTGTAACATAATATTAGGATAGTTCTATTATTGATTAATGAAACAGAGGACTTTAGAGTACTCCTGTAATCAAATGCTGGTATTAATTATAAAACATATTTTGGATGTAAAAAATAATTGATGTAGTGGATTAATAGAAAGCACACACTGCCACATAATTTATACATTCAAATAGAAGTGGAGATTATCTCAAACTAATCACTGTTAATTTTCTGTGTATTGCTCTGTTAATATCATGACTTCAGACTTACCTTCATTCTACCATGAGTATAGCAGGGTACTGATTTAACCTTTTTGAAATATTCAAAGATTTTGCAATAGCTTTCAAAAAATGGAGAAAGTTAAAATGAAGATGAAATAGATTCTAGACCATTTAGATAAGGCAGCTGTCATTATGATTGAAGCCAAGTACGAAAAATATACTTTACTATTAAATTTAGCTCTGAACTTACTGTTCATAGGGATAGAATAGAAACTATCTCACATAATTCTCATTGATTATAAATTGGAAATATACAAAGTTTCCATAGATTTTTCTGGCTTTCTCATAATCCTTCTTTGAGTTATTTCATAAACTATAAAGAATAGCCCATTCCCTCTGCCATTTTGTGTTTCTCCTTAAAGCTTTGTATTAAAATCTATTTTATTCTGTTGATCTTCCCGGTATTTGTGTAAAATAATATCACAAAGTGAGTCTAAGTGAGAGGATGGAAGAGTCCTTCCAAAGGTGACATTCCAAATAGTCCACATCCATAAACATCAGACATCCTTTATGTTTATGTTGTTTAAAAAGGCAGGACTAAATATCCTGCCTTTGAACACTAGTGCTGATGGTTTTATCTTTACAAATTTTGGTATATTATTTGACTTCTTTGAGGTACAATTTCCACATTTGAAAGGTGAAGCTAATGATATATACCTTGACATTTTTGTTCTAAGGATTATAACATAGCAAGCTACTTAAAAAATACTTGGTGAATCAACGAGTTCTTGAAAAACATACATAAAAATTTTAGCACACAGACTATTTTCGATAACTATTATTTCCTGCTAAGACAAATTTTAAATGCTTAAAAAAATATAGACCTGTTGCACTAATAGAAGTTGTATTTTGTTGAATAACAAGCCTTATAATAATTTCATTTAGTTTTCTGTGCTTAAAGATATCTTACCATTGAAACTGTATACTTATAAAGAGGCCAGCCTGTGATCCTGAGCCACAGACACTGCAACGCTGAGCAATCAAATAGCTTCCTTAGTTTGCTTTGCCATTGTCTCTAACTGGTTAAGTGATATCAAAAGACCTTCCTTCTACAGTCTGTTCTGTAAAAAGAGTATGGAATATCAGAGAGAGCCTGTGTAAGAACATTCATACGCCACCCATAAATGCAGTTCTTCAAACTTTGTTTTCTGCACTGTTTTGTATCCTCCAAATACTATCGTGTTTTTTGAAACTTTTTTTCTCTTAGAGGATAATTTCTCTTTGTTCAAGGAATGACATTCTGAGTCTAGCGCCACACACCTCTGTATATAATATAATGCTCACTAAAATTTATTGCTCTCCATTATGCTTACGTTTGCAGGTAGCTATGTTTCCAAGGCTTCTTTCAGGTTGTTCAACAGAAGACTCCTTGAGGAATCAAATATTTCATGCCAATTTCTACTGAAGCTATGGTTTAAATGAAATACCAAACATAAACTATAGCTTCATTCAGGGATTCACTTGTTCCCAGAGCCTTTACATTGGCCATTATCAAGGTCACTAAGGCTGGATGAACTTTATCTTGTTGCCTCTGAGCCTTGCATGCCTCACAGTAACCTTGAAGTATCACTGAGGAAAATATGAGTGTCTCTAAACCCAGGATTTGATCAGATTTATTCCTAAATGCAGGGATATATTTTTTAAACTTTTATTTTAAGTCTACTTATACCTAAAATCTTTTTTGAAGAAAACTGAAAAAACTAGAAATCTTTATTTGTTGTCATGCTATCTCAAATGCCTGACATTGCTCCCTATTTCATTAATTGCTTTAAAACTAAAGTTCAGAGTAGTGAAGTTGTGTATATAACTTTATTAACCCTAGTTTTGCTTTTGTCTTGTTTCCTCTCACGGGATAACCTCAAACCTTGATTAGTTATTTAAAAATCAATATCTTATAAAAGGAAAATTACTTTTATATCTTACTTTACAGTGTTCTGCTATACACAGCATTATTGGTTTAAATGAAGAAATGTTAACTGTTTAAATCAAAAGTAAACCTTATGCATGGCTTATATACAGCAGACTCAGCAGGCATGGGCTACTGCATGGCAAAAAAACCCCACAAAAAACATTAATAAAGTAGTTTATCACCTACTTACTCTCCCAAATTCATTTAAAATTAGGATCAGTTATGTTCATTGTCAGCTTATTGTGCTATTCGTTTGTTTTGTGCTTTCTTTTTGTTTCTTTTTTTTTTTAATAACATGACTTTAAGAGGTTGGTATTCAGAAACTTTAACACTTCCAATTGGAGGTTAGTTATTCCACAATTAAAACAGTGGCCAGCCATCCACTTATACAGATTATATGGATTTATTTTATTTACACCTTCAGTCTTCTAAAAGGAGCTGAAGTCAGGGACTTAAAATTCTCCTTTTCCTTTCTAGCACTTCTTACCTGAGCAATGTACATTTGCCAGTTTTCTTGTCCTCTATGCACATTATGTCTCCAGGCCTAGCCTTCAAGTGAAGTATAGCTAGAATGCTTAGGGTCACTATACAGGATTTTGTTCAAGGTGAAAATGCCCTCCTGGTGTTATACTCTTTTTGGAAGAAAGTGGAGCCAACTCACAGTTAGGGTTCTTTTCTATGTCATATGTTCACTGATTAAGAAGATGCTGAGCTTGAGGAGGGCTCACTCATTCCTAAGAGTACCGACAATGTGGGCACTGGGATGGTGTTAAAACATATAATTCCAAAACTTTTGGAAAAGCAGGCAGGATAGAACACAATGAAGCTAAGCAATGAAAGTAATATTGAGAATGCAAAAATAAGCCAAATAAAGTAACTTCTATAAAGCAGAAAGCAACCAAAGAAATATCCTGTTTTCCACAAACTGAACATATTTTAAAGCTTAAAGGGTACACGTAATGCTTCCAGACTAAAGGCAAGGAACTGCTGATGATTGTTTCTGTGAAATAATTCATAATTATTCTGTTAAATGGTATAATTACATGTGAGCAGTGTTAGTTATTTTTTTTTAACTTAGTGTGGGGTGCAGTTTCAAGCACTATTGAAAAGCACTTTGGGTTTATAGAGTGAGGTGTAGATCTTTTTTTTTTTTTTTCGGTACACGGGCCTCTCACCGTTGTGGCCTCTCCCGTTGCGGAGCACAGGCTCCAGACGCGCAGGCTCAGCAGCCATGGCTCACGGGCCCAGCCGCTCCACGGCATGTGGGATCTTCCCGGACCGGGGCACGAACCCGTGTCGCCTCCATCGGCAGGTGGACTCTCAACTACTGCGCCACCAGGGAAGCCCTCAGGTGTAGATTTAAATCTCAGCCTTACTCTTTTTTTAACATCTTTATTGTATATGGATATATGTATATGTACAACTGATTCACTTTCCTGTACAGCAGAAACTAACACAACTTTGTAAAGAAACTATACTCCAATAAAAAATAATAATAAAAAATAAATAATAAAATAAGAAGTTAGAGACCTACCGAAAAGAGAAGGATCGTTTTACAAAAGTTAAATGATTAGGAGGCAAACACTGTAATACACTTTATAAGACTTGAAGCTTGCTTGTGGAAGTGGACATTGAAAATGTTACAGGTTACGAGTTATTGTAAGGTAGTGAAAGGATAGTTATCTGGAATTGGAGGGAAAGTTATTGCTCTAAATGGTGTGGCTCAAAACAAAGGTATTGACCTGAAGTATCTGGTAAATTTTTGAGGTATGTGTGGATTTCTCGTATTTCCATGAGGCTCAGTTCAGCTGGGGCCAGTTGCTTGTGTTGACCTAGTGTTTCTGGCAGAAGAAATCATGCATAAACAAATGAGAAATTTGCATTTAAACTCAAATTGTTTCCTAATATGTAAATCACATTGAAACAAATTCATGTTTTCAAAATAAGTGTTATAGCATAACTGACTATACATTATTATAAGATAAAAAATTATGTTGATGTTGTTAGGAACCATGATTTCATCATAAAAGAATAAAATAAACATAAAGAAGTTAATAAAAACGTTGCAATGGTAAATACAAAAAGTAAATATTGGTGTTAATTTGTCCTTATTTCCTTTTTGAAAAAATACAAATTTCTTAGTTTGTCCACTTAAAACTCCTAGAAGAAATGACAACTCAGTGGCAATGATCCCCTAGTGCTCATATGTTGGTCTCTAAGCATAGTTCCCCAAAACAAGAATCCATGGATCTTTAGAGAAATGACTCATTACTGTCTGGGAAAGAGAATGGTAAAGATAAGACTGGAATATCTTTTTTTTTTTTTTTTCCAAAAGGCTAATGGCATCCTGTCTAAAGGGCACAGAGGCTAGCTTGAAGGGACTTCCATCTGGCCAAAGATGGTTCAGTTAGAGCGTTGAATTAAAATTATGACTGCAAGTGATTAAAACAGATCATTAAATATAAAAAATCCATGAGCTCATTGTGAAATTGAAGAAGAGAGAGAAAAAATAAAAATTAAACTCACCAGTCATTATTGGATGTCGATAAGGCACCAACTCATTAATCTGAAATTTGATAATCAAAGAGAAAGAATTAAGCAATTATTTTGCCTTTTAGGGTAATACACGTACCCATAGTGTGGAGAGAGAATCTATGATACAAAAGAAATTTCAGCTAAGAGATGTAGAAGGAATGATAGAATTAGCAAAACCACAATGAAATATCTGATTTAAGAAATGGTTCTTAGCAGATGATTAAAAGATTAGGTGCAAACTCCAAGGGGACCTCACAGTAAAGGGATCAGGCTGTGACCACCTGAACTTTGTTACCCAGTTTTAGAATTATTATAAGCTGAACAAACAACATAATTTGCCTCACAATGTAATGAAATAGTATGTACACAGCAGCATGAATAGTTCTTGCATAAATAACTTTAATTTATCAAATGTTCAGATCTATCTCTCAGTCTGCAAGAAACAGAGGAGATAGAAAACATTAAATACTATCATGCGAAAGCAGTCAGTCAAATCTAGAATATGACATGGTTTACAGAATACCGACTTAGTTCCTTTAACAGGACAATTGCATGGAAAAGGAAGGGCTGCTCTGGATTATGTAGATTTAAAAGAGTTTAAAGAGACAACACAACAAATTTAATGTTTGTTCCTTATTTAGATCCTTAGTCAAAGAAAACCACTGTGAAAAATAATTTTTAGACAATTGGGGAAATTTGAATTAAAAACTGTGCTTTGATATTAGGAAATCATTTTTAATTATTTCAGGTATTGATAATGGCTTTGAAGTTGTGAAAGGAAATTTCTTTTGTTTTAAGGCACGTAATGAAGTATTGTGTAAATTTGGTTATCTTGTGTCTGAAAAATATGCCAAAAAAATCCACTCTCCCCCCTCAAAAATTCAACCTGGTGATGATGAATGAACAGTAAGACAAAATGTCAACAGTTGTGATGCTAAGTGACAGGTTCACATAAGTTTGTCTTATACTCTCAGCTTTTTGAAAGTGAGGAAAATTTCAAAATAAAAGGTTTAAAAATAGCGATTAAAATAACAGAATGTCATTTGGATACTAGATCTAGTCAATGGCAAAAAGATGTCATTCGAATTCTTTCAATGCCACGCCATTGAAATCATCCTTATTCGGTACCTTCATAATAAAAATCAAAAGAAATTTTAACCAGTGTTTCTTTTCACCTGAGGCTACAATCCATTAACAGGTTTAGTGGGTCTGACCAGCATTCTTGAAAAGGAAATAGAAAAGAAGCAAAACATAAAAAAACAACCAACCAACAACAGTCTTCCCCCACCCCCAACAAATTATTAAAATGAAAAGAAAAAGAAAGGAAAATATTCCAGTACATCATTGAAGATAATGAAAAATCATTACATGGAAAACTATGTTTCTATTAGGTTGTGATATATAATGTAAATGTTATGGTTAAAATAATCAAAGGCCATCACACTAAATATGCTTAAAAATGAATACCAAGCCTCATTGCAGCACAGCCAGTGACTCCTGCCCATCTTGTTCTTCTTACAGGGCCTAGAGTACTTGACTCTTTCTTAGAAACCCATGACTCCATACCTATGACCCTGAACTGTGTCTCTGCCCTGCTCAAAACTCCTTTCCCTGACCAGCCCACATAAAACAACGTTCTCCCCAGCCCAACCTGCTGATACTCCTTATTGCACTAAACCCCCTTAAGTACTTTTTATCCTTTTTAAAGTGTGAAATATAACACATTTAATGAATCATGGGTAAAACATAATGCATGATACAATAAATAATTATAAAGCAAAGCATGTGGAACCACCCCAGGAAAATTTTCATATAACCCTTATTACCATCTGACTTCTGCATTTTTTTTTTTTTTTTTTTTTTTTGCTGTTGTTCTCTTTCCTCCCTCCTTACTGTGAAATCCATGAAAGCACTTCTACTGTTTCAGGCATTGCTATATGCCCAATACAGAGAATAGAATTAGGTGGGCACTCAATAATCTTTTTGTGTGGAATAAATCGATAAATTTATTATTTTTCAAATGTATACTATTTTGTTAGGAATTAAAATAATACAGATATATCACAGTAGCTTTTGTCTAATGTTGCAATTTCCAGTGTGAGGTGTCTTTATTAGTCAGGTCTCAACCAAAGAAGCAGAATCAGGAGATTACTTAGAGAGATGGATAGATAGATGATAGATAGATAGATAGATAGATAGATAGATAGATAGATAGATAGATAGATAGATAGACAGATAGATAAATAGAGAAGGAAGAAGAGAGAAATATATAGAGATTTATTATACCATAGTGGGGAAACTGGCTAAGCAAGTCCAAAATTCGTAGGGCAAGCAGAAGGGAAGATCATGGCCATGCTAGAACCTACAGGCATGAGCTGAAACTGTAGTCTGTCCACAGGCAGTCAGGTAAGGAAGATGCAGAGAGGGGAGATCAGTTATAAATTCGATAGCTGTTTGAAGTCTAATTCACCAGCAAAAGCCCAGTCCCTTTTAAGGACTTGCCTGATTAGGTCAGCGCCCCCCCCCCCAAACATGATCATTTTAGCTTAAAGTCAACTGATTGGAGACATTAGCTACATCTACAAAATCCCTTCACAGCAGTCACTAGTGCTTGATTGAATAACTGGGAGAGGGTGTGCATAGGCTGCAAAATGCCCACTGGCTCTCCATTCCATCCTGGTAGTTTAGTTAACCTGGCCAAGTCAAGACATCACAAGCCCATCGCAGGGTCTGAAAGTTTTAATAAATGAAAACATTAGTAATAACTGTTTTACATCAATATGATAATGTCTCATTGAGGGTCTCCTGTTTATGAGAGCTGAGTCTACCCTGACAATATTTGCCCAGAGTACAGAAGAATCTCTCAGCCTGGCTTCCTATGAAGCAATTGCAAAGATGCATTGCTACTTTGGTCTAATCGTTAAAGAGTGGAAATGAATGAAGAGCAGATTCTCAGGTCTCAAGCTATATTTCAAGGTGCCAAGACTACAGGGTTCAAAGAGAGACAACTGGCCATTCTAAACAAGACTGATACTTTTTATTGGTAGCCTGAACACTTCAAAATCATTCATAGAATCAAATGTTTTCACAGTTTGGTGACAAAGTACCTTGAACTTGACATTGGTGGAACCCATTTAAAACAAATAGAGTTTAAGTCACATCTCATGAACATTTTATTCTTGGTCTTTCTTCTGATATTGCTATCACAGTGACAACTAACGTCAATTGAAATCTGACAGGACATTTAAACGCCAAGTATATCCTTTTCAGGTTAAATTTCCATAATGTCTTGGTTGCTGAATTATGTAGTGTACTTGAACTAATGTTCTGAAAGCTAAGCAATGCTAACCTACCCAAGATAATTTGCAGGCAGTTGTTCAATTGAAGAGAAACCCAAAGATTGCATGTAATGATGGTTTCCTTTAAAATCTGATGGCTTAAGGAAGTTAGAACAGAATGAAATTACCTTCCTTGCTCAGTAACTTAGAGTATTCTCTTCCCTCAGTGACACAAATCAGGAGAAATTTGGTCATAAGAATCACCTAAGTGAGAGAAAAGCTGAAAATCAGTGAGTCCGTGTAAAACTAGTTGGATTTTGTGGCTACCCCTACAGGGTAGAAAGAAGCAGGGAAGACTCTAAAGTGTGGTTATTTAGAGTCTGACTTTCAGAGGAATTCTTTTATTACTGAACTCCTATTCACCCAACTTTCAGCTGAAAATGTCATTATTTTCAAAGGAGAAGATAGTATTGCATGCTTATTCTTTATCAGCAGAGATCTTGAGGGCTACTATGCACTCTATTACATAGCCAGGGATCCATGCCTAGAAGGCACTTAGAATGCTTAGAGTTAATTGATTACAAGCTTTCAAGCACATATATTTTCTTTGCAGAAAGGTGATTTTTTTTTTTTTTTGCACTGCTTGGGAAATATAAGCTAGGTTTTCAGGTTCAGAATGCAAAATTTAAAGCTAAGTTAGTAGTTTTTTATTTTTATTTTTGAATGAGAATAGAGTAAAACATGTCAAGAGTATTGGAAATGATTGATCTTGAAATGTGAATAATGTGAGATCAAGAATAGATATATTCTTTTCTTTTTAACATGGGTTTAATTATAAGTAACTTTATAATTTTATTTGTGCAAAAAGATGTGTGAAACAGCCATTGGCTTAACTTAAATATCCACTCTTTTAAAAAGTCCTATTTACTTGAGAAATAGCAGTGGTATATAAACATAAAAGTAGTGAAAGAATATAATGCACTGATATTAAAAATACTGGGACTTCTCTGGTGGCGCAGTGGTTAAGAATCCGCCTGCCAATGCAGGGGATACGGGTTTGATCTCTAGTCCGGGAAGATCCCATATGCCGTGGAGCCACTAAGCCCGTGCAACACAGCTACTGAGCCTGCGCTCTAGAAGCCTACGAGCCACAACTACTGAAGCCCGTGCACCTAGAGCCCATGCTCTGCAACAAGAGAAGCCACCACAATGAGAAGCCTGCGCACCTCAACAAAGAGTAGCCCCCACTCGCCACAACTACAGAAAGCCTGCACGCAGTAACCAAGACTCAATGCAGTCAAATAAATAAATAATGCTATCACTGAAAAAAAAAACAAACTGAAAATAACCACTCTGACTCATAACATACTGCCTTTCCCCATCAGCAGCTCTTTTTTTGTTTTAAATTTTATTTATTTATTTATTTTGGCTGTGTTGGGTCTTCGTTTCTGTGCGTGGGCTTTCTCTAGTTGCAGAGAGCGGGGGCCACTCCATCGCGGTGTGCGGGTCTCTCACTGTCGCGGCCTCTCTTGTTGTGGAGCACAAGCTCCAGACGCGTAGGCTCAGTAGTTGTGGCTCACGGGCCTAGTTGCTCCGCGGCATGTGGGACCTTCCCAGACCAGGGCTCGAACCCGTGTCCCCTGCATTGGCAGGCAGATTCTCAACCACTGCGCCACCAGGGAAGCCCCCAGCAGCTCTTTAATATTTTAAATTTATGCTTATAAAAATGAAAGGTAATATTGAAAACTGTGATTATCACTAAGTTTCTGGATTCTTTTTAATTAAAGCAGTTTTACAATTTTCCTTGAGGGGAAAAAAAATAGCAGCGGTGCAGAAAATAACAAAATCTGTGTAATAGCTTCCTAATAACTGAATTATTCTTAAATATCTTCCATGAATATCTTTTCATCTCCCCCTCCCCCCTACCTTTTTTTTCTGGAAAAGTAGGCCTATGGGATCTAGGAAATCGCTAAGACAATCAATGATTGATAACAATGAAGTAGACTCTCAGTTATCTCCTAGACCAATCATTTTATTCCTTGCTAGTTTATCTCTTTCGTATTTGAGTAGTTCAAGAGTGGATTAAGATTTTGTACTTCATAAAGGTCTCTGATTGCCTTTTAAAATTCTTTTTGCTTACAACTTTAGAGCATTGAGTCATTTTTTTTTATTATTTGAAGAAAGCATTGGGCTAGTAATGTAAAGAGAGCCATTTTATGGCATTTTATTTTGTCCCTTTGAAGAGTTCCTGCAAATGAAAACAACTCCAGTAAGTCATCATAACAAAATCAAGAGTTTGTTTACCAAGGAAAAGTCCAGCAGTTTGGTGGAAGAGTCTTCACAGGGTGGCAGTGATTACCCTGTGAATTTTCCACAGTCCAATGTCTGGTACTCCCACACTGCAGTCTTGAAAACTTGAGTTGTCAGTTCCGCAATGGTGGATTTATCTGTAGGTACAGATTCAAATTAACTATGTCCAAGGACTGATACACAATGACAGAATCCTGTGAAACTCTATACTGAACATATTTTCTTCCTGAAGGTAGGCCCACAGGGGAAACCAGGTTATAAAAAGAAGTTTGCTGTTGAATATGGACTCAAGATTAAGCATATATCGTGACTGAAGTTTCTTCATCAGGCAAAGATTACCAGAACATTCAGTCAGTTGACGACAACTGCTTACATCCATGGTCACACTGGGAATTTCCTTGCCCAGGGAGAGGGAGAGTCAAGTTCCAGCGTCCTTTTGTAGTTGGATGGGCACTGCCAAACTTGCTCTGTGACATTGCCTTTTCTAGGGATCAACAATGATCAATAGCCATCCTCATTGACAACTGCCTTTAAATGTCTATGTATTTAGTCAGATTATTATAAGGCATGGCTGGCTTAGAAGACATACCATCTCTTGAAGATAACTTGCCTCTCTGCTCTGCTCCACTTGTGTATGACTTTTAAATTTCACAACAAAAATGACAAGTTTTCCACAAATGTGGGAGGCCCACCTCTCTCATGGTATATTTGATTTCCTCACTAGTTTTCCACTTTGAATTACTGAGATATAGTGATAGAGATTGGAGGCTTTTGGATTTGTGCTTTCCTTCATTCATGAGTTTAGTTATTACATCAATTATTTCCATGCTTTTTTCTCTCTTGGTAGTCAACCGTTTAGGTGAGTGCCTTGAAGTTCCTACAATTTTTTGCTGATTACTTGTGTCTCAGAAACTGTATAAAGAGCTTCGAAAAAATATAGAAAATATCAGAAAGATCTGCTGCCTTAGAACTCCCAACGTTAATGTAAAGACATTTCTGATGATATTTCTAACCCCTCACTAAGAAAATGAATTTGTTAACTATTTCCTCTTTTTTAAACATATTAAAACATACTACATTTAATCATTATGCAAGTAAATCAGTTTAAAATTATCATGTTATTCTTTTTATATAAAAATATATCTTTTTATACATATTCTTTATATATTGAATGTAATTCTGAGCATGAAGTTGGGGAGATAATTTAAACAAAGTATCTTTATCTGAATTGTGGGATAACCTCTCATCTTTTGGTTAATGATTACTTCTAGGAAGACTCTCATAGCTATTTGAACAGCAATGAGAGTGATGTTTTTCACGGAAGACAGTTGGCCAGAGACATTATACATTGTGAGATATGGAAGTTATTTTCATTCATCTATTTACTCATTTATTGAATATATATTGAGTGACTCATCTGTACCAGGTACTATGCTAGATTCTAGAGCTACACTTCCTGATATGGGGGCTGCTAGCTACATGTGACTATCCAGCACTTGAAATGTGGTAGTGTGACGAAGAAAATAAATTTTAAATTTTATTTAATTTTAATTAATAAAACCAAAAATACTTGAAGCAGTATAAAATTTTTAATTGATTGTATGTTGAAATCACAATGTTTTGGATATATTCGTTTAAATATATTACTAAAATAATTTTATCTGACTTATTTTACATTTTTCATGTGGCTACAAGAATATCGAAAACCCATGACTCATTATATTTCTATTGAACGCTGCTGTTCTGGAGTTTCTGTGGTGAATAAAATAGATATGGTCCTCACTATCATGAAACTTTATGTTTTATTATAAGCATTAAATATGGAAGATTCCTTTTGATTACTAATTTTAGCAATGAAAATTGCACCAAAAATGAGTAGCTGATGAAATAAATTGAGTTAACAGGAAATACAGAATGTTTGAATGCTGTACTAAAAAAAAATCCTATAACAACCTAAGAGATCTTAAATGTGTAGATGAATGAGGTTTTACTATTTCATGTAGTTCTATTGTAACCCATTTTATCATGGCATATTAGCCAGATTTTTGATTCTGGACAGATAGTCCATTACTTTATAGAAACGTTCATTTACTTATTATAATAATTCTGTGAGGTAAGTATTAATTCTATTTTACAAAAGAAAAAAGATAGCCTTTGAGTGATTTTTCAACTTTTAAAAACTTATGCAAAAATGATGAAAAGATTAAGGATGCAAACTCATATTTCTCATTTCAAACTTCAAATCTCTCTTTTCTACCAAGGATCAGGTTCCTCAAAATTGAAGAAGAGGCCTTTGCAATGTTATTTTCAGAAAATAATACTCTGCTTGCAGCTCTGGTTCAGGGCATTCACACAGCAAAGGAAAAAATTTTGGCTTTTCCCAGAAAAAGAGTTCACCTTCTTCCATTCTGGGATTGTTGGTTATGATAACCAGTGAGCCACAGTCAGTCCTCTCCTAATAGGAGTTTTCTCATTTTTCTTTCTCTTGCTCAAAAGCCCCTGCTACAAGCTGCACTAAGTACAGTACTAGGTACTCTTAGGTTTAGATACTAGAAGAAATAAATTAATGGAAGCATTTTTCCCAGTATGATCTGACATTGTCTTTAGGAAAAGCATGTAAACCAAGGAACTGAGTCATAATTTCCAGGACATTGAGAGTGCAGATGCAGACGGCCTCATGAAAGCAGACTCCTTCAATCCAGATCAGCAAAACAAAATTCAATAACCTGCTACTAAAATAAGTGATGGGTGAAGGTGGTCAAAAGGCACAAACTTCCAGTTATAAGATAAATGTATCCTTAAAAAATAAAAACATAAACTAAGTGATTCTACTTAATTCTTAGATGAATTTCTTAAAAACATTTTCTAATCCTAATTTGAAATTTCTAATATCTATTTCTCAATTTAAAAGCCTGTACTTGTATAAACTAAAATTAAATCCCTGAGAATTCAGAAAAGATATTTTAGGAAAGATCTTAATATAAACTTTAATATAAACTAAAAGCAAATCATCAGAATCATGTAAAATAATGCTCTGGAAAAGAAAATAATGTCATATATTTATTAGTCTAACAAACTCTTTAAAACAATAGTTAATTATTATGAAAATTCCCCATATTAGGCACCTTTATCTTTCATAGCTGTATTGTTATTTCTGTAGATTCAACAAGAAGCTTTCCTCCTTTTCACCAGGACATACTTGAATAAATCAGTGTTGTAAACTAGACCTCGCCACAAATAGTATTTATTTATTTATTTGTTTGTTATTTATTTATAACAAGTCCTTTACTAAGGAACAGGTACTATTCTTCCCATGTGGTCAAACAGAGCAAAACATCAAATTAATGATATAGAATTGGAAAAATCAATTAACAAAGTTATATGTGCATTAGGGAAGACGAACACAATTATAGCTAAAAAGGCAGAAACAAAACCTCTTCCACCCTAAGATACACTAACAATAAATGGTGTCACCCTGCCTCATTTCCTCACCAAAGTAGAGGAACCAATGAACATTTCCTGTAATTGGCTAATCCTCTAACAAAATCATTATTCCTGATTTTGCAGTATTAATGTTGGATTTTATGGTGCAAATTTTGTAAACCCATTTTCTTTTTCAAATGCTTTTATTTCTGAGGCTTCTTTTTACAAAGAAAGAAAAAAGCAAGGCTTATCAAAGTCCATGAGTTGAGATAAATCATAAAAACAAATTTCTGTTCTACTTTGGGTTTGTGGATTAGTCTCACTGGAAGAAAAAGTGGATATTTTCACAACCATGTTAAAAGAAGATAGGCATTTAACATACGACAAAGATAAGGAAAAGGACCTTTCTTACCTTCCTAAAGAAAGGCTGTTCAATCCAACACTGGACTATCATTAGACAGGTAAATACAGTTGCATTTTTAAATTGCATCTATCTTTCATTAATGAAAAAACTACTTCTTTATATGTAAAACTGAATCACTTTATTGTACAACTGAAACTAACAGAACATTGTTAATCAACTATACTCCAATATCAAATAAAAATTTTAAAACTTAAGAAAATAAAAAAAAAATTTAAAGAAAGGAAAACAAACAAACCCTGCTTCTCATTGGTCTTAATATGGGGACACTATAGATAACCATCAGAAATCAGCCATGTGACATAACCGTGTCCAGCATCATCACTATCTCTGAGCGTAGATCTTAATGTGTCTTTCTGATCTATTGCTGCACTCAAACCCTTTTATTAAACATAGTGAGTTGAAACTAATTCAATAAGTTAAAATCCTTTCCATGTAGTAGATATGAATGAAAGATACAATGTTTTTCAAGCTATTTTATGATTGTATATAGCAAATACAGAAATATATCAAAGTTTGCCTGGTTTTCAGCTGGAAATTTTTTTTTTTTAGAATGCAACTTAAGGAATCTCAGATACCACTTTCATGTGGTTCCCAAAGGTGAAACATTTTTAGAGTTTTGCCCCTTTAGAGGTGTGATTGCAAGTTTCTTACCTAGTTAAGACCCTTTATTATTAACAGTAAGAGATGGTGATTGTTCTGCCCAATTGCAGATACTTGTGGTGAGTGAGGAAAGATATGCCGAGGACATCAAATCTCTGTATTGCTTTTTAACAGTGTAAATAGCAATGCAATGTAGTTTCTTTTCAATGATAGAGATGGTTTTCTTTTCATATCATCGTATTAATCAAATTTAAAAATACACATATGTGAATCAATAAAAGCTTCAAGTGAATGTCACATTTCTGAAAGACTTCAATGTAGATGGAGGGAGACTACATGGCAGTGGAACCAGAATGCCTAAGGGGTAGAACAAGAAGAAGACAAAAAGGAGTACTTTCTAGACATTTATAAACAACCATGACTCAGAAACCCAAATAAAAATAATGATTAATAAACTTTCCAATTTTAAAAACGCAAATTGTTCTCAAATTTTAGTGAAATATAAATATAGAAAATACTTTCATCCCAGTTCAATGTTACTACTGCCAAATATCCAATCAAGTATCCAAATTAACTTGAAAACTAATTAAGAAGAATAGTAATATTGCTTGTATATTTTCAGGAAATGTTCCAGATTTTCCTCTCCAGTATGGGACTCCACCCTTTTTTACAGTCATTCATTCTTTTTCTCTTTCTCACAATCATTCCAAAATATTTTTAGGGTGGCTACTACCTGCTGTTCACTGTTTTGGGTGCTAAGGTAGAGTCAGGGATGGGAGAGAAGAGGTCAATATTCTCTTGGAGCTTGCCTTCCAGTGAAGGAATGAGAAAATAGCAAAGATGGCTTCAGTTATTGATAAATATTATACAAAATAACAAAGTACCAGAAACTGAGTGGCTTAAACAACAGAAACGTACTGTCACAGTTCTGGAGGATAGAAGTCCCAGATCAAGGTATTGGCAGCTTTGCAGGGGACGTGGGTTCAATCCCTGGTCAGGGAACTAAGATCCCGCATGCTGCGGGGCAACTAAGCCCGTGCTGCAACTACTGAGAGTGCATGCTCTGGAGCCCACATCGCAACTAGAGAGAACCCTGCGCACTGCAACTACTGAGCTCTCGTGCCTCAGAGCCCGCATGCTACAAGCTACAGACCCCACATGCCCTGGAGCCCATGCATCACAACTAGAGAAGAGAAAACCCGCACGCCACAAGTAGAGAGAAGCCTGTGCACTGCAATGAAGAGTCCGTGTGCTGCAACGTAAAGATCCCGCATGCCTCAACAAAGATCCCGCATGCCGCAACTAAGACCCAACGCAGCCAAAAATAAATAAAAATAAAATAAATAAACAGTAAATAAATCTTTAAAAGGAAAAAAAGGTGTTGTCAGCTTTGATTCCACCTCTTTTCCATGATTCTTCCCTAGCTTCTGATGGTTTGCTGGCAATCTTTGGTATCCCTTAGCTTGTAGAAGCATCACCCCAATTTTGATCTTCACATGTTGTTCTCCCATTTGTGCAGTTTCTGCATCCAAATTTCCCCTTTTTCGACAAAATTCATACTGGATTAGGACCCTCTTTAATTACCTCTTTTTAACTTGATTGCCACCGTAAATGCCCTATCTCCAAATAAGAACATGAATCTTACTTGAAGGCCACAATTTAAGCTGTAACAATCATTTATTGGACATGTTGTAGACAACTTGGGCAGGATGGCATTGGTCGTGTCTTGAGAAATGACAAGGGGCAATAAGAGATGTGAAGGAGTCAGAGCTTTCCTTGAAGAGCAAATATCAAGTGCAAAGGCCCTCAGACCGGAACAGACTAGTAGAGTGTGAGAAGTGGGGTGCTCCGCCTGGAGTATCAGAGCAAAGGAGAGTAGTGTATAAAAAGATCAAAGAGTAGGCAGAGCCCAGATTATAGGCTTCTCTGGAGGCCATGGGGAAGAGTTTGGAGTTATCCTGATTTCAAGAGTCACAGCTAGACAGTTTTAAAGAGAGATCTGAAATATATTTTAAAAGACCACTCTGGATGACATTTTTCTTTCTGTGAAAGCCATCTAATCATTTCAACTCTTTGTGATTTCTCTTTTTCTCAACACCTAGATCAATAATTTCCTTTTCACTCCATGGATGTGTTAGCAGAAGTAGAGGAATCAAACACTGTTGGGCGCGGTATTTACTCAGCTGTCATCTTTATAAAAGATCCTTCTTTCAAAGCATGAGGCTAATTGATTGCTACACTTAGTATTATTTCTGTTGATATTCAGTCCTCCCTTGGTATCCACTGGGGATTGGTTCCAGGACCCCCATGAATACCAAAATTTGTGGACTCTCAGGTCCTTTATTTAAAAAGGCATAGAGGGTCACCCCTCCCTATCTCTGGGTTATGTATCCACAGTACAGCTTCAATCCACCACAGTACAGTTTCAATCTGTGATTTGTTGAATCTGCAGATGCAGACCCCATGGATATGGAGGGCCAGTTGTACATTCAAAAAGTTTAGAGGTTACAGTCTTCATGGCTTTTTTTTTTTTTTTTCAAACCCAGAAGCAAAAGCTCATCCTTCTAGGTCCAGGCTAAACCTTACCTCCTCTTCAATGCTTCCCTCCACAGCTCCGTGTCAGCTCTATTGCTTCCTCCATTGTTGAAACCTGAATTTTCACACTTTTCATATTTTATTGTAACTATTTGTTATTTCATGTACCAGACAGTCTGTGAGCTCCTTTAGTTCAAGAATTTTTTTGCTTTTTAAAGTTTTCATCTTTTTATAAGCAGCATGTTGCATAATCCCTGCCAACAGGGAGAAACTAAAGGCATTTTGATGAATACAACATATTCCTTAGTACTATTCTCTAAAAGAATCTTATTTCCTACCAACCAAGAAAGTTAAAGATACTCCAAAACAATGAGATTTTAATAAACTTGTAGTGCTTTCATCATATCCACTTTAGACTTTTATGGTTGAATTGTTCTCATTCCAAAAGTGACTTGCTTTTGTTGAATCTGGGCCTTGTAGTTAGTACTAACTGGAAACAATTCTGCAGTGAGTGCAACTCTGATTTTATGCTTGTAACAGCTTTCACTAGAGAATTTCCTTCCCTTCATCTCCCAATGGCCAAGGGAGACAATATTCATTATTAAATTATTCGTTAATGACTTTTTCAGATCTTCTGTTTATTATATGTGTTGAATTTCAAGTTTGTGATTTTAAACATGTAAACCTGTAAAACTTGTAAATTGCAGTGGAGGCACTAAGACAAAAAGGATAGAATTGTGTTTTAAGTGCCCATTCTGTCACTATGTTGCTCTTTGGGGTATGTTGACATGCATAAGGGTGACTCTCTGGTGACAGATGATTCCAGCGGTGGTATTTTTGCCTATGAATCACATGGGCTTTGCATGCTTTGCAGATCGTATATCCCAGTCTTTCATAACTCTTTTTATATCCATAGAGCTGTATTTAATGTAAAAAAAATACAGTGGCTTGTTAGTGATGACTTAAATGAAGATGAAGATTAATTTATCCCAAATTCATTTAGTTTCTATAGTGTACTAAGCACAAGAAAGGCAGCAATGAATACTAGGGTGGCCAGATCATCCAGGTTTGCCGGGACAGTCCCAGTTTTAGCACAGAAAGTCCTGTACCCTGGGGACCTCCTCAGTACCAGTCAAATTAATTATCCTTCACCTGACAGACTTGTATTTAATTATAAAGATTAAATTTTAATCCTATTTTGTGTCTTTTTTTCCCAAAACAGATAGTATTTAGAAGGCAAACAAAATATTTCTAAAATATGTAGGAAGAAAATAAGGATGAGGGTTATTTAGATGAAATTCGCTTAGTGAAATGAATGCTGTTATGTCTCATACCTTTCCTTGAAGAGGGTAGTAAGTCTGTCACTGAGTGTTATCAGGCGATTGACTCATTGCACCTTGTGTACTACTATATATAAAATAGATAACCAACAAGGACCTACTGTACAGCACAGGGAACTCAGTATTTTGTAATAATCTATAAGGGAAAAGAATCTGAAAAATATATGTAACTGAATCATTTTGCTGTACACCTGAAATTAACACAACATTGTAAATCAACAGTACTTCAATTAAAAAGAAACAAAGGGGACAAAAAATACAGGGCAGCCCTGGGGACTCTGTAATGGTGGATTTAGAACACCTCTACCCTCAATGCTCCTTTTCCCAATTTTTTGAGGAACATCAGCTCTTCTTTCAAGAGGACATTATAAGTCTAAATCCCAGTTCTGTCTCCCACATCTCTGTGACCTTCACCAAGCTTCTGTTTTTCTTTCTAAAACTTGTTTTCTGAACTATTAAAAGTGGGGAGATAGGTGCTTACAGTATTTAAAGATTTACTGTGAGGTTTAAATGGCATAACATTTCCAAAAGCATCTGTATCTAGAAAAAAGTAGGTATTCAATAAATGTAAATATTATCATAGGGCCCAACCCAAGTGCTGCCTTGTTTTTGTGGCCTTTCCTAAAACCTTGGTAAATTCCCCTCAGTTCCTCTCTCCCCTGTCCATGAGCTATCATGCCAATTCAGTACTTTATTATGCTGACTTATTTACTACACTTATTGATTTTTATTTCCGCTGCTTCTAAAGTATGCAAGCTTCTTGCAAATAGCGACTGATATTTCTGATGCTTAAAGCAATATCAGGTATGTAGTAGAGATTCAACACATTTTTGACAACATCTAATGGATGAAGAAGTGGTAAGGATGCAGATGGCAGAGAGAGGGTCACCCAGGAAGTGAGGAATTGAGTATATGAGAAAATAATTTTAAATTGAGTAATTAATCACTTTTGACCCAAACTTGCTTCTCTTTATGCATGATGAACATCAATTCATGCTGCCTTTTTACTTCAGTGCTCACTCACTGGCTACAAGACAAAGTCCATAATCTTCACCATTTGAGACATTCTTCAAAGATTCCATGCCATGCTATCCATGTCACAATGTCCCTTCACTTGGTGATTCCTCCATATGAAACATCTTGCTTTCTCCGTTTCCACACTGCCAGTCTCTATTCCTTCTTCATCTAACTAAACCTTAGCAATTCTTCAAAACTCAGTTTCAGTAGGCTTTTCCAACCTACTACAACCTTACCTCCCAAAGCCTGAATATATTTCTTATGTATTCCATTGTATATCACGTAACATTCTTCCATTCCCTCTATCTGTCTATCTTATATTTGTCAGTTTTCCCTTGAGAGTGAAAGCGTATTCATGGAAGGAACTGTGACTCTCTCTATATTATTCCTTAGCCAGTACCTGGTATATAACAGGTACAGAAATGATTTTTGAATGAAGGCCTTTGAATCTGAAATTGGTAGCAATAATGTACCTTATACTCTATTTCAAAGGAACTATATCCCTCCCAGGTTGTGCAGATTGAATTGTTACACTATAGCTATTGCTTTCTACGGAGCTATAGCAAGGTTGTAAAACAGAGTTTATTGACTACACATTTAAAGTTTGTTTGCTAGCAGTACACTAGAGTTATATTGATTATGCCCATCCTTTCGATTAGATGTCAACTATTGTCATCTTATGATTCAAAGTTCCACGGGATAGTTCTCACCTGAGGCCAAGTGCGCTGTCTGATTAACAGAAATGTCCCCTTCCAAGGCACTGATTCAGTGATGGGAAGATGCTTAACAACCAGGTGAGAATTCTCTACTTCCCTCTCACTTAAGTTTAAGTTATACTTTCTTCAATTAAGGTCAAACCTTCAACCTGTGAATTATGGGTATTCCTCTTTTATACAGAAAAATTGCCTATAGACCTAAGTAAAGAGAGCACTAGACTTAGAGAAAGGTAATTGTGGTTGAGCTGTGCTCTGTCTGGGATGAGTATTTGATCAGGGGAATGCTGATTTTTAACCTCTTTATCCATTTCCTTTTCTGTAAAGGAGAGGTAAGAATTCCCATATCAGAGTATTGCTGAAGGAATGAAATAATAATACATATAAAACAGAATATGTATTTTCTCCATTTCTGGGATATAAGTTATACCTGATGAGATTTTTTTTTTCCAGTTTACCACCAAAACCTTCTTTGGGATACAAAATATAAACACTTGAGCATATTTTTATGCTTCTTTCTTTTTCTTTATTTTCGTAAAAAGTAGGTATTTTCCTTTAATTATTATTATTATTATTTACATCTTTATTGGAGTATAATTGCTTTACAATGGTGTGTTCGTTTCTGCTTTATAACAAAGTGAATCAGTTATACATATACATATGTTCCCATATCTCTTCCCTCTTGCGTCTCCCTCCCTCCCACCCTCCCTATCCCACCCCTCCAGGCGGTCACAAAGCACCAAGCTGATCTCCCTGTGCTATGCGGCTGCTTCCCACTAGCTATCTACCTTATGTTTGGTAGTGTATATATGTCCATGCCTCTCTCTCGCTTTGTCACAGCTTACCCTTCCGCCTCCCCATATCTTCAAGTCCATTCTCTAGTAGGTCTGTGTCTTTATTCCTGTCTTACCCCTAGGTTCCTCATGACATTTTTTTCTTAAATTCCATATATATGTGTTAGCATACAGTATTTGTCTTTCTCTTTCTGACTTACTTCGCTCTGTATGACAGCCTCTAGGTCTATCCACCTCATTACAAATAGCTCAATTTCGTTTCTTTTTATGGCTGAGTAATATTCCATTGTATATATGTGCCACATCTTCTTTAGCCATTCATCCGATGATGGACACTTAGGTTATTTCCGTCTCTGGGCTATTGTAAATAGAGCTGCAATGAACATTTTGGTACATGACTCTTTTTGAATGATGGTTTTCTCAGGGTATATGCCCAGTAGTGGGATTGCTGGGTCATATGGTAGTTCTATTTGTAGTTTTTTAAGGAACCTCCATACTGTTCTCCACAGTAGCTGTATCAATTTACATTCCCAAGAGTGCAAGAGGGTTCCCTTTTCTCCACACCCTCCAGCATTTATTGTTTGTAGATTTTTTGATGATGGCCATTCTGACTGGTGTGAGATGATATCTCATTGTAGCTTTGATTTGCATTTCTCTAATGATTAATGATGTTGAGCATTCTTTCATGTGTTTGTTGGCAGTCTGTATATCTTCTTTGGACAAATGTCTATTTAGGTCTTCTGCCCATTTTTGGATTGGGGTTTTTGTTTTTTAGTTATTGAGCTGCATGAGCTGCTTATAAATTTTGGAGATTAATCGTTTGTCAGTTGCTTCATTTGCAAATATTTTCTCCCATTCTGAGGGTTGTCTTTTGGTCTTGTTTATGGTTTCCTTTGCTGTACAAAAACTTTGAAGTTTCATTAGATCCCATTTGTTTATTTTTATTTCCATTTCTCTTGGAGGTGGGTCAAACAGGATCTTTCTGTGATTTATGTCATAGAGTGTTCTGCCTATGTTTTCCTCTAAGAGTTTGATAGTTTCTGGCCTTATATTTAGGTCTTTAATCCATTTTGAGCTTATTTTTGTGTATGGTGTTAGGGAGTGATCTAATCTCATACTTTTACATGTAGCTGTCCAGTTTTCCCAGCACCACTTATTGAAGAGGCTGTCCTTTCTCCACTGTACATTCCTGCCTCCTTTATCAAAGATAAGGTGACCATATGTGCGTGGGTTTATCTCTGGGCTTTCTATCCTATTCCATTGATCTATCTTTCTGTTTTTGTGCCAGTACCATACTGTCTTGATTACTGTAGCTTTGTAGTATAGCCTGAAGTCAGGGAGCCTGGTTCCTCCAGCTCCATTTTTCATTCTCAAGATTGCTTTGGCTATTCGGGATTTTTTGTGTTTCCATACAAATTGTGCAATTTTTTGTTCTAGTTCTGTGAAAAATGGCAGTGGTAGTTTGATAGGGATTGCATTGAATCTGTAGATTGCTTTGGGTAGTAGAGTCATTTTCACAACGTTGATTCTTCCAATCTAAGAACATGGTATATTGCTCCATCTATTTGTATCATCTTTAATTTCTTTCATCAGTGTCTTATAATTTTCTGCATACAGGTCTTCTGTCTCCTTAGGTAGGTTTATTCCTAGATATTTTATTCTTTTTGTTGCAGTGGTAAATGGGAGAGTTTTCTTGATTTCACTTTCAGATTTTTCATCATTAGTGTATAGGAATGCCAGAGATTTCTGTGCATTAATTTTGTATCCTGTTACTTTACCAAATTCATTGATTAGCTCTAGTAGTTTTCTGGTAGCATCTTTAGGATTCTCTATGTATAGTATCATGTCATCTGCAAACAGTGACAGCATTACTTCCTCTTTTCCGATTTGGATTCCTTTTATTTCCTTTTCTTCTCTGATTGCTGTGGCTAAAACCTCCAAAACTATGTTGAATAAGAATGGTGAGAGTGGGCAACCTTGTCTTGTTCCTGATCTTAGTGGAAATGCTTTCAGGTTTTCATTGAGGACGATGTTGGCTGTGGGTTTGTCATATATGGCCTTTATTATGTTGAGGAAAGTTTCCTCTATTCCTACTTTCTGCAGGGTTTTTATCATAAATGGGTGTTGAATTTTGTCAAAAGCTTTCTCTGCATCTATTGTGATGACCATATGGTTTTTCTCCTTCAATTTGTTAATATGGTTTATCACATTGATTGATTTGCATACACTGAAGAATCCTTGCATTCCTGGGATAAACCCCACTTGATCATGGTGTATGATCTGTTTAATGTGCTGTTGGATTCAGTTTGTTAGTATTTTGTTGAGGATTTTTGCGTCTATGTTCATCAGTGATATTGGCCTGTAGTTTTCTTTCTTTGTGACATCCTTGTCTGGTTTTGGTACCAAGGTGATGGTGGCCTCGTAGAATGATTTGGAAGTGTTCCTCCCTCTGCTATATTTTGGAAAAGTTTGAGAAGGACAGGTGTTAGCTCTTCTCTAAATGTTTGATAGAATTCGCCTGTGAAGACATCTGGTCCTGGGATTTTGTTTGTTGGAAGATTTTTAGTCACAGTTTCAACTTCAGTGCTTGTGATTGGTCTGTTCATATTTTCTAATTCTTCCTGATTCAGTCTTGGCAGGTTGTGCATTTCTAAGAATTTGTCCATTTCTTTCAGGTTGTCCATTTTATTGGCATAGAGTTGCTTGTAGTAATCGCTCATGATCTTTTGTATTTCTGCAGTGTCAGTTGCTACTTCTCCTTTTTCATTTCTAATTTTATTGATTTGAGTCTTCTCCCTTTTTTTCTTGATGAGTCTGGCTAATGGTTTATCAATTTTGTTTATCTTCTCAAAGAACCAGCTTTTAGTTTTATTGATCTTTGCTATCATTTCCTTCATTTCTTTTTCATTTATTTCTGATCTGATTTTTATGATTTCTTTCCTTCTGCTAACTTTGGAGTATTTTTGTTCTTCTTTCTCTAATTGCTTTAGGTGCAAGGTTAGGTTGTTTATTCGAGATGTTTCCTGTTTCTTAAGGTAGGATTGTATTGCTATAAACTTCCCTCTTAGAACTGCTTTTGCTGCATCCCATAGATTTTGGGTCGTCATGTCTCCATTGTCATTTGTTTCTAGGTATTTTGATTTCTTCAGTGATCACTTCATTATTAAGTAGTGTATTGTTTAGCCTCCATGTGTTTGTATTTTTTACAGATCTTTTCCTGTAATTGATATCTAGTCTCATAGCGTTGTGGTCGGAAAAGATACTTGATACAATTTCAATTTTCTTAAATTTACCAAGGCTTGATTTGTGACCCAAGATATGATCTATCCTGGAGAATTTTCCATGAGCACTTGAGAAAAATGTGTATTCTGTTGTTTTTGGATGGAATGTCCTATAAATATCAATTAAGTCCATCTTGTTTAATATATCATTTAAAGCTTGTGTCTCCTTTTTTATTTTCATTTTGGATGATCTGTGCATTGGTGAAAGTGGGGTGTTAAAGTCCCCTACTATGAATGTGTTACTGTCAATTTCCCCTTTTATGGCTGTTAGTATTTGCCTTATGTATTGAGGTGCTCCTATGTTGGGTGCATAAATATTTACAATTGCTATATCTTCTTCTTGGATCAATTCCTTGATCATTATGTAGTGTTCTTCTTTTTCTCTTCTAATAGTCTTTATTTTAAAGTCTATTTTGTCTGATATGAGAATTGCTACTCCAGCTTTCTTTTGGTTTCCATTTGCATGAAATATCTTTTTCCATTCCCTTACTTTCAGTCTGTATGTGTCTCGAGGTCTGAAGTGGGTCTCTTGTAGACAGCAAATATATGGGTCTTGTTTTTGTATCCATTCAGCCAATCTGTGTCTTTTGGTAGGAGCATTTATTCCATTTACATTTAAGGTAATTATCGATATGTATGTTCCTATTCTCATTTTCTTAATTGTTTTGAGTTCGTTATTGTAGGTGCTTTCCTTCTCTTGTGTTTCTTGCCTAGAGAAGTTCCTTTAGCAGTTGTTGTAGAGCTGGTTTTGTGGTGCTGAACTGTCTCAGCTTTTGCTTGTCTCCAAAGATTTTAATTTCTCCATCAAATCTGAATGAGATCCTTGCTGGGTAGAGTAATCTTGGTTGCATGTTTTTCTCCTTCATCACTTTAAATATGTCCTGCCAGTCCCTTCTAGCTTGCAGAGTTTCTGCTGAAAGATCAGCTGTTAACCTTATGGGGATTCCCTTGTGTGTTATTTTTTGTTTCTCCCTTGCTGCTTTTAATATGTTTTCTTTGTATTTAATTTTTGACAGTTTGATTAATATGTGTCTTGGTGTATTTCTCCTTGGAATAATCCTGTATGGGACTCTCTGTGCTTCCTGGACTTGATGAACTATTTCCTTTCCCATATTAGGGAAGTTTTCAACTATAATCTCTTCAAATATTTTCTCAGTCCCTTTCTTTTTCACTTCTTCTTCTGGAACCCCTAGAATTCAAATGTTGGTGCGTTTAATGTTGTCCCAGATTTCTCTGAGAGTGTCCTCAGTTCTTTTCATTCTTTTTTCTTTATTCTGCTCTGCAGTATTTATTTCCACTATTTTATCTTCCAGGTCACTTATCTGTTCTTCTGCCTCAGTTATTCTGCTATTGATCCCATCTAGAGTATTTTTAATTTCATTTATTGTGTTGTTCATCGTTGTTTGTTTCATCTTTAGTTCTTCTAGGTCCTTGTTAAATGTTTCTTGCATTTTGTCTATTCTATTTCCAAGATTTTGGATCATGTTTACTATCATTATTCTGAATCCTTTTTCAGGTAGACTGCCTATTTCCTCTTCATATTTTAGGTCTGGTGGGTTTTTATCTTGCTCCTTCATCTGCTTTGTGTTTTTCTGTCTTCTCATCTTGCTTATCTTACTGTGTTTGGGGTCTCATTTTTGCAGGCTGCAGGTTCGTATTTCCCATTGTTTTTGGTGTCTGTCCCCAGTGGCTAAGGTTGGTTCAGTGGGTGTGTAGGCTTCCTGACGGAGGGGACTAGTGCCTGTGTTCTGGTGGATGAGGCTGGATCTTGTCTTTCTGGTGGGCAGGTCCATGTCTGGTGGTGTGTTTTGGGGTGCCTGTGGATTTATTATGATTTTAGGCAGCCTCTCTGCTAATGGGTGGGGTTGTGTTCCTGTCTTCCTAGTTGTTTGGCATAGGATGTTCAGCACTGTAGCTTGCTGGTCGTTGAATGAAGCTGGGTGCTGGTGTTGAAATAGAGATCTCTGGGAGATGTTCGCCGTTTGATATTACGTGGAGCTGGGAGGTCTTTTGTGGACTAGCGTCCTGAAGTTGGCTCTCCCCCCTCAGAGCCACAGCACTGACTCCTGGCTGTAGCATCAAAAGCCTTTCATCCACACGGCTCAGAATAAAAGGGAGAAAAAGTAGAAAGAAAGAATTAGTAGAAGTAGAAAGAAAGAAGGAAAGAAAGAAAGAAAGAAAGAAAGAAAGAAGGGAGGGAGGGAGGGAGGAAAGAAGGAAGGAAGGAAGGAGGGAAGGAAGGAAAAAGGAAAGAAAGAAGATAAAGTAAAATAAAATAAAGTAAGATAAAATATAATAAAGTTAATAAAATAAAAAATAATTATTAAGAGATAAAAAGAAGAAACAATTAAAAAACAAAACAAAAAAAACCCCGGACAGATAGAACCCTTGGACAAATGGTGGAAGCAAAGCTATACAGACAAAATCTCTCACAGAAGCATACACATACACACTCACAAAAAGAGGAGAAGGGGAAAAAATCATAAATCTTGCTCTCAAAGTCCACCTCCTCAATTTGGGATGATTGGTTGTCTATTCATGTATTCCACACATGCAAGGTACATCAAGTTGATTGTGGAGCTTTAATCTGCTGCTTCTGAGGCTGCTTTGAGAGATTTCCTTTTCTCTTCTTTGTTCTCACAGCTCCCAGGGGCTCAGCTTTGGATTTGGCCGCGCCTCTGCGTGTACGTCGCCGGAGTGCGCCTGCTCTTCCCTCAGACAGGAGGGGGTTAAAGGAGCCGCTGATTCAGGGCCTCCGGCTCACTCAGGCCAGGAGGGAGGGAGGGGCACGGAGCGCGGGGCGGGCCTGCGGCGGCAGAGGCCGGCGTGACGTTGCAGCAGCCTGAGGCGCGCCATGCGTTCTCCCGAGGTAGTTGTCCCTGGTTCCCGGGACCCTGGCAGTGGCGGGCTGCACAGGCTCCCCGGAAGGGGGGTGTGGAGAGTGACCTGTGCTCGCACACAGGCTTCTTGGTGGCGGCAGCAGCAGCCTTAGCGTCTCCTGCCAGCCTCTGGGGTCCGCGCTTTTAGCCGCGGCTCGCGCCCGTCTCTGGAGCTCCTTTAAGCAGCGCTCTTAATCCCCTCTCCTCGCGCACCAGGAAACAAAGAGGTAAGAAAAAGTCTCTTGCCTCTTCGGCAGGTCCAGACTTTTCCCCGGACTCTCTCCCGGCTAGCCGTGGTGCACCAACCCCCTGCAGGCTGTGTTCACGCCGCCAACCCCAGTCCTCTCCCGGCGCTCCGACCGAAGCCCGAGCCTCAGCTCCCAGACCCGCCCGCCCCGGCGGGTGAGCAGACAAGCCTCTAGGTCTGGTAAGTGCCGGTCGGCCCTGATCCTCTGTGCGGGAATCTTCCCGCTTTGCCCTCCGCACCCCTGTTGCTGTGCTGTCCTCCGCGGCGCCGAAGCTCCCCCCCTCCGCCACCCGCAGTCTCCGCCCGCGAAGGGGCTTCCTAGTGTGTGGACACTTTTCCTCCTTCACAGCTCCCTCCCACTGGTGCAGGTCCCGTCCCTATCCTTTTATCTCTGTTTATTCTTTTTTCTTTTGCCCTACCCAGGTACGTTGGGGGGGGGGGTTTCTTGACTTTTGGGAGGTCTGAGATCTTCTGCCAGCATTCAGTATGTGTTCTGTAGGAGTTGTTCCACGTGTAGATGTATTTCTGGTGTATCTGTGGGGAGGAAGGTGATCTCCGCGTCTTACTCTTCCGCCATCTTCCCGGAAGCCCTGTGCTTATTTCTTGAAGAAGCTGAGCTTGTTTCTTGTGGTTTTAACTTTCTGGCTATTTTGTTTGTCATTTGCCTGTTTTATGTTTATAAATAAATACTAACCCTTTCTGATCTGGTCACATAAAGGTAAAGGGGGTCATTCTCTAGTATCTCAAAGCCAATGATGACTCAGACAATAAAACATGCTCACACTATTGTGATAGTCAAGCAAGGTGACTGACTACGTGGGAAACAAAACCTGAGGTTTTATGGTTCGAAGACGCCTCTACCACTGTTAGAACAAAGTTGAAGGAAATAGAAATCTTGAAAGATAACTGAAATAGTGCCAGACTATATGAAAAAATTGACCAGCACACATAGGAGTTGCATTGTTAGAATTACACGGCAACTATGGGATGTAGAGAAGAATAAGACAGACTTTCTAAGTTCAGAAAGATATATTGAGACAATAAACAGCAATTTCAAGTATTATTAATATTTTCTGACCATAATGGAACCAAAGATACAAACGATGTGGGTGATAATAATAATGATAACAGAAATCAGTATATGATTAGCTACCATAAATGAACATTATGGAAAATGTAAGAAGAGGAAGAAGAAATTGCTTTCCTCTGGTGTGAGTAAACGGTTATCACCTAGCTTGGGCCTGGCACAATCCTAGACTTCTCTATGAAGATGATCTCAGATTACCTGTCACAACAGTATTTCCATGGACATGATAGAGTTAAGATGAATGAGGAATGATGTATTCTAGAGGCTAATTGTCATTTTTGTTTACTTGATATGGTACTGGATTTGGCCCAGGGGTAGCTTTGAGTTGTAATGGGAATAACAAAAAAGACAGGTGGGAAACCAAGGCACTGACCTCTCTAGGTCAAGGTGAATCCTACACACTGGGATTCATCCCTTACAAGCACTCACTTCCTTTGGGTGAGCTGGGTTTAGTAGGGTGAGGTAAGAAGCTGTGTATGTGTAGCTGCTGAATCTCCCAAGGAGATAAAAAGTGCTGAATTGCTTGTCCTGTATTGTTCTCGAAAGCTCAGTAAATATGCTTGTGAATTAAAAGCCCATTGTGTCTCATGAGTGCTATTGCTGGCATGAAGATGGTGGTGCTATGGTGAGGTTTTATGACCAATGTGTATCTGCAGATCTTAAGAAGATGGCAGCATATCCCGTAGGTACAGTAGTATGAATTTTATACCATAAGATTGTGAGGGTAGAGATGCATAAGCAAGCTGGAGAAAGAGCTTGGCTGGAGTGGAATGGTCATGAAATTGTATCGCAGCTATCCAAATGGGAAAATTTCAGGTAGAGGAGAGGGAGGGGGCTGAAGGAGTGGGTGGAGGACGGGATGTGTGTGGGAGAGTATAGAAAGAGGGCCAAGCATGACAGAGCCGTGAAAGTATATGGTGAGTTTGGTGAATGATATAAGAAAATTGATTGTGTTTAAATGGCAAAGCCTTTTTTGTTTTTTAAGCGGTACGCGGGCTTTCACTGCCGCGGCCTCTCCTCTCCCATGGCGGAGCACAGGCTCTGGACGTGCAGGCTCAACGGCCATCGCTCGCGGGCCCAGCCGCTCCGCGGCATGTGGGACCTTCACGACCGGGGCACGAACCCGTGTCCCCTGCATCAGCAGGCGGACTCTCAACCACTGCACCACCAGGGAAGCCCTGGCAAAACCTTTTGATTGGAAGATTTGGGTTTCTATTCTGAGGTCATTAAGTGGGATTTTTTTTCTGGTTATGTTTTGATATCGTGAGTAAATAAAAATGTCTTTTTTCCTCTATGATGATCTCTAGATTTCAACTTGAATGACTCTGCAGTTTCTCAGGTATGGATAAATCAAGAGAAATTAACGAGGATTTTTATCTTTGCTCTTTAATCCAGAAATGGTAATTTTATGCAATACTAGGATTTCACTCAAAATACTCCTCTTTCACTTGAATGTCTATAACTCCTAACTTTCTTAATTATTTATGAAGTATTGAAGGTTCTAAGATTCTAACAAATGATTGAAAGTAAGGGAAACCCTGGGTTATGAGTGGGCTTTATCCCAGTGACTACCAAACACATGCTTATAAATCATTAGAGACTGCTTCTCTAAGTTTTCTCCTTTGATGATAAATAGATGTGTTATTCATCTTGCTATAGCTACTCTAACATTTGGACTAATTCCCACAAATCTTTTGGGCCATGGGGACATGAAGCAGAAGCAAGTTTTTGGTCCATCATCTATAATTAATTAGCTGTCTTTTGGAGGAAGTTCTTTCAACTCTCTGGGATTCTTTTTGTGGTAGAATAAACCCTTAAAGTGAGATAATGGATGTAAAAGCCCAGATTGCCTCGGCAAGGATAATATATAAATACGATGCCTTTAGAACAATAGTTATATCACATTCCATCTTAAAATAAAATAAATTCCACGCTTTTACTCAGTGATCTACAAACATGCAAACACACACGTATATTATTTTGACTAATTCAGTTTGATTTTTTATATTAAATATTCTAATTGGTTGATTTTTAAATTTTTTTAGATTGTATCTTTAAAAAAACATAAACATTTTTCTTCTTTCCTGTATATGAATTAGAGGCTTTTCTCTAGGGAAACTGACAGATAGTTTAGCTGTAGATATTTAAGGCAATCATTTTCAGCTTGAGGCATGAGGTTGGTTTAGTAATCTGCATATAGATTTTGAGCTGGTATTTGTTACATGTGTACGTCTTTTGTTGTACAGTCTAATAAACATTGTAATAGGGCATTATGTGATGGCATGACTTTAAGAAATTATAAAATTTATGATCAATCTGAATTTTAATTTTTATACTAACATCTTATTTTTATACCAACATTTTAAATTGTAATTTGTTTATATCTTTATTATAATCTGGAGAAGATGCTTTCTCTCAAGGCTTGCCAGTTTAAGCAAATGCTTACTTGGCCTGTGTCTAGAATAAGGTTCCTGAAGTCCCTTTCCAATCTCTGCACGTGGGGTGTTCTAGCCCATTCTCAGCTTTCCTAACTATCCCTGAATATAAAGATTTCTGGCGGCTTGTTGGGGATTGTGTAACTAGAAAGTGAATACTGTGGACCTGGGCATGATTCAGGGTAAATCAGTTGTGTACATTTGTTTAGTTGCTTTAAAGACAGGACAGACTGTGAATTGGATGGATTTTTGTAAGAACCAGGCTATATAACAGGAGGCTAGTATTTCTTGCTCAGGACAAAGAAATTACAATATTAAAATAATTATTTTAATATCTGTGAAAGAACAGGGACAAGGTACTGCTTGGCTGTAAGAAAATAAGCTTATGAAAGGATTATTATTATTATTATTATTATTTGCGGTACGCGGACCTCTCACTGTTGTGGCCTCTCCCGTTGCGGAGCACAGGCTCCGGACACGCAGGCTCCGGACACGCAGGCTCAGCTGCCATGGCTCATGGGCCTAGCCGCTCCACGGCATGTGGGGTCTTCCCGGACCGGGGCACGAACCCGTGTCCCCTGCATCAGCAGGCGGACTCTCAACCACTGCGCCACCAGGGAAGCCCTGAAAGGATTATTTTAAAAATATGAAAAGAAGTCATAAATAAAGACTTAAAGCAACTATTGGTTGTCCAGAGGTCCAGCATAACTACATTTAGGGTCAGGATTTTTAAGCAAGAAAATAGGAAAAAATCAAATCAACTTATATTCAGGTTTTAACTATCTCATGTGTGCCTAGGTAGCATAATTCCAGATTTTTATATCCTTGTATTTGGGGGGATGAAGGGAGAATACATTATTTGGTTTTGATATTCCTCAGCCGACAATTCTGCAGGTAGTTTACCACTTTTCACTTCAACATTTGCGCTGTTTGGGGTGAACAGAATTAAAATTATTTCTTGAAGACATATGGAGAGTAGGTGTGAAATAATTCTCACTCTATTAACATATTTCTTGACAGATTCTCAGATTGGTCAAGAAACGGTAACAATTTTCAGGGAACTGAGAATTATGTAACGTAGAGGTGATGCATGCCCTAGAGATGGTTCAGGAAAGCCCAAGAATTGTATGAGCTTCTCTTTAAATAACTGGAATTGCTGTCAAAAGAGTTTGACTGAAGTGAATGATTAGAAGTAGATGGTTTTAGGCCAATTTACATTCAGCTAAAAAGAAGTTTCCCATCACGAATTAATGCAAATATTAAGAAGCTGAAAGTAGAGGATGAGTTTTTCAAAAACAGAATTTGGTAAAAACGTTTGCCTCTGATGTGATGAGCATCTCTAATGTAACACAGTACAATACAATATCTTACTCGGAAAAATAGATTGTTTTGGCCTCTGCTTCTCCTACTGTCACCTTTGTTGTGCATCTGAGACTGTGGCTTAAAAAGACAGAAGGCAGAAAAAAGCATTTCCACCCAACAGAATGTTCTGCTGCTGGATATTTTTTAAAATCTACCTTTCTTTTTCATGAACTCTCAAATATTTATCTGGAGCTGAATTATATGGAAGTAACAGGAGGCAGTTTTTACAAGTATATGGGATATATTTTCTCATCAAATCTATAAATATTTTGAAATGAGAGCTTTCTCTGAAGAGTTTTATAACACTTTTTTCTTTGGGACCATCTTTGGTGAAATATAAGACAGCTGTAGATTGGTAATTTTGCAGATAAAATGGCTGCAGATTGGTAAAAATAGAAAGTGGAAAAAGTGAACAATTTTCAAAAGGCCTTTTTCGTTGTTTTCCTTCTTGCTGCTGGGTGGGTATTATCACTGAATTGGTGGGAAAACCTCTGCACGCTTAGGTGATACATCCCTCCTTCTGGTGATCCGTGTCTGTGAGACTAAATCTTCGGTACACAGGCCTCTCACTGCTGTGGCCTCTCCCGTTGCGGAGCACAGGCTCCGGGCACGCAGGCTCAGCGGCCATGGCTCACGCGCCCAGCCGCTCCGCGGCATGTGGGATCTTCCCGGACCGGGGCACGAACCCGTGTCCCCTGCATCGGCAGGTGGACTGTCAACCACTGGGCCACCAGGGAAGCCCTGTGAGACTAAATCTTTTGCCCACCAGTTCCTATAACCAACCCAGTTTCGAAAATAAAAAATTGTGTTCTTCCTAGTAGCTTTGTATTAGTAGCTTGGAGTAAACTGTATCATAGACCCATAGGATTAAACACAGCTGGATAATCTAGATTGTTTTACTTATTTTTAGTGAAGAGGAGAGAGGGTGGGCAAGTGCCAGGCACATGTACTTTTCAGGTTCAGGGATATGGAAGGGGTTAGCAAAGGACACATTTATAGAGTGTGTATAAGGTTGACTAACAGTAAGGGAAAACAGAATCTGCTTTTACATGAGCTTCATAAATTGTTAGAGAAATAGATCAAGTGTGTACACAAAATAAAAGAAGCTCCTAAATTGTAGCTTTCTTTGTGACTTTTACCAGAAAAAGTGACCTGCTATATAAGATGTCATAGGAACTCGTTAAGCTGGAATTTACCTTGGATTTCGAATTAATTTTTTTTTCCTTTGCCTTGGTTCTCCCATTGAGATAATGGGTGAAATTTTTGTTTAAACTCCCTTTGTATCTTAATAATTGGTACTAAATGTGTCTGGACTCCTAACCTGTCCCAGAATCATGGCTCTGGGATGAGAAAATGAGTAGTAAAGAAAAGAAGGCTAGTGATTAGAAAGAACTTCTTTTTCACTCCTAAAAAATTTCCCTTTATCTCTAATAGCTTATTCTTGAGTAGTATTCCACCTGATACATGTAGGTTAACAATAACAACTGTGTACCTTATAATAAATAGTCTTATTCCAATCTTCAAATCCTAATCCTTTCCTTTGATTGATTTTTTGATTGAAACTTATTTTTTTCAAATAATGACAATTTAAAATTATTTTAATACAAAAATGTACAAAAAAGAAAGTGTCAATCATTCAATAATTTGCTATCCAGAAATAAACATAATTTACATTAAAGTGAATATCTTTCTTCTTGGCTTTAATTTAGACAAATTTTTTTCAAACTGTGGCTTCTAACTTATTAAGGATGATACTAAATTAAATTTGTGGGCAACCCTATTAAAACAATGAAATAGAACAGAACAGAAAATTCATTGCATATAACATGGGTACATGTATTAATGACAATTTTGTTTTCGTTGCTTGTGTGTGTGTTTGTATATACATATTTGTGTGTGTACTGCTTGATGTACATTTTATTTCTTCCTGTAGTTAATAGTCAAATAGATTTGTAAGCTAATGACTTAGACAATGGTTGGAAGTCAATCTGAATCTGAAAGAGCAGAACTGGAGACTATTGTAAATAATTAGAGTTGAACATGAGACAAGATCAGGGACCAGAAAGGAAAGAGAGAGCAAGAGTGAGACAGAGAATGAAAAGAAAAATAGAAAGGAATAGAGACAACAGAGTTCTGCTTAAAGGCTATTGTTGTTTTTTGCCCAGGCTCATTTCTCATGCTAGATAGCCTCTTCAGATGAGCATCTGAAACATGAGATGGGTAATGAAAATGGGATATACTACAAGAGAAGGGACTGCCTTTAAAACAGGTGAGATGGGGCATGATCTGAGATGAATGATTTTAGCATGCTCTTCCCTGCCAAGAATCCTCTCCTGGAGGATGGCACAAAGAAATTCACTCTAAGTTTTATTCCCTTTTTAAAGCCTTATGAAATGCACAAACTTCCTGGTCAGGCCACATTTAAAGTTTGTAGCAGTCATCTGTCTCCCTGCTTGAGCCATTTCACCTGTCTGGGACTCAGGTTTTCCTTAATGAAACCAAGGTGTTGGGTGAGATAATCTCAAAATTCCCTTCCAATCTTAATATTATACCATTTATATGTGGGATGACCAAGGGAATAGAAAAAGAGATTTTGATAGGCATAAAATGGTAGAAAGTTGGAAGTGAAAACACATGTGTAGCTGGGAAGATATTGGAGCTCAGAGTTCAAAATGGGTTTCCAAGTTCAAAAATTTTCCCAGGACTGATTGAAGAGAAGGGAATTACAATACTAACACTACTTATTGATTATTTACTAGTTGCGAGATGCCATACTTCGCTCTTTGATATATTTTTCATCCAATCCCCACAATAATTTCTATAGTGTAGATCCTATTAGCCTTGTATCTGGGATACAAGGTAACTCAGTGATTAATTAATAGAATCAGAAACGAAATCTAGCTTTGTCTGTTATAAATCCCTTACTTTTCACTGGTATACCCTGACAAGTAGGTTTTTGAAATTAGGATTAAATTTTATATTGTTGAAAATCTGTACTGATAGTGTCAATATTCAGATTTTTAAAGCTTGTGCTGTACAATGGGAATATGCAATGACTAGTATAATATGAAGCACAGAGCGTACGGAGACGAAAAATATGGGATTGAACATCAGTTGCCTCTTCTACCAGGGAGAGCTGTGTCAAGCTGTATAAACCCCTGAAGTATAGTTTTTTTTATCTTTGAAAGACATTAAAAACATTTCTAATAATCTGTTCTGTGTGCCTCAGGATTGTAACTAGGATAAAACAAATGAGTCTACTTGAAAACATTTTGTAAATTATAAAGCAGTGAATAAATGAATAACATATTACCTAATTTATCCTTGGATTTACTCATTGCCTGAACAGGAGAGGGACTTTGTAAAATGATGCTGTATAAACTATTAAGTTTTTTAATTATAAATTTTGCATCTGCATAAAGAAATAATGAAAACAATATTAATTATTAAAATTGAAAAACCGCTCATCACAAACATCCAAGTGAGAAACATGGGTCTGAGAAGAGTTGCCTGATCGGAGATACTCCGAGGTTAAAAGTACAGACACAGTAAGAAACAGTACCCCCTGAAATGGGAAGACTGAGATCAGATGACTTGGATGGCTGATGGCAGAGGAAATTTGATAAAAGACAAGCAAGATAAAAGATCACTGAACCAAAGCAAGAGCTGTTTATTCTCAAAGATGAGGTGCAGTGGCATTTTGAGCACGAAAGATGTGGTTGTTGTTATATGAAAAAAAATCCATAAAGGCCTTTAAGCCAACAGTGATGTTGTAGGACAAGGGTGAAACAAGTTCGTGAGTTTTACTGTAAGAAGTTTGGAAAAGAAAATCAATGTTTTCTTTATCAAGTGCTGGTTCCCCCTCCTTTGAATTCTGTGTGAAGTGCCGGTCATATGTATAAACTCTTCCCAGGGTTGTAAGAAAGAGATCAGGCTTCAAGCACCTTTGCTGGAGAAAAGTTGGGCAAGTTTCAGCTTTTTCACACTCAAAATGAACCTCGCCTTGACTAGACTGAATTTTGAAAATCAAATCTCCAGGGCTAAATTAGTCCACATTCAGTAACTTTGAAAATAAGATTTACAATGTGAAAAGCCATGAAGTGTTTAAGAAGTTTTGATGTAAAATGCGTCGGAAATTAAAAACTGGTGCTCATAAGCAAGTGGAAGATGACTTTATTTATATTTTAATGGTGGTTAAAGAAAAAATATTCATTGATAAGTACTTGATTTACTTAGGAGCATGACATTGGCCATAATTCAGCTAAAGCCTTACTGAAATGCCATGGCATTTTATGAAAGACACAGTAGCAGACCAGAAGAAAAGATTTCAAAAAGGCATTGATTTCAAAGAATGTTTTAATAACTACTATAAGCCACCTCAATTACTAATATAATTGTAATAATATTTTAAAGTAGCTAATTTATTGAATATATTCTGTATATATAATTTTCCAAAAAATGCTTTCTATATACTAATTCTCTATCAAAACAACACCGATAATTTGATATTACAATTGTTTTACAAATAAGAGACTTGAGGCTGGATCCAGGAGGGGTGTTGTGGTTTGCTCAGTTACACAACTGGATTCTGGAAATGTACAGTCAAAACTTCTTTATGTCTGAAGATTACTTTTTCCTTCCTCTTTACCACCTCCTCTTCCCGGTCCCCTTCCTTTCCCTCCCCCTTAACCCCCTCCTCGCCCCCTCCTACTCGCCCTTCCCCTCTGCCTTCTTCTTCTTCTTCTTCTTAATCTGCTTTCAGAGGCAGAAACCCATGGCCTCATAAAGAAAGGAGCAATCAGGCAGTAGGTGGAAAAAGCCGAGGGTTGAGAGACAGGAACTCCGAACATTAGCTTGGCTTCTTTTCTTCAGCTAACATTTAACTTGGGCAAGTTATGTAGTTGTTCTGTAAGAGTGACAATTAAACATGATAGCCTCTGCCTCTGAGCAGTGCAAGTGCATAGTTCTGAGGAAAGCTTATCTGAATCATCACATGAAAAAACTTACATTTTTGAAATAGGTCTTAGGAATGAAAATAATTGTCCTGATTTTCAAGCCTTAAAGTTAAAACAGTGCAGAACTAATGGTTCCAGATTGATGACAGATAATAAAAACTGGCAACCGGGCTTCCCTGGTGGCGCAGTGGTTGAGAGTCCGCCTGCCGATGCAGGGGACACGGGTTCATGCCCCGGTCCGGGAAGATCCCATATGCCGCGGAGCGGCTGGGCCCGTGAGCCATGGCCGCTGAGCCTGCGTGTCCGGAGCCTATGTTTCGCAACGGGAGAGGCCACAACAGTGAGAGGCCAGCGTAACAAACAAACAAACAAAAAACTGACAACTGCCCAGAATTAAATCCAATACTTAGAAATGATGCATAAAATGAATGTAACTTTTTAAAAAGTGTACATCAAACATTTATGACCAACAATCCTCTCAACTCCAAAATTGGGCACATGAATTAAAAATAAAAATTCAATGGGCTACTCAGTAAGGCATTCTAGTAATTTCCATAAAAATGGACAAACTTTGTTAAAAATTGATCAAGCTTTCAAATGATTTGGCTACAGATATTTATAATACATATATTTACAACTATATAATTGATACAGTTGAATATGATTTGAGGAAATGACAAATGATTCCAGAAGACACTCCTGTAAGCTTTCACAATCAGAAGCAAATGACAAAAATGAGCTAACCAAGTGTACTAACAGGGGAACTAGCTTTCTAATGAAGGTCTAAAAATATCTGTGAAAAATATGCTTATAAGAGAGTTGGTAGGTTTCATTCAAAATTTATGAGGCTCAAGTTTAAGAAGCTTAACAAATCAATTAAGTATTACCTGAGCTAGATAGAAGGGAAGAAGGAAGCAAAGGAGGGAAAGAAGGAAAGAAAAAAGAAGGAAGGAAGGGTAGAGAGAAAGAGAGAGATGAAAAAAAAGAAGAAAAACTTCTTCAAGTGCCAAAAACCAAGAGAGAAATGAAAACCAGAGCACCTAGGACTTGAGCTCAAACCACAGATGCCTCTGGGGTGGGGATGGGTGTGTGGGGCTATTTGTCTCTTTCTCCAATAGTCTCGCTTTTAATGTCCATTTGGAGAATCAGGAAACTAAGTCAAAGACTTGAACCAGGAAAGGGGAAAACACCAAAATCTTTAAATGTCTGCACTTTCAGTAAAATGTAGACTAAAAATCTATACTCCAGCTGATGAAAAACAACAGCTAAAACCAATACAAGTTTTAAAAAATTTTTTGTTTATCTGCTTTGTCAGTCAAATTTTAAAAAGTCTAATTTGAGAATTGTAAAGGCAAAGTTTATACCTCTTTTAAATTTGTGGTTTGATTTGGTATTACTTGCATGTTTTAAAAACTCTCAGAACAAGGAGAAACAGAGAAAGAGAGAGAGAGAGAGAGAGAGAGAGAGAGAGAGAGAGAGAAGCCAGCTAACCTTCTCAAAGCAGTGAAACTTGAAACTTGTGGGAAGCCATCAGAAGTAAATAAATGTACAATTTCTCTTGTCAGGCATTCCCACACTTGAACAACAAGGGATTCTTAGTCTCAAGAGCTTAATATAATAGAAATACATCCAGAAAGAGAATATAGTAATATAATAAGCATGCTCACAATTATAAAAGAAGGCGTTGAAACCCCAACATAAAGAGGATACAATGAATAAAACATAGGATCTGAAAAATACTGAACTAGACCTTACAGAAATAAAAAATAATCACAATTTAAAATTTTAAAAAATGACATAGTTGAAGAGGATTAGTGAAACTGAAGTAGATATGAGGTAGTTATATAAAATGAAAAATATAAAAAGATGGAAAATGTAGAAGACTAAAAGCCAAGGAGTGAAGACTTAGAGAATGTAACATATTTCTAATAGGTCCGGAGGGAGATATTATACTTAGAATATATTGTAGTCGGAAATGGTAAAGAACATCATGGTTGAGAATTTTCCAGAGCTAACAAAACACAGGTATTCTTCATTTTGACAAACAATGAGTCCTGAGCAGAACTGATGAAAATAGTCCATTCCTAGACACATAAATTTGATCCTGAAAACTACCAAAGTCAGTGAAAACATTTTAAAAGCAGCCATAAAGAAGATGCAGTCTAAAGGCAGAAATTTCCTGACCATAACATAACAAATGCTTTTAACTAGAAATAAATAATAAAATAAACCACTTAGTTTAAGCATATGATATAGTATGAGGTAGGTAGGTTAAAAAAAGAAAAGATGTACATAACTGCATATAAATGCAATGAGAGAAAGATGTGGGAATTGGTGGGTCCTAAGAACATATGGGTGGGTTTTTAATTTTCATCAGTGCTTTTATGTATATGCATTACATAGTTGGTAAAAATGCGGTAAATATACCAATTTTTTGTAAAAAAAAAAAAAAAGAAGAATCACTTAGACTAACAGCAGGCATATCAAGACGATCAACTTAGAACTGAGAGGCAATGTTATAGTATCCTTAAAATGTCAAGAAGACAAAATAAATCTGTCTACTGCACCCAGCAGAACTGTTATTGTTCAGGAACAAGGGCTGTCTTAGGATGGTTTCTGATAAAGCAAGTCCTAGAACAATTATTCATTTGAAAGTTGTTTATTAGGAAGTGCTGCCTGGAAAAAAATGGATAGGACTGGTAATGACATGACAATTTAAAAAATTTTAATAAATAGTGCTGGAAAATCAAATATCCATATAAATAACAATAATTATTAATCCAGAAGGTAATATATCTAAATATGGATGTTAAAGAGTTTCTAGAAGAAAACATAGGAGAATATCTTTATATCTGTGAGCAGATTTCCTAAACAGAACATACAATGCACTAACCAGAAAAGTTTAATACATTGAACTTAATTAAAACTAAGAGCATCGGGCTTCCCTGGTGGCACAGTGGTTGAGAGTCTGCCTGCTGATGCAGGGGACGCGGGTTCGTGCCCCGGTCCAGGAAGATACCACATGCCGCGGAGCGGCTGGGCCCGTGAGCCATGGCTGCTGAGCCTGCGCGTCCGGAGCACGGGAGCAAAAAAAAAAAAAAACTAAGAGCATCTGTTCACCAAAAGAAACCATTAATCAATTAAAAATGCAAACTACACACTCAGAAAAAATATATTCAGTGTATATATCTAATAAATAATATACAAAACTCTCCAAAAGTTTTTTAATAAATCAGATTTCCTTCTGGGAATTTCTTTAAAATTTAAAAATGGGACATTCTTTTTTTTGTTTTTTTGGCTGCATTGTGTGGCTTGCGGGATCTTAATTCCCCAGTCAGGGATTGAACCCAGGCCCTTGGAAGTGAAAGCCTGAAGTTCTAACCACTGGACCACCCGGGAATTCCCATGGGACATTCATCTTTGTTATCTCCTCATACACCTTTTACTTTTATATCTTATTTGCTAGAATTTTGTCAGATGATCACAAACAGCTATAAGTGCTGGTAAGAAGACCACTCTATTTTATTTGTTTACATGTCCAGATAAAATTTAAAATTTTCTCACTAAGTAGGTCAGGAAATGTGTATTGAATTAGGCAACTAGTAAATCTTGCAATACAATTTTTATGTACATGGTGTGACTATAAAATCATTCAACAAATTTATTGAAGATGACTTTTATGCTATATTTTTTTCCAAGTTCTGGATGTGGGAGGAGGCTTAGAAATTAAACACTAAATAAAACATTGTCCCTGTCCTCAAGGAGTTGATAGTCTAATAGGAGGAGATAACAATAACATATTTTTTCATTAAGATGTATTGATACTTGAGTTCAAAGGTGGAAAAGACTACTTCCACAAGAATCTTGAATAAATTAAGAAAGATATTTTAAGACAGAGAAAACCCATGGACAGAGTTAGAGAGCTGGGCAAATATTAGGTAGCTCTGAGAAAAACCAAGTAGTTCGGTTTGCCTGGAGTATTGTGAATGTGGTAGGCCTAAATTGTCAGGTTTGGGCTCTTACTCTTTAAGGAATGAGAACCCATCAAAATTTCTGAGCTGCGATGCTTAATTTTTTGTTTATGGCATGTTTCATTTAGCTATTTCTTTGTATTACATCTCATTCTTGAAGTTACATATTAAAAAAAAAAAACTTTAAGGATTACTACTGTGATACATCTACCTATGTAAACTAATGTGGCCTTAAAGCTTCTAATGATAGTTGTTGGCTAGACTTAGAGATTTTTTTAATAATCATTTTTATACCAACTTCTCTTCTTGTGAAACATGTCATCTAAAATTTCAGGAAGACACTCCCTGTAAAGCTGGCATACTGTTTTCACAAACCTACTTTAGTTCCCTCCTGAAACTGCATTAAATTCATAGCAATGGGATTACTTAGAAGTAAACCTGCAAGAATGAGAGAATGGGAGAATAAATGATAGAAAAGGATCATGGGGTTAGAAAATACATAGATCAGTTGAAAACAACATGGCCAACTTGAACACACTGAATCCTAAACCAGCAGTGGGGAAAGCTGAGAAGAAACTGGACTTACACTGCAGGATTACCAAAAGGCTTGAGAATTCACAGCACCAGATACCTTTCACAAGTGAGATAAAAGATAAAAACAGTATGCTAAGTCAAACATTGGTTAAAGAAGTTGGATCCCCACATCCTTGCCACTATTCTCTGTAGCCCAATGCCTGTGCCCTGTCTTACTTTCAAAGGACTGAGGATTTAGTTTTTGGAGAAAGTAAAATAGAATGTGTCTAAACTGGATAGCAGACCAGCTATGAACAGCTTGCTGGATGCTAACAACCAAAATTCTAGTTGATTCTCTGCATTTCCTAAGAAACTGGTGGATACTAGAACAAAACTCCAAAAATTGTTCACAGAGGAACCAAAAGTAAACAACCCCACTCATGTATGTGTTGCTCTCAAACATCTTTGTAATGTCCCACTTCTAAGTATGAGAATCCAGCCCGTGATTAGCATACAAGTAAGGACGGCCTCTCTATAAAAGATAAAATCCACACACAGAAAAAACAAATCAGTTTGGAAAAAAGTCTATTAATAGAGCTAAAACCTAAAAAATATATATTATTAATATCTTCAGAGGAGGAACAGAAGATATTATAAACATGAAACAAGAAAATGAAATAGGGAATAACAAAGAACTCTTGGGAAAAAAATATAGCAAAAATGAAAAGCATAGTATAAAGGCTAGAATATAAAGTTGTAGAATACACCAGAAAGTTGAGCTCCTCAATATTGATTGATTAATCAATAGATCTATTAAGTGATAGATAAACAGAAAGGAAATGAGAAAGAAGAGACAAGAATGTTACGGAACCAGTCCAGGAGATTCAATATTTCAAGGGAAAAAATAAGGGTGAGAGGAGAAAGAATAGTCAACAAAACAAGAGAAAAATGTCAAGGGATACCTATTTTCAGATGGAAAGGGGCCAAGTGCTCAGAACAAAATTAGAAATTAGACTCACACGAAGTACATTATGAAGAAATTTCAAAACTTTGAAACAGAAGATCTTATGAGCTGGGAATGGAGGAAGAGGATAAAACGACCACAACCACAGCAATACAACAATTCATACAAAAACTGTGTCAAGCTGAAAGCCTGAAGGTGATGAACACTTCAAAACCTGGAGGAAAGAGATATCCATTCTAGAATTCTCTACCCAGTGAAATTATTAATCAAGTATGAGAGTAGAATAATTATTTTCAGAAGCACATATTAAACATCTCTATCTCTGTATCTATCTCCCAGTTATCCTTCAACAGGAAACTATTGTAGAATGTATTAAACCAAAACAAAAAAGGAAAACAATAAAGAGGAAGTGATAAACACAGGAAATTGGTCTTTTAACACAGAAAGCAAGTACAAGGAATCCCCAGAACAAGGGTGAAGGTAGATGCCTGGATGACAGCTGTGAACCATCCTTAGCGAGCAGAGCATCAAGATCATGCACGTCAGATAACTCCATCTTCTCTAGGAAGATGCAATGGATAGAATACCTGATAGATCTGTGTCATTAGAGAAGACAATTGGATAATAGATGATTTGGAATTGACAGTGATTATATAGAAAAGTAAGCCAACCGATGTAGTTCAGTTATGTTTAGCTTTACATAGTCATCATGATATTAATACCGAGTAAATATAAAAATCATGGTATAGCTATGTAGTGAGGTTGGGGTATAAGAAAGATGTGCATGTGTGATTTAGGGCAGGAAAAGAGAAGAAGTTCAAGCCTCATCCTCGTTTGTGGGACATCAGTACGTAACACCTGAAACAAAATCATTAAATAACAATATAAGCATGTTATGTAGAGAAATAAAGATAAATATCAAAGGAATTATCTAGTAGAATCAAAATGGTTGTCTTTGGGGAGGGGAAATCGGGATGCGAGTTAGATGGCCATTACTATTTCTCAAAATAAACATGTAAAACTATTTTACTCTAAATTATGTGCATGCATAGCACTGATACAAAATAAAAATTAAAACTGAAATAAGTCATTTCAGAAATGACTTGAGTAATGCATGGTAATTATCAAGAGTTGGTGTACCATGGGAGAAAGTACACTAGTTTACCAGCGAGATACCACTGAGTTCAAATACCACTTCTATCACTACCTATCTATGCAGCAATAACAAAAATGGCATCATTTAGTCAGTGCTCATTGTATAGTAGACAATTTACAAAGTTATTCTTTTTATCACCTCTAGTCTCATAAGAACACTGTGAAATAATTACTATTATTACCTATATGTTTCAGAGGAAAATATGGACCTTTAGAAAATTGATTATGTTATCCATATTTATAAAGCTAGGAAGGGAGAGTTCAGGCTAAATTGGACTCATGTGTTTCCGGATATAAAACTCCTTATGACAGTCTGGAAAGGTTCCATATTTGCATTAGTTTCGGTTTTTCTCAAAGCAGACCCCAGACAAGGAAATGAGTGTAGATGGTCTGGGAGAGAAGCAAGAATACAAGACAGGGAAGGGAGGACAGGCAGCCAGCGAAGGGTGTTATTCAGCCAGAAGCCATGGTGGATCACTGGAGCTTAATCCTGCTGGGAAATTCTGGAATCCAGGGGAGAAGACTTGCTTCCAAGGTATCCTTCAGGAGGAGGGTCCAAGGAGAGTGGAAATTTTGCACGAAATCCCAGCGGTAATTGGTTGAGGTCTTCTGGGGAAGGACAGTATTTAACTCCCTATAATTTCTGAGCAGACAAGTGTTTTGGTGGCCAAACAGCCTTTAGGAAAAAAAAAGTGTTCTGGTTCTGGCAATGGGAAGTCAGACTGGAGGTCTCTGAAGTGGTAAGAGCTTGGAGACATGGGCAATGTACTAACAGCATTTTCTAGAAGCCACTAACATAACCCCCAAATATCAGTCGATGAACAAAATAAAAGTTGATTTCTTGTTTCCATCACGACTTAAGGCAGTAGGGAGAGGGGGTACACATCGTTTCTAAGCCACGGTCCCTCATAGACCAGGTTTCTTCCATCCAGGTGCTCTGTAGTCTTCTACAGTTTCACAGTCTTCTGGATCCAGTGCATCTAGCCAGCCCATGAGCCAAGAGAGGGTGGCAGAATAGTGCTGGAATTTTGGGGGTGAATTCTCTCTTAAGTACGACAACACTTTTGCTTACACACCACTGGCCGAAACTTGATCACAAGACTGCATCTTATTGTCAGGAAGCATGGGAAATGTAGTCTAAATGTCCTGGAAGAAAAAGAAAACTCACATTTGGTAAGAATCACTCACAACCATTCAATAATTATCATACTATACTATTTCTCATAAGGTCACCTTGATGTGCTTAATAAATATATGTATATATGTATATCTATCTCCATACACATTTATGCATACACACATCATATCACATTCATATCATATATCCATTGCTTTGCCTGGCAATTGCAAACTATTCAATAAAAACTTACCCTCATGGAAACCATTTTTACACATAGACTCATCAATTATTTTCATTTCATATTAGAAATAAACACATTTTATTTAAATTTCACCAGATTGCATTTACCTTAGGGTAAGGTAGCTCATGGGTTGCACTTACCTTAATTTGCTCTGCAAATTAAGCTATAGCATTCTATAAAGGGATTTATCTTCCATATTACTTAAAATTTTATTTGACATTTTAACTCAAGAATCAACAAAATATTATTGTACATATTTGTTTCCCGTAAACATTAAAGAACAGTTAAAAATATGTGCTGGCTTGAATATTTTTGAAATGAATGGTTCTGCGAACATTTTAAAATGCTATCTATGTATCAGCAGAAATACATTTCCCTGTACTGTAAGTTCCCTGTACTGCAGGTTGTTTTCACTTTGCATAGAATGTATTTTGACTGTTGCTATTGGATTCACTGTGTTGTGCTGAAAGCTTCATGTGTTTGAGTATAAAAATAATTGAATTTCAGTGAATTAAAGTATTGACCTTAATTTTTTTTTTTAGTAAGTTAGGGGTATCATGAAAAAAGTATGTACAAACTGTAACAGACTCTTGAAATCTTACAATTATAAAGTTAATTTCAAAGAGCAGGAAAGTAGTACAAATTTTAGAAAAAGTACATAATATTAACTTCCTCATTTGGTTACCAGGTAGGCAAGTTGCACAAATGGAACTATGATTTATACTGAATTTCCCCTTTTCTTTCAACATGGAGAGAGAGAGAGAGAGATCCAAAAGAGGTTAGAGGACAGAAATATAGAAATTTGGGCTTGTGTCATGCCTTAGAGAACTGTCTTCTTCCTCTCTTATAAGAGGCCAAATGGAGTGAATATATGGTTAATTTTCTCCTGGGAGCAAATCTGTTTCACAGATCACCTATGAAGGTCTGGCTCTGAGAATGACTATAGATGCCATCTCACTATTTCTCTAGCCTAATGAGATATCAGGCCAATACCTGAATCCTAGTAGGGTAAATATTATTATGCCCTGATTTGATATAGCCAGGCAATTTGATTGTTGTTGAAATGTATTCATTTATTTGGATGATCTAGACTAGTGTTTCTCAACCATGGGTGATTTTTTCCCCAGAAGAAATTTCTGGAGACATTTGTGGTTGCTAAGATTATAGCGGGTTGCTTCTGGAATCTAGTGGGTTGAGGCCAGGGATACTGCTAATCATCCTACAATACACAGGACAGTTCCTCACAATGAAGAATTATTTGGTCCCAAATGTACATATGCCAAGGTTGAAAAAACTGTGACATAACTATAGTGTTTTATATATATAATATATGAAAAAAGTCTCTATTTCATGTAAGGAAGATTAAAAATCAGAGTATCAATTTATCAGCTCCTATTTTTTTTAAACATCTTTATTGGAGTGTAATTGCTTTACAATGGTGTGTTAGTTTCTGCTTTATAACAAAGTGAATCAGTTATACATATACATATGTTCCCATATCTCTTCCCTCTTGCATCTCCCTCCCTCCCACCCTCCCTATCCCACCCCTCTAGGTGGTCACAAAGCACGGAGCTGATCTCCCTGTGCTATGCGGCTGCTTCCCACTAGCTATCTATTTTATGTTTGGTAGTGTGTATATGTCCATGCCACTCTCTCACTTTGTCACAGCTTACCCTTCCCCCTCCCCATATCCTCAAGTCCATTCTCTAGTAGGTCTGTGTCTTTATTCCCATCTTACCCCTAGGTTCTTCATGACCTTTTTTTTTCCTTTTTTCTTAGATTCCATATATATGTGTTAGCATACGGTATTTGTTTTTCTCTTTCTGACTTACTTCACTCTGTATGACAGACTCTAGGTCCATCCACCTCACTATAAATAACTCAATTTCATTTCTTTTTATGGCTGAGTAATATTCCACTGTATATATGTGCCACATCTTCTTTATCCATTCATCTGTTGATGGATACTTAGGTTGCTTCCATGTCCTGGCTATTGTAAATAGTATCAGCTCCTATCTTGTTGTAGAATAGTTAAGTGATTATGCATTGGAACTGAACCTCATTCCTCCCCTGCTCTAATCCCTACCACAGAGAACACATGATCTATCATTTAATTCTCCTTTGTTTTGCTCTGTTTATTTTGAACTGTCAATTTTTACATACTCCCTATGCTTGACCCTCCTGGCAGCAATCCCTCTCACAGGTGTGCTGGTCCCATATATTACTAATTGAATCATCAGCCCTTCAAGGCAGGACAGACATTAATCAGTGCAGTGAAGGCTTTGCCTGGTGAAGTGAACTTTCATTTCTGCAGGCTTCCTCCCGAAAGTTCTCCCACCTTATTTCACTCATTCAAGCAGCCACAGTCATGGGAAGATGGGGGAGACATCAAACAGGCCAGATGGCAATGCCTGCTCCTCTGGTTTCGGTTTTCACTTCCTACTCTTTTACCTACTGCTTCATCATTTGGCTTGACATGTCTCACCGTGGGTTCTGATTTGGTTGGCAGTGTAACCCTTCAGTTCATTTATGAATGGTGAACTTGTTATTCAGTATTAATGTTTCTTATGAGCAACCTTGCCTTGTAAAGTTGGGCAGGTTATTAAGCCAGAAGTCTGGTCTGAAATGAAATGGAAGTGTTCTGTTTTGAAATTCTTGACTTTCTTTGTGTTATTGAGAACCTGGAAAGTATTGATTTGGAAATTATCTTCTCTGTTTTAATGTTGTAAAAGTGTATATAGTTCAAGTAGTTGATTCAACTAGTTGAAGTCAACATCTATGAAACATTCTGGAACTTATATCTGAAAAGTGGGGAAGACTTGGATAATCATATTCATGTCCAAATAATTACATAAACACAGCTCATGCTTCTATCATATAGAAAGTCACAGCCAAAAAGTAACCAGACCTGAGAATTGGATTTTCATCTTTGGAGGAGGTAATATATTGAAAGAAGAACAAGATACGGGCTTTGGAGTCAGATGATGTTGACTTCAAATCATATCTCTGCCACTACCTCTGCCTCTAGAATCTAGGGAAGGCTATTTAACTTCTCTGAGCTTCAGGCTCTGCATCCATAAACCAGAGAGGGTAACTCCAAACTCACAGTGTTGCAAGGACTACAGTGTTACAAGGATTACAGTATGCTTATCTACTGCTATAATATTCATATATACACACATGCATGTATATATGTGTATATGTATAAATATGTACATAATATTTATAAACACGTTTGTATACACATGTATGTATATGTAAGTAATAAGCCATATCTCAGACTTGGTCCTATTTACAGATAAGGATTTCTTAATATTGGGTTGGTTCAAAAGATCGTTGGGGTTTTTTCATAAGATGCTATGGAGAAATTTGTGGCCAACCCAATATTATCATTCTTACTTGACCCCCGAGTTGCGTATATGTTACTCCAAGAGCTGCAGCATACCTAAATGCTGGGAAAGACCTCATCTTTAGAAGTTCAGGGACAATATTTCTGGTATAATTCAAGCCAATTACTATCTAAAAAAATCATATGGGATCATATACATAGAATTCCTTTGAAAAGTCAAATCCCCTGTGCTTATGCATGCATATGCATTTGTTTTTGTTATTCCTCACTCCCTCTATCCCTATATTTCCCTATTGTTAGTAAAATGCTTCTGCTTAATTGCAACAAAACAAAACAAAACACATTGGGTTTTGTTATGAGCCGAACTATTTTTGTAACTCCATCAAACTAGAGAATAATCTTAATGAAGGGAGGAAATGTGTCATTTGTTCAATACTTTCATCAGCAACAGTCAGGAGAGCACCTGGAGTAAAATAAAAGGACAATAAAAAACTGTTGAATTATCAGATGAAATCATAGAGCTTTGAATAATTTATCATCATAGGGTAGTAGGGATGACATGATTTACTGCTTCGAAGCAGCTAACCATCAAAACAAGCAAAACACAACCACCAGAAGTCATCAGTTATTTATGATGATGGATATTCAACTATGATATTTGACTTTATACAGACTACGAAAGATTTTGAAGGGTTAACCAGTGGTTGAAATATGCTTTGATATTCTTTTAAAATGCAATGTGTTTACCACACATTTGTGAAGTATGATTCAAGGCCATTGCCTGAAAACCCAAAAGCACTTTAGAGCTTTTATAAAAAGTCTGAGTTTGTGTAAACACTTTCCTGCAGTCTCTAGAGACATTATTTAACTTTAAGTTCTAAGTGACCTTTAAACCCAACAAACATCCCTTGCAAAGTGTATTTTAGTTTATTTGAAGTGGGAAGTAAATGAGTGATAAATTTTGTTTATTTTTCAGCTACAAAAGAGATGCAAGTTCCTAGCATGATGCTGTTAATTGGCTGGTAAAAATTTAGACTGGGTGTTCAAAGAATGAATGTTTCAGCAAGTGTTTAATATGTCAAAATGAGACTATTTTTGAGAAGCTGAGTTTAAAACACTCCCAGTACATAAATTACTGGTAAAAGCAATTATGAACTTCTGCTTTTGTCTTTGTAAAACAAATGAATTTTTGTGACAAATTTTGAAAAATAATTTGTAAACTTCACAAATCTAATTGTATTTACAAGTGTACATTGTATTCTGTTGTATTGCGTAGTTAGCATTTATAGTTTAATTATTTTTATTGTATTCCTCTTTCTCATTACATTTCCTGCATAATATTTAAAAGCATGGTCCCAAATTTAGGCAGACTATAGCTGTAATCCCAGCTCTGCCAATTGTATGACCTTTCTAATACTCAGTTTTCTTATTGGTACCTACTATTGGTAATAGTTCATACACTTAATAGGTACCCTGAGAAATAAATTATATAATTTGTATATATATATATATAATATATATAATTTATTATATATATATAATATATATAATGTATATATAATATATATATAATTTGTATATATAATGTATATAATTGTTAGCAATCTTGGATGATATCACCTGATATATATTATGTATTCAACAAATTTTAACTTTTTATTTTTGTAGGGATTTTATTTCTGTGTATGTGAGTGTGTATGAGATGCTTAACGGCTTAGACTAGACTTCTGGGTAACTCCAGTTCTAGCACTAGTAGATGCTAAATTAATGTGTACATTTGCTTTAAATCCAAGAATTTGATAATTTACTCCTTACGAAACTAACACATTATTTTAGGTAATATTTTACAAGTTATTTTATTTATAAAAGATTACATGGTCTTTTTAATGTCTACTAAGAGAATAGCTCATCTATGTCTATAGGCAGGTACCACAACAAAGATATTAGCTAATTATTTTTAAATAAAGGAATTCTTACTTTATTTTAAATTATAAGGATCTTTTTTGAATCCATGATCACAGTCCATGCAATAAACAAATCCATCACCTCCAAATGTTTCTTCATGCCCTCCTTTTTTATTATCATTATTACTTTTTTTGTATTAAGAAAACATAAGATCTCTTTTTGAAGCTAAGTGAACAGTTTGCTTTTATCTGAAAGTAAACTATACAGTTTCATATAATCTGCTGTAGCAGACTGAGTTTTCCAGCAGGGAGATAATGAAATAGAACTTTACATGTAGCAATGACATTCAATGTTACTCTTGGGGTCAGCAATGGTGAAAAAGGAGTGAATAAAGCAAGACTGGGCAGAGGGAGAAGTTGGACTGTGATGAATAACAATAGAGGTTTCAGCCAACCCATGGGTCTTTATAGTCCTGCACTGACTGGTCACTGAATGGAGGCTGCCCCGAGAAAGGGGTATGACCTTGAACAATGTGACTCTATTCAGATGAGGGCAATCACTGGGAAGATGGCAGTTTTAAAGTGGTACAGTGTAGGACAGGAACCTGGATTTCGTGTCAGTATGCCCATATCAGAGCCACTGTGTTGTAAAGTGGCTTTAATGCAAAGTTATTTAGCATCCTGTGTCAGTAAACCAAACATTCCATTAGTCTTTGAATAGTGGTGCTAGATTAGGTCCTTCTGGGAGGAAAGGCAAAACCATACCCAGTACATGTATCAATGACAATCAAAAAGAGTTGCTGCTCCTTTCAGAGTAGAATGTGTGTAATGGAGTTAATCTACCACCAAGTGGCTATTTGCACTCCTGCAGGGATGGTGCCATATTGAAGAACTAGCATCGGTCTTGGTTGCCAGCAGTTGAACATTTTAGCAGCAGCAGTGATGAGAGGGGACCCATGTTCTTAGACCCAAACATCCTTGGTAACCATGATTATCCAGCTCATGGGTCTATTGTGCCAGTAGTGAGTTGGCTGCTGGACAAATTCTGAATGATACCAACTGACCTAGTTAATCTATTTAGTTGTTTAGTGCCTTTTCAAGGGTGGATGTTTTCTAATGGGTGTCAACATGTGATGCAAAGATCCACACAGTTCATGCCTATTTTTCAGGATGCCTATTCCACAGACTTCATTGTCCACCCATCTGAATCTTTCCAAGCCCCTAATCCCCCAGCCAAGCCATTCACCAGTGTTTATAAGTCTATATACATTCTTTAGAATGTACACTTCTCTTCCTACACAAAGTGGATGGCCAGGTTAACCATCAAATATCTATCCATTGAGAGAATTTCCCTTCGTTGTTGTTTCTTAGGGCCACCTCTGAATGGGACTGAGTGGCCAAGTCCACTTAAAGGCAAGTCACTGATAAGACAGTGGTGGATGACATGGAGGTCCTGGCCATCTGCACATACTTCCTCACCCTACTCATGTGTAATCCTGAATGAACTCCTTCTATACTACAATAGACTGCTGCTAGACACACTTGACCTGATAAGGGAGTGGGCCTGGAAAAAGCCAGGTGTGATGGTCAGTTTATTTCCATTGGACTAAGCCACAGTCCCAAGTTATTCAATCACATATTAATCTAGGTGTTGCTTTGGAAGTATTTTGTAAACGTAATTAGCATCTACAATTAGCTGACTTTAAGTAAAAGATATTATCCTAGACAATCTGGGTGGGCTGGATCTAACCAATCCAAGGCTTTAAGAGCAGAACTGAGATTTCCCTGAGGAAGAAACTCCTCCTGTGGACCAAAGCCTCAGGTCCTGCCTGAAAGTTTTGAACTACTCTTCCTGATGGGCTGGCCTATGAATTTCTGGCTTTCCTAGCCAGCCCTGCAAACCATATAAGCTAGGTGCTTGCAAGAAACATCTCCCTTCCTCTCCCCACGTCTGCTTTTCAAAAGGTATATAATTCTCTGCCACAGAGAACATGACCTTTACCTAGAATTTTAGTAGTCTGTGCCAGTGATTCTCTTTTTAGGACTTGTCATTAACTGCACACCATCTCGTTTCCTAAACGCAGAAACCTCAATACTACTGTACTGGGTCGTATGGTCATACTGGCATGCACCACAGTCTTCAAGCACATTCCTCCTAGGTGTTACTCAAAGTTGGGAGCATTTTGTCACCTGATATATGGATCAAAACAGTATTCCCAGAGATGGAACTCAAAACTCTAAAACCTCTGAAACTCAAGAGACTAAACAGGTATTTCACTTAATTCTCAGTGGTGGGAGGTACAAAATGCAAAAATTTATCTTTTACATTGGAGAGGTTGCCCTGGCATGCACCAGAACTCCAGACTTGCTTCAAACCTCACCGATATAGTCAGCCTCCAAATATTTGTAGGGATCATCTCATATCCTCTGCAGTGTATTTGTCTTCCCAGGATTCCAACTTCCTTGCTACTTCTTGTTCACCTGGTCTCATTCAGATGAAGTCATCTATCTGTGGGATTTCCACTCAGTCCACTTTCCCTTGCACAATTTGTTATAGGACAGTAGTGTTATCATAGGCCTCTGGCGGTAAAGGTATACTATAATCTGTTTTAAATGAATACTTAGAAATACTATTTGTAATCTTCTTTCTTGATAGGGAGGGGAAAGAATATATTTGCAAGATCACTGATTGCATACTATATCCTGAAGCTGTATTAAGATGATCTAGCAAAGATTCCTCATTCCACACAACTGCAGTAGGGGTTGCTATGTGGTTGACATGGCAGGGGTCAATGCCATCCTCCAGAATCCATCTGGCATTTTTAGAGACATGAATAAAGTGGAGATATAATGGGCATCACCACCCCAAGAATAACATTAACCTCTTACATTCCCTGCAAGATAAGATATTGTTTTTAATTTTTCTATTTTGGCTGGGGGAGGGGTGCTTTAGAAGGCTACCACTTGACCTTCTCACTATGATAGTTCTTACCTCACAGGATAAGGAGTCAATGTGGGACCTGCCAACTACCAAGTATATCCATTAGATTTTATATTTGGGGACATATTATATTATTTTGGGGTAGGAAAATTACTATTAAGTGTGTTCATGAACGAAGTGGACACACCATGAGCCAGACTTGGCCAAGATTCCATTTATTGCCTTGCCTCCATAAACCCCACTCTAACAAAAGGGTTTGATAATGCTTTGAGTCCTTTGTTGTCAATGCCAGTTTGGACCTTGTGTCTCCAATATCTTGTGGGCATTCTGCTTTCCCTCCTGTATGTTGCTGAAGTCAATGGCTATGGGTTCCTTTGAATAAGAAACAGGGAATAATGGCCTCATATCCTTGCCATAGTGTTGCAAGGTTCTTCCTTGTGAAAACTTCACAGCTTCAGTACGTGGGTCTGGGTCTGAAAATTGGCTTGAATTCAGAAATTAGGCAAGGTGTTACAACTTTTTATTGGGGTGACCACTCTTAGATTCCTGATCATCAGTCCTTATTTTATTCTGTTTGCATAGATTGAGAAACACTCTCAATACCTCTGTTTTGCTCATAGGGACAATATGTTCTATTACCCAAATCCATAGCTCTCCATATTTTATATGGAATCCTTACTGGTACAGCAAACTTGTTGAGGATAAATATTCAACTTTCTGAACCTTCTTTGGGTTTCTGCTGTTTTTATGATTAAATTTGATTTGCCTGTCCCCTGGCTGTATAAGATCAGAGTCTCTTTATATATTGTCAAGGAGGACCTCTTTGAATTTATTTGTTCAGTCTTTCAATTTTTTTCTCCAAATCATCAATTTCTCTCATAATAGTAATCCATTTCCTTTGCCTTTATAAATACTATTTTGATGTGCTTTTTAATTGCCTGATACATTACTTCCATCAGTGCCTCCCCTTCCAGTAATACCAGTTCCTAACAGTAAAAGTTTTAACAAATTTCACTGTTGCTGCATGCCGAGAGATATCAGTACTCTGCCTGCTGCCAATAGGTGATCCAGTCTGTTTCCTTGGACCACTTCTAGCATTATTGTGTTTTCCAGCTTCTGAGACAGAGATCTGTGTACAGGGTAGTACCCTTGGGATCAATATCTGTGACAAAGCGAAGAGTACAGGAAAGGGTAGAGGGAGACCTTAGGCTATGTTGGAGTAACAGCTATGATGAACGCTGGAGCTGGGAGGGCCCTGCAGAATTGTCTCCTCATTGGACATGGGGTGCCTCTGAAAAGGGGGTGTTACCTAAAAGAAGTTGTCTCTCTTAACAGACTGGTGGTTGCCAAGGGGGAGGGGTTTGGGGAGGGGTGGAGTGGGAGATTGGGGTTAGCAGATGTAAGCTTTTATATATATGGAATGGGTAAACAAGGTCCTACTGTATAGCACAGAGACCTATATTCAATATCCTATGATAAACCATAATGGAAAAGAATATTAAAAAAAAAAGAATATATAGGGCTTCCCTGGTGGCACAGTGGTTGGGGGTCCGCCTGCCGATGCAGGGGACATGGGTTCGTGCCCCGGTCCAGGAGGATCCCGCGTGCCGCGGAGCGGCTGGGCCCGTGAGCCATGGCCGCTGGGCCTGCGCGTCCGCGGCCTGCGCGTCCGGAGCCTGTGCTCCGCAACGGGAGAGGCCACGGCGGTGAGAGACCCGCGTACCGTACCGCAACAAAAAAAAAAAAAAAAAAAAGAATATATATGTGTATAACTGAATCACTTTGCTGTATAGCAGTAATTAACACAACATTGCAAATCAACTATTCTTCAAAAAAAAAGTTTGCTCTCTTTATCCTAGGGCACTTGTTGGGAGACAGGAATCACCGAACAAGTTAAAATCTCCAGCAGGGAGGAAGAGGGATACTTAGTCTCAAAGCCCAGGCACACGCACGTTTGCGTATCAGAGTCCGTGCGTGCGTGCCTGTGTGCGTTGTGCGTGCGTGTGTACGTAAGGAAGGTGCGGTCGACGTTGAGCCTCTGCTACACAGGCTTCTCCTTCGATAAGTAGAGTCCGTAATGATAAAGCCCTTTGTTAGTTTTCACTCTTGACTTGCTTTCTTTTCTAAAAACTAACCCTCCTACTTATGTTGAGACAAACTAGGTAATTGTAGAAAGAATTTTAGAGAATTAAAGAAGGGTAGTTCAGTTTACCTGAGGTTTTGCACAACTTTTTGAGGTAGTGGTGTCCGTTCTCGTTTGAGTATATGTCAGAATGTAGACAAGAACAAGGATAAGGAAGATGAGTTTCTCTCGATATTTTGTAAGGGGTCTTTTTTTTTCCCTTGTGAATTTGCTTTTGTTTTTATTGGACTACAGGGGATGGGTTGGGAAATATCTCTGCAAGTTACGCCCCACCAGGGAAATGTCCATTCTCATTTTGCTGGGATAGCTTTCGGAGCGTTTTCTTTTTCTAGGAGCCGCTGCTCTTGCAGGCAGCAGCCTCTTCAGGTCCACTGCTGAGTGGCTCCTCCTTGGAAGAGAATTTCCTCTTTTTCTTGGGGCACTCTTGTTTCCTGACTCTTCCGGGTCACTAACTAGTTCCTCTTTGGGGAAATATTTCTTCCTCTTGGGAAGACTTCCACTTCCAGCTGTCTCTTCAAGATCACTACTAACCAGCTCCTCCATGGAAAAAGATTTCTTTTTCTTGGGTTTGGAGGAGACAGATGGGTCTTCCATTCCATTCTCCTAAGGAGCCTCCTGGGGCTTTTGCTTTTTCTTGTTTTGGGGTCTTGCACTTGTCTCCCCACTGTCCTCCCGAGTACTCCTGATGTCTTCTGAAGATGGCAGGGCAATTGCAGCCAGCCGTTTCTTTTCCTTCTTCAAGGGTTTCTTCTCCTGTTTCTCTAGCTTCCTAGTAATCTCAGCAGCCACTTCCTCTGCCTGAACCGTTGCCTCCTTCATGACACCCATATTCTTTTGTGGAATCTCTCCAGTCTCATAGAAAGACAGCCACTCCTCAACTTGTCTTGAAGCTTCTCCCCAGATACACTGGTGGATACCTCAGAGAAGCAATCAGTCTGTGAGGCAATACTGCATTTGTTTGCCAGGTATTGGGAGATGTGACCTTTGTTCTCTGCAGCTGCTGGGCCAATGAAGGTAGCATGGAAAATGGGTCCATATTTTGGGGTGTTATCCCTTGTCTCTCCAGGGCTCTGGAAACTTCGTTGCTTTGCTGGGCCTAGGGAATCACTCAGACACCAGGTCTGGCCATCACTAGGGTTACTTTTAAAATATAACTCCATAAAATATTTTATTTGAAACTTTGTGAATCTCTAGAAGATGACAAATACTCATATTTAAATGTAAGTACAGATGCTCATTGCAAATTAATCTAGAAACACTCTTAGCTCTTGTGTCTCAGGTCCTTTCATTTCGTAGGGACTCCTAAGCTCTGACTGAATATAGACTAAGGTACTGGCAGTGAGGTGGGGAGGAGGTTTAAAAATCATTAATACTATCTTCTGTTACCTTTATTCTGTAAACAACATGAGATTTTAAGATGGCTTATTTTAAAGGTATTTGCTGAAATAACAGCAGGACATTATACCTACACCCTCTGAGTACTTTTCTGATGCTTGGAGTTTGTGGCTATAGGACAGGATATATGGCATCCGTAGAAAAAATGTAGATAACACAGGTGAAAGTGGCTCTAGCCCTTATTTGAGCCCTTATTTTTTCTCTTAATGTAGTTAACTTCCAAACTAGTCAGATTCAATGTGAAGATTCACCTGCATTCACTCTCCATGGAAAATGACACCGACTGCTTCCCAACTTCCATATGTGGGATTTCAGTAGGTGAACACTTTCATCTCAAGTGCTGTCATACGTATTTGCCCCTGTGAACATCTTTTGGGTTCTGCCATCAAATCAGCAAGTTGCCTTCAATGCCAATGGTGGTATTTTATCCTGTTGCTTCCCCACAGTAAATTCCAAAGCTTCCCTGGCTTGGCTGTGAGCACCTGTTCTCCCACACCTGTTTCAATTTATAAACCGTATGCTGTAGTCACAGCTGAGAACTGCTGTAGACATGATGTGATTTCTCATAAATATTTCATAAATTCAAAGTTTCCTGCACTTCAAAATAATTTGAAGGCACTGATTTTACTGAAAATCTCACAGAGACTGACATACACTCTTTATTATCATCATTATTTAAGAAAAGAAAGATGAAGTTTTCAGCCTTATAAAATAACCTGTATCAAGACTAGAATAGCACTACCTTGGTATTTATGCTTTTAAATAAACACAACTCCAGCCTATGGTAAAATAATTCAAGTGCAGTAATTGGTCTGAAATGTACATATGCTTAGGAAATCCAGGGAAACAGATGTTTGCACATTGCATTTCCTACATGGAATAAGAGACACACTTCACAAAACAATCAAATATGCACCCAAAATCCATTTATACTAATTGGCACAATGTTGTCATTAGTATTTTGAGAATGTAAACAGTGAATTTTTGCAAATCATACTTTGTAAGTAACAAAAACCTAAAATTAAGCTTGCTTAAATAATAAAGAAAATTGTCTGGCTTATTAACTGAACAGATAAGAGATCTGTTGAATTTCAGGCTTGGATTGATTCAAGAATAAAAGAACTGTGGCCAGGACTCTGCTTTCCTATCTCCTCTTCTCAGCTTTGTTTTTACAGGACAGTCCTACCTTTATTTTTAGAGAATGTATGCTATTGTTTCCTCAGCCTTCATTCTTTCCTGTTTAAGTCAAGTACAAAAGAGTTTCATATGGTAGCACTCTAAAACAAACAAAAAACAGTAAAAACCAAGACAATGACGAAGAAAAAAACTCCTTTCTCTCCAGAAGTCTCAATAAACATTTTCTCTCATCTCATCTATTATAACCTAAATGACCATTTGTGAAAGAAATATTTTGAACTAAGGAATGAAACCAATCAGGATCTAGCACTAGGAATTCATCCCTCTGAGACCACATTTTTTTTTTTTTGCGGTACGTGGGCCTCTCACCGTTGTGGCCTCTCCTGTTGCGGAGCACAGGGTCTGGATGCGTAGGCTCAGCGGCCATGGCTCACGGGCCCAGCCGCGCCACGGCATGTGGGATCTTCCCGGACCGGGGCACGAACCCGTGTCCCCTGCATCGGCAGGCGGACTCTCAACCACTGCGCCACCAGGGAAGCCCCACATTCTTGATAATAGGGAAGAGGTGAATTTCCCAATTGAGGATCAAGGTATGTTTTAGGGAGAGGGAGGATGCCTGTGAAAGAAGTCAATTTGTATTTGCATCTGTCTTTATGTATACCTTTAGATGTATACATACACACACAAATTTGGGATGATGCTGTATTTTTCTGTCTTGTTATTTAGACTTGGAATTTTATCACAGATGTTTTTTCCATCTCAATACATAGTCTACAAAAATGTTAGGCTTTCAAAGGAAGAGCAGGGGTTGTTGCTAAGTTGATCACTCTTGCCTCAATGGGTAAATAATATAGAACATTTTGATCCCATTTGCCTAGAAATTTTTGAAGAGACATGATGGTAAACAGTTCAGCCAAACAGTCTGGTTGTGTAGACGTATTTCTTAATGAGAAAAGACTTGACCACCATAAATGTAATAGCAATATAGCGCTTACATTTTTCCTTCATTGTGGTACATCTTTAGAGGATAAATTTCTCTTTTATGGCAGAAATACAGTTCATATTATTCCTTTCTGATTTAATTCTTTACTTGCTTTATTTCTTTGACCACAATTCTTTTATTCTTGAACTATCCTGTCCTGAAATTAGACAGATCCACCTCTTGTCTGTTCAGTCAGGTACGTTATGATTTAAGCCAGTTTTATTTGAGGTTTCTGTTACTTGCAAAGCATGATTTGTAAATGATTTCAGTTCATTTAAATTCTTATAAATGAAAAACTGTCCTCTGAGTAATGTTTATCATCATGGCAATGATGGGCCAAACAGAGGCCCATTATGCAAGTTTTGTGTCTTTTAGCAGGTAGACATAATCATGGAATATTGGTTTTGGAAAGTTTCCTCAGAGGTCATCTGGGGATGGGGACCCATATCTAGCTCCTTGCCAGCCATATCTGGTCTTGCTAATTCCTTCACATGTCTCATTCACATATTACCTATGGCTGCTTTCATACTGCAAAGGCAGACGTGACTAGTTCTCACTGCAAATTCAAAAATATTTACTAACTGGCTCTTTTCAGAAAATGTTTGCCGACACCTGCTCAAGGTTATGGGTGGCAAACAGATTTTCTATTACTTGATATCTTGGGTAAACTGACAGTAATTTCCTTTAGGGATATTTGGAGGATTGGGGAGGTACATGAGCAAGGACTGCTGACGTCTGCTTTGGGTTTCTGAGGGGCCAGTGTTTCTACGTATGTTAGTACTTAGCAAACATCCTCAGTATAAAACTAAAGGAGAAAATGGTTGTATTCAAGGAATGCTGTTCTAAGAGATGGGGAATTAGTTTCTAACTATTACTAACTGTGTCTTTGGATAAACTCTGTGTCTTAGTCAATATCTGCCCTCTGCAAAAGTACATAACAATGCCTAGCCTAATTATGTCTTAGGCTGGCACATGTGAAAACACATGTGGGAATGCTTTTTATATTATTGGACTAAGAGAAAGAAATACTAATAATTACTTTATCATAATGCTTTGTTGGAAATGGCCATAAATAATGTCTGCATGCCAGGGCACTTTTGACTATATATTATTTATAGGATTTATAATCTTTGTTGTAGAATTATTGTATCTGTCTATCTATATATAATCTTTGCTGTAGGATTATTATACAATATACACACGTGTGTGTGTGTGTGTATGTGTATGTACATATATGCACATTCAGTATCATTATACTATATATATTCTCATTTGATGTATTTAAACCCAAGTAACCTGGTACTGAAGTCTCAGTTCTCCTTTGTGCAATACCACCTTTTGAAGTGTGGTATCATAGCCTGGGTACCTTAGGATGAGACACATGAGCATAAGAGAAATAGGCACGGGAATATCAAACCCTGGGTTTGAGACAGACCCAGGCCCAAGTGCTTTAACTGGCACAGTGATGAAGCTTGCTCCCATATTGCCATGAAGAGTTTCAACGTACATTGAAGTGATGAGTTGGGAATGGTGGCAGTGAGCCTAGTGAGCTACTCTTCACCTGATAATGTATGAAATGGTGAGGGACGGAATTTGGATGGCCCATTGTCAGCAGGATTGTGAGAAAAGGTGGCAAAAATTTTAGAAAATATATAATATCACAGTTGCAGTTTCAAGTATTTCTTATCTTCTTTTCTATTTGGGACATTACCATTCCACAGTTGGTCACCATGTTGTACCAAAAATATTTCGTTTATCCCAACTTCCCCTTGTAGTCCATACTATTATATTACCTCAAGAGTCTGCTCATTTGTCTTAAGCACTGCTTACCTTGACTTTAATAATGCTTTTTCCCACAACTTTAAAAAGTATATATACATGTTATGGAAAACTGAGAAGCACAAGAAGCCAAGAACACAAAATCATCCACGATTACAAGCAGTCTATATTTTGATGTATTTGTCTAGTCGCTAATGGTATCTCTATATTTTCATGTGGTCCTTTGGTGTGTATACACAATACACAGTGAAGCATACATTTCTTATATGATAGTGCAGTATATATCATGATTTTTTTTCACATCATGAATATTTAACAATTCAAAGTCCCAAAGTCATGAGTAGTTTGATTATCAAGAATACACTACATGGGGCTTCCCTGGTGGTGCAGTGACTAAGAATCTGCCTGCCAAAGCAGGGGACATGGGTTCAAGCCCTGGTCCGGGAAGATCCCACATGCCGCGGAGCCACTAAGCCCGTGCGCCACAACTACTGAGCCTGCGCTCTGGAGCCCGCGATCCACAGCTACTGAAGCCCGTGCGTCTAGAGCCCATGATCTGCAACAAGAGAAGCCACTGCAACAAGAAACCCGCGCACTGCAACGAAGAGTAGCCCCTGCTCGCTGCAACTAGAGAAAGCCCTGCAGCAATGACCACCCAACACAGCCAAAAATAAATAAAATAAAATAAAAAATAAATTAATTAAAAATAAAAAGAAGAATACATTACACTATAACAATCAGAAAAGAAATATAATCCAGCCTTTTTGGGAGAAAATTTACTTAAAAGACAAAATGATAACAGACCTCTGGATAGATTTTGACTAAGTTACAATTAAAATACTGTATTCTCTTAATGTGCAATTTAAAATGAGTCCCAGAGCAATAAAGTCCAATAAGCATAATGCTTCTAGATGTTTCTAAAATTCATACTATTCAAATACTAGTGAGAGATATGTTGCCATTTAATTATTTAAAAATCTATTCATATGGTATGGCCAAAAGAAATTCACACATATACCAGTTGTTATAATCAAAATGTAAACATGAACACAGCTGCATACATCCTTTCCTTTACAGTTCCTTCTGCCACAATCACAATGAAAAAATCTTGATTCATATTGCTTCAGAGATGATTTAACAATTCCATGTTTAAGATTCATCTTTTTTATTATATATAACAAAAAGATATTCATAAGTTGGTTAGTTCACTAGTTCTACTTTTTGTTATACACTGCTGCTTCAAGGCATTTAAAAAAGCTTAGGTATTGTAAAATAAAGACAGAAATTTGTCCACAATAACTCAGGCATTTCCTAAAAAATGAACATATAGAACTGAAGTTATAATCTGAAACTGTCTTCTAGATACAGAGATACTATCTAAGCGTCCTCCTTTTTATCCTTTCTCTCCTCTTTGCCCCTCAGGTCTAAGGATGGTAAATGATCTCTGTTATTACTATCCCTGTGGTACTGTGTTATTTCTTGATCACTATTCTAAAACCTGCCTTAAAACTTTTAAAATTGTTCTTTTATTAAACTTCCCTCATATTACTCAGTTGGAGGGTCCAATTTACCATTTACTAATGCAAACTTGACTGATATCAGCTAAAGATTTCAGGTGATAGCAGATGTCCTGAAGAAAAATAACACTTTCACTCAAATAGATTGTCAACCTCCTGAGAGCAGACACCATCTTATCTTGCTAATTACTGTGTCTCCATTACTTAGCATAATATATGTAATATAGAAACACACAACAATATGTTTTTAAAATAAAAGAACAAGTATTTGAATGGAAGAATGAGGGTTGAAAAGGCACATAAGAGGATCACTCAAATCTTTTAACTCTTTGCCAGGATTTTTAATAATGATAAGACATAGCATCCACGTTATATAGCATCCACATTATATTCTGAAATTATTCTGATATGAATTGAAAATTTTTAATCTTTATGATTTGATACAATTGTAGTTGCACTGAGTTAAATTATGTCCCATCTCTCCCACCAAATTCATGTTCACTCAGAACCTCAGAATTTGGGTCTAATTTAGAAATAGAATTTTTGCAGATGTAATTAAATTGAGGTCATACAGGATTAAGGTGTTTAATCTGATGATTGGTGTACTTATAAGAGGAACATTGGTCAAAGCGACATGCGTAGGGGAAGACAATGTGAAGAAACACAGAGAATACCATATGAAGATGGAGGGAGAGATTGGAGAGATATGTCTATAGGGCACGGAACATCAAGGATTGGCTGGCAACCACCAGAAGCCAGGAGAAAGGCATGAGACAGATGAACCCCTAAGAAGGAACCAACCCTGTTGACACCATTATTTCAAACTTCTGGCTTCCTGAGTGATGAGAGAATAAGTTTCTGTTATCTCAAGCCACTAATTTTTTTAGTCCTAAGAAACTATTTATTTATTCCACAAATATTTATAAACACCTAACGTGTCAAGCATTAACCTTTGTTGTGGTGGTACAGTGGTGTACAGGACAAAAAAAGTGCCTCTCTTCATGGAGTGCATATTGTGTTGGACTGCCAGTAAACAAATATATAAATAGGGGATACCATGTCAGGGAGTGATAACAACTACAAAGGAGTAAAGCAGAGTATGATAAAGAGTTACAGAAGTGTACTATTTTATGTGAAGTAATCCCACACCTTGCAAGGTAGTGATATTTGATGAGAGACTTAATTGAAATGAAGAATCAAAATGTGTGAAGATCTGGAATAAAAGAACAAGAAAACACAAGTACAAAAGCCATGAGGTGTGACCAAGCTTGGTGTATTTGAAAACAGCAAGTAGACTAGTGTGTCCATACTATAATGAATAGGGCAAAGGAAATGATTTAGGTGAAGTAACATAGTAATGCCCTCTTAATACTTAGTAAGGAATTTTTATTTTATTCTAAGTATAATTGAAAGCCATTGTAGTTTGTGTACATAGGGGAGAGTATAAATTTTTTAATCCATATTTAAAAAATAACACTCTTGCTTCTGTGTGAATAATAAGCATAATAGGCAAGTGTGGAAGTAGGGAGATCACTTAGTAAGCTATTGCATTAACTTAGGCAGGATATCATGATAGCTAGGTCTAGAATGTTGGCAGTAAAGGTCATGAAAGAATTCGGTTGAGACAAATATTGATGGAAGAGAAAATAGAATTTGCTGCAAGGTGTGAAGATATAACATGAAGTATGAAAGAAAGACCAGGATCAAAGATGAATCTTAATTTATGGCCAAAGTAATTAGTAAATGATGGTGCAATTTACTGAAATATGAAACAAGAAAAACCAAGAGTTTAGTGGCCAAGTTGAGTTTGGAATGCCTATAGCATATTAATGGGAAAGACGAGTAGATGGATATTGGAGTCTGAAACTTGGGAGTGGTTTTTCTATTAACACAAGCAAGAGAAATGGGACAGTAATTGCAGGACAAAGTGGTATTTCAGTAAGTTAATCATGTTTCTATTCTTAATCTAGGAGATATCACAGCATATTTGTCTGGTGATGGAAATAGTCTAGAACATAGGACTAAATTTATGATTTAGGAGGGATTGGGAAATTGCAGGGGCATTGTCACTGAGGCAAGTGGAAAGGATTCAGCGTGTACATGGAAGGGTTGGACTTAGCTAGAAGCATCAGTTAGACTCAGTTGAGCAGAAGGAAAGGGCAGAATACAAGGATATAAATCTAGGCTGTCTGCTACTCTTGAAGTTACTAACTTACCTAGTTTTCTTGTAATTGCTTCTATTTTTCTTAGAGACAAGGAAGCTTAGAATGAGCAGTGGGGAAGAGCGTTTAGAGTCTTGAGAAGAAAAAAGTTATTAAAAAACCATGTCAGAGAATAGAGAGTAAATTGTGAAATTAACACAAGATGATTTCATAGCTGGGCAATGCTGAGGGCCCACTTAAGATCTCTTGTGGTAAATTTAAAGTGAGACCAGCCAGCAGGGTTCTCTGGTTTTCTCTAGCTGTAAACAACTGCTTAGGCACAGGAGAGAAGGAGTTAGAGTTGGGTTTAGCTGGGTTCAGATTTTGTGAAGTCAATATAATACAGAGGCAAAGAATTATGTATGTGTGCAAAGTGTGATGGGCTTTGGAATTTAAACTAGTAAAGAGGGGAATGAGGACATACAGGTAATGAAGGACACTTAAAATATGGTATTAAAAATGGTATGGTTAATTATTGGAGGTCCCAGTGGATAAAAAGTGTGTTAGACTCATAGATGCTAAAGTGAATAAGCTAGATTAACATAATGCCTGTAAAATGTGCAAAATAAATATCAAAACAAGTGAACTAAACTGAACTTAAGAACAGGTAGATTTTGATTAACTGATAAATTAAGGAAAATTCGGATACTATTAAAATTTCTCCTTCAAAATTTGTAAAATAGAAGTTGGTTTAAAATGAATATCGTTTTCCTGAGGTTTGATTCATTACATTTTGTTGTTCCTTCTTAGTTTAAAATTGTAAAGTATTGGAGCAAAACTGTTCAACAGCATGAAATATTGTTTATATAATACTCATAAGAAATATCCAAATCTTCCCATAAAAGTGGGCTGTGCTTTTTCTAGAATTAGGAGTCTATATAGTTTTTGATAAATCCCTTAATTTATTTTTTGTTTACTTGTTACAAGGCAGCAGGTGGATTTATTTTTTATGTGACAATGCTGTTTATGTTACGAATCAAAGTAGGTAAGAAATAACTCTTCTATGCCCAGAAATAAGCCTTGATCTTATTTTGGTTCAGATCTTTTGGAAATTTTTCTTTTATATTTTCATAATTATTCTCTAGGTGTCTTAAGAAGAAATTTAAGTCTGAAGCCCTAGGACTTAGTATGTATTATAATAAGTATTTCTCAATGGGGAGAGAATTTTATTTCTATTGTTTGATACATATGTTATCACAAAATGCTAAGAGAAATCACATTGTTATGTTTTACCTGTGTACCATAAATTTTTGTCAGAGTTAAAGATCAATTCATTATCAAGGACAGTAAATTAGTAGGTTATTTGTTTTATCCCTTCTCTTAAACTAATGGTTTATTTCATTAATGGTTGTTTTCTTGGCAATTGGAATAGCAATATGAGTTTTTAAAATTCTCTTCTTCACAGTAATATTTTACTTTATTCTACTGTTAATTTTTAATTTGAAAATTAAAATGTTAATAATTTATTTTTTTCAACAATGTAGCTAATTTTTAAAAGGTTGTTGTTGAAAGTTCCACTCCTGCTTAGGATGTAGAAAACTGCAAAAACAAAAGAGAAAACAACCCCCCCCAACCAAAGAAAAGGAAAAAAAAAACATTGCTCCCACAACAATGAGGAAAAGATGAGGAAAATCTACAAAATCTAATGTTTTCTTGAGTCCATCAGAGAACTCAAATTGCAAGGAAATCAAAGGACAAAGAGGGACTAGCCCCTCCATGAGAGATGGGAGCACATTATCACCTTTGGCAGATCACAGAGAAAGATGCATCCACCATACAAGGGGGTAACAAGAAATCAACTGAAATTTTTAATGAATTCTTAAAGGCCAGGTGTGGGTTAGTGTTAATTTTGAATAGCAGAGGGGAAACTCATAATCACTTTCAAGCTTTTCTCCACAGACCTCCCCTGGGAAACTGTTACCTATCAGGATTCTTGGACTTCTTAATCAATAGAAATTGATAAGATGCCAGACAAGAAATTCAGGGAAGGCATTATTGGGACTCCTGCTGCAGCATGAGGGAGCGAAAACAAGTAACAGGTTCCCTTGCTCGCTCCCTGAGGAGTGAACTGGTGCCTTAAATGGGGTGAGGGTTGGGGTGGGTCCAGTGGTCATGACAGAGGAGTGGGTTAAGTGGTCTGCCCACGCCCTTGGGGCTGCTGTGTGCAGGCATCATGAGCAGTACCCTGCTTTTTCTCGACACCTCAGAAGTGGCAGTTGAGTGTTTGGTCTTTTTATACCTTGTTGTTCATAATTTGCCCCAACTACGCATGTCTGCAGCTAAATTTAGTCCCTTATAGTTTCTTTGTATTCTGTTACTTCAGGAGATGAGACATTTGTCCAGGTGTAAGCACGGCAGCAAAGGGTACCAGGTCCCGCCAGGTACCAACCTGTCTCAAAATCACATTAAAGATTAGGGACAGAGCAGAGAGAGTGCTTCTCTCTGGGTGGGCATGAAAGAAGTGATTGGTGCGTGAGAGAGGAGGGAAACAGAAAAAGAGGCCTACTTACTCTGTATTCCTTACTTTCTTGTATAAAATAAAAGCTGTAAGCCACTGGGGAAGGAATAGAAATCCACTTTCCTCTGTCTACCTGCTTCTGGAGGAGAGATAGAAAACCCTATCCCAAAACACCAAAATCCATTGCCATTGGGGAAAAGATGAAGCCAAGAAACAAAACAAAACAAAAAATCTGATGCTGAGGGAGAGTCAGGAAACTGTGGCTAATTTCTACAATGATACTATGTAGAAGTCTGTAGACACAGAGACTCTCAATAGGTACATAAAAAGAATTGGATAAGGTCCAACATCTATATGCAGTAAAAACTGCTAGCAGACTAGGAATAGAAGAAAATGTCTTCGACTTGATAGGAGAAAACTGTAGTCAATATACTTAATAGTGAGAGAATGACTGACTGTTTCCCCCACTTACATGGGAAACAACGTAGGAATCTTTGCTCTTGTAACTCCAGGTATGAAGTGGAGGTCTTTAATGATGAAATGGTGCAAGTTAAAGAAGTAAGAGGCATACAAATTATAAAAGAAGTGAAATGATTTTCATTTGCTGATGGCATGATTTCTACATAGGAAACCCCAAAGAATTTGTAAATAAAGCTACAGAATCTGTAAGTGATTTCTATCACGGTCTCAGTATATGAGGTCAACAGAAATCCATTGTGTTTCTATATACTACTAGAAATGAAGAAGTGGACATTGAAATTAAAATATCAATATTGATTACAATAGCATCAAAACCATGAGATACTTAGGGATACATCAAACACAATACATGCAATAATCGCATGCTAAAAACTAGAAAATACTGTGATAGAAAACAAAGGACACACAAAAAATTGAATATCTACAACATGCTCATGTTTCAAAAGACTCAATATTGTTATGATACTGGGCCTTCTAAAATGGATCTACCTATTAAATGCAATGCCAATCAAAATTCCAGGAGGCTTTTTTCTTATAGAAATTGACAAGCTGATTCTGCAATTTTTATATTAATGCAAAACACCTAAAACAATCAAGCAATTTTGAAAAATAGGAACACAGTTGGAAGACCTACCACTTGATTTTCAAAGCTTAATTTAAAGCTACAGTAATTAAGACAATGTGTTATTGGAAAAAGGACAGATGTGTAGATCAGTGTAACATAGGAAGTCCAGACATAGACTCACAAATATATGGTTAGTTAATTGATTTTGACCAAGTTGTCAAAATAATTCAGTAGAAAAGGATAGTCTTTAACAGTTGAACAACTGGACATCAGTTGTTTGAGTATGAACTTCAACCCGTGAAAAATAAGCTCAAAATGAACCATAGATTTACCTGTAAAATGTAAAACTATAAAAACTATAAAACTTTTCAGAGAAAGTGTAGAAGAAAAAATTTTGTGACTAAACAAAGGTTTACACATAAAATCATAAGCTATAAAAACATTAGCTATAAAAGAAAAAATGATAAATAGAACTTCATGAAAATTAAAAGCTTCTGTTTATTGGACAATAATGTAAAGTTTATGAATAAACAAGCCACTGATACAGGTAAATTTTTTGCAAAACAAACACATCTGATCAAGTACTTTTATCAAGAATACATAAAGAACTCTCACAGATCAATAATAAGAAAACCAAAATACCAATACAACTTTTTATTAAAGATCTGAATACCCATTTCACTAAAATATAGCTGTGGGTAGCAATGCAGTTACTTGAAAAGATGCTCAATGACAGTATCCATCAGGAAACCACAGTATGATATTTGTATCTGTTATGAGCTGAACTGTGCTCTCTTAAATTCGTGTTGAAGCTCTAACCCCTAATACTAAAAATGTGACTGTATTTGGAGGTAAGGCCTTTAAAGAGATGGTTAAGTTAAAATGAGGCTGTTAGGGTTGCCCCTAATCTAATGTAACTGGTGTCCTTATAAGAAGAGGACATTTAGACATACAAAGAGACATTTGTGGTGTGAATGCACAGAGGAAAGACCTTGTGAGGTCACAAGAAGGCAGCTACCTGCAAGCCAAGGTGAGAGGCCTCACAAGAAACACCTGGTAATTCTTCCATCTTGTACTTCCAGCCTCCAAAACCATGAGAAAATACATTTCTGTTGTTTAATTCAGCCAACTGGTATTTTGTTATGGCAGCCCTAGCAAACTAATACAAATATGCATCTATTAGAATGGTTAACATTTTTTCAAAATAACAAAGCCAAGCTTTTATGAGGATGTAGAGTAACTGGGACCCAAATACATTGCTAGCAGGAAAGCAAAATAGTACAACCAACTTGGAAACCAGTTTGTCAGCTTCTTATAACATTAAGAGTACACCTTTTGAATCAGGAATCCCATTTTTAGATATTTATTTAATGGAAATTAAAAGGTATGACTACACAAAGACTTGTACCTGAATTTTTGTTGCAGTTTTATTTGTAATGGTCCAAAATCAGAAATAATTTAGATGTCTGTTGACTGGTGAACAGATAAAATCGTAGTGCATCCGCACAATGGAGTATGTGAGCACTCAAAAGATGTTAACTTCTGATACATATAGAAGAACAAATCTTAAAGGTGTATTTCAAGTAAAAGAAGCCTGACAAAGACTACATACTGCATGATTTTGCTTGTATGACATTCTTACAGTGCAACACTAGAGGTAGAAATAGAATAGATGTTTTCAGTTGCTTGGGTTGGGCTGAGAACATTGATTACAAAGGGGTACAAGGGCAATTTTGCCCATGTGGTGGTGATTAAGACTGTACATCTAAAGAAAGAGTAATTTTTGCTATATATAAGTTATACCTCAATAAACCTGATATTTACAAAAAAAGAAACAAAATCTAGAGAATAAAATGAGCTAAAGGCCAACCATGAACACTGACACATTGAATAAAACAATAGTTTAATAGGAACTAACGTAATGATGGCATTAAAAGAATGGTTGTGTACTTACTAAAATTCAAGTAATATGTATTACATAAATAATTTGACCTAAGACTTCCATTAATAACCTCATAGACTATAGAAAAATGTAAATTAATTAGAGCCGTTGGCTTTTAACCATTTATTGAGGGAAGCATTCATGACTACAAATAGTTATACCAACAGATGCCATGTTTGAATTATTCTCTAAGTGCTATAAATCACCAAGGATAGAGCAATTAGTTCTTTTTTTTTAAAATCTTTATTGGAGTATAATTGCTTTACAATGGTGTGTTAGTTTCTGCTTTATAACACAGTGAATCAGCTATACATATACATATATCCCCATATCTCCTCCCTCCCACCCTACGTATCCCACCCCTCTAGGTGGTCACGAAGCACCGAGCTGATCTCCCTGTGCCATGTGGCTGCTTCCCACTAGCTATCTATTTTACATTTGGTAGTATATCTAAGTCCATGCCACTCTCTCACTTTGTCCCAGCTTACCCTTCCCCCTCTGTGTGTCCTCAAGTCCATTCTGTACATCTGCGTCTTTATTCCTGTCCTGCCCCCAGGTTCTTCATAACCATTTTCTTTTTTTTTTTTTTTAGATTCCATATATATGTGTTAGCATATGGTATTCATTTTTCTCTTTCTGACTTACTTCACTCTGTATGACAGATTCTAGGTCCATCCACCTCACTACAAATAACTCAATTTCATTTCTTTTTATGGCTGAGTAATATTCCATTGTATATATGTGCCACATCTTCTTTATCCATTCATCTGTTGATGGACACTTAGGTTGCTTCCATGTCCTGGTTACTGTAAATAGAGCTACTATGAACATTGTGGTACATGACTCTTTATGAATTATGGTTTTCTCAGGGTGTATGCCCAGTAGTGGGATTGCTGGGTCATATGGTAATTCTATTTTTAGTTTTTTAAGGAAGCTCCTTACTGTTCTCCATAGTGGCTGTATCAATTACATTCTCACCAACAGTGCAAGAGGGTTCCCTTTTCTCCACACCCTCTCCAGCATTTATTGTTTGTAGATTTTTTGATGATAGCCATTCTGACTGGTGTGAGCCATTAGTTCTGACTGAAGATACTGAGGTCAGTGAGAAGGTGACATTTGAATTAAACTCTGCAGTTTTCTGTTGTTTACCAATCTTTTGATAGTTGTAAATATGTATTTGCATGATGTAAAATCCTAAAATACCTCCATATGATCTTGTACACATATAAGGTGTTTAGAGATGTTGAGTATATTTGCAGCTTGCAGTGTACTTGTGGGTACCATTAAACCCTTTCTTTTCCAAAGGTCATATTGTTTCTGTAGTAACAAATGCATTTCAAAGTAAACATGAACACTGGGATCACTCAGCTAGTGCTCTAAAGACTCTGGATTGACACCTTAGCAGTAATAGATTCTGCTAAGAAAAATGTTAATCTGTATTTCTTTTCTAAGTCTCTATCTGTCTGTCTATTCTTTTATGTAAGAACATATTCAAGAGAAGTTACCTAATGTATGTTGTTACACAGATCAATGAGCAATAAAACATACTTGTTTCCTAATGTATTAGGCAGGCACAGTGGTTCTTCATCTACGTCATCTGCACTACATTGTTTCATTTATTAATTAATTTAATTCAGTTAGTGAGAGCCTACCAAGTACTATCTACCTATCTATCTATCTATCTATCTATCTATCTATCTATCTATCTATCTAACTATAGTTACCATTGCCTTTGAGGTTGGTATTATGAATTGTATTTTATAGATGAAGAAACAGACTCAGGTAGCTTACATCATTACTGTGCTTCCATAAATAGAGAAGTTCTTTTGATCAAAAATGCAGTATATATTGCTCTCATATTGGCAGTTGTTCCACTGGAGTATGGTTTCTGACACCTGTAGATTTGTCTTTTGCTTTTAGGTAGATGCCAATCTATTTTGGCTAGGGTCTCAAGGTTCAATATGAGTTCCTGCTATAAATGCAGCTATCATGAAATTGGGAGAAGCATTTAGCCATTCAGTTGCAACCAGCTTTTAAACATGAGAAAAGGTTTAGGGAAAAATTTTGTCTTTGACTTGCTAGTTATTAAGAGTGGTATTCTCCCGGGATCAATGCTAGGGCTCTGAAGACTTATTTAACTACCTTTTAATATAAAAGCTCTGGAAGAAAGAGCACTTAATGAGATGATCAAGTTCACAGATGAAAGTATGGCCTCCTGGATTGAGAAGTGCCAACTAAGCTTCAGCAATTGCTTATGAGGCTCTGAATGCTCAGAGCCGGGGTAGATGAACGTGAGAGCCAGCAAGCATAAAGTTTTACTTTTAGTCAAAAATGATTCAGACCAAACACATGAAATTAAGACCTCTAAATAGTGGATATGAGCCAGGAAAAGATCTTTTTATTCACTATTGGCCCAAGATATTTTCTCTGAATAAAAGAATAACCCTCTCTTGAGTATCCTTAGGGAAAAAAGAAAGAAAATGAAAAGAAAATGAATTTACTCCTTTGCTCTTGACTTCTGCATGCAGTCTTGGGTTTTGCGGTGCAAGAAAGGGAGGCCTTGCTGAAGGCAACTGAAACAATCAAGGAGTTAGATGATTTTTTTTACTAGGCTGTAGGGGCGTCCTTTTGGTCTAAGGCAAGAATAAAACAGTGGGAAAGTATCATCATGCTAGTAGAATTTAGATCCTTAATTTTGAATGGAGCCCAGATTTTTAAACTTCTGAATTTTATATTTAAGAAAAATTTGAGAGAAAAACAGATGATTGAGTCCAAGCATCTTCTATCAGCAAAAGAGCCCATGCAGTAGAACAAGGACATCCATCCAACCTAGACCTTTCACCCTGTTCTCACTTGATTTTTTCAAAACTCTGAAGGGATGCAGGGATTCTTACTCCTTTTTGAGAGTTTAGGATGTTAATTTCCAAAGAGGTTAGTTGAATTTCTTCTCACCACATAGGTAGTCCGGGATATAGCAGAGATTTAGACTCCTTTCTTCTGTTTCCAAATCCAGCATTTGTTCTTCTGCACCATGGCCATTGCTTTGAAAACTCCCCATTTTCTCTGTAATTAATTGATTATTCATTCAGCAATCACACCTAGACTTGAGAGGAAAACTGTGGGTTGTTTAGATAATAGAAATGGACAGAGTCTCACATAGGTTTTATCCATATTTTCATCACTGTATTGATGAGAAGAGCTTTCTTATTCAAAGTTTAATATACTTTAAATATTATTAGTATTATTGAACTATGCATATACCTAATTAAATAATACTAATAGTAATATTTATTAGTCTTCTACAGAATGGTTCAAATAGATGATTTTCTTTAATCTTCCCAGTAATCCTATGGAGAAGATATTAACCAAAAATCTGAGAGAATTCTTGATCGTCATTGCTTCCTCTCTGATATCTCTCAGATTTTTATTCTTTTTGCACCCTTTCCTGACTGGGAAGGGAAAGAGAGTGATTTAACATTAGGTTGTTGGGGACGTAGGACTAATAAAACACATGTTTGTATTTCCTGTTATGGATTCAGTGTTAAGAATCAATGGAAAGAAAAAAAGAGGATTAAAATAATTGGAGGAATGAAGTCTTAGAGGATCTATATGAAGGATGGAAGTTCTAATGTCAATGGATATGTGTAGATGCAGGTAAATTTAGATAAGATTGAGTGTGTGTGCGTGTTTGTGTGTGCACGAGCTTGCACAGGCACACATGTGACTTGGAGTGGAGGAAGGACTGAAAGTTTCTGCCTGATGAAAAGACTATGTAATGGGCTTCCCTGGTGGCGCAGTGGTTGAGAGTCTGCCTGCCGATGCAGGGGACATGGGTTCGTGCCCCGGTCCGGGAAAATCCCACATGCCGCGGAGTGCTGGGCCCGTGAGCCATGGCCGCTGAGCCTGCGCGTCCGGAGCCTGTGCTCCGCAACGGGAGAGGCCACAGCAGTGAGAGGCCCGCGTACCACAAAAAAAAAAAAAAAAAAAAAAAAAAAAATACTATGTAAAATATACATATAGAAGACAATTAGACATTTCATTTCAGCAATCCCTTGGTAAGTATGGTCTTTACAAACAGTAGTTCAAATTGAAAAAAAAAAAAAGTTGCCTCAAACGTTTGAATAGTTTCACTGTTTGTTTTCAGTGTTCTATTGTTGATCCACAATTTTATTCGTTAATTAGTATGCACATATGTGTGTATATGTAAGAGAAAAACCAAAAATTTTATTTTGAATATATTTATATCCTTAATCAACAAATTGTTTCGGTTTAGCCAGTGATGGTGAAACCTCTGGAATTATTTGTAGTCATAACTTTTCCTGAATATGTAATATATATCCAAATCATTTTGTCAATTATATTTTTCTTTTTATTCTTTTAAAATATATATAATTCTCTTTTTCAAATTTGTATGTACTTTAAAAAGTCAAATACTTTTAGAAAGTCACTAATGAAAATTAGTATCATGTTTCACTTATTCTCAAGCCTAATTCCTGTTCCTCAGAGGCAATCCTACTTCTGGTTTTCATTTCTATTATTTACCTCCGTATCTCTCATACTTCTTCATATTTATTATATTTATCTCAAAATGTTTATATATGATTTATTACTCTCTTAATGAAGAAGCTTTATCACTTATAATACATCTCATACCTGTGTGTTTGAGTGAGCTCACAAACACATCTCATATGCAAATCCAACCATGCTCCTAATTTTATTTCATTACAATTTTTGTTAGATCAATATTCAGAATCTACATCACTATGGATATCTAAATATTATTCATTGCTGAGGTGTGTAATTTTGTATCTCTTCAGTTAATCATTTTTATTTGTTTAATATAAAATAATTTTTTTATTTTGACATCATAACCAAACTTTATAAATAGAATTTTACTCTCAGTTTGTTCAACTACATTAAGGGATCTACCAATGTTATCTTACGTACCATGATCCTCTGTTATCTTGTTTAACATGGACTTGTTTTACCTTAGGTTTAATTTGTAATTTTCATGTCCTTACATTTACTATGATTGTGGGGATTTTCTTGGCCTATTCTCTGTGATAGATCATTTACTTCCTGGAGCCAGGTTCTTCCACTTTTTTGATAAAATTACTTGTTTAGGTGGAGCACAGTTTTGGGCAAGTTTCTGAGGAAAGAAGTTATGAATATTAACTTTTAAGACCATGTGTTTTGGGGGTAGGAGAGAATACCACCCATGCTTTTTGGTGATTCACTAAAAGGGCACATAAGATTCAGAGGCAACTGTACTCACAGTTATGGTTTATTACACTGAAAGGTACACAGCAAGCTCAGCAGAGGGCAGGAAAAAGAGGTAACAGGTAATGCCTGAAAAGGTCCAGGAGCAGACTTCCAAAGTTCTCCCTCACAGAGTGACAGGGGAGGGGAGATCTTGCACTGAACATGCTTCTTCCTTCAGCACAGGAAATGTGCAACACACAGCTAGTGTTTCTGACTAAGGAAACTTGCCTAAAACTCAGAGTCCGGAGATTTTATTGAAGGCTAGTCACATACTCTTTGCCTGAGCAACTAGGCACTATTACCAAAATTCCAGACTCAGAAAAGTAAAGTGGTTGTTCACCATAAATCACATTGTTGGCACAAACAATATAGAAGACTAATATAATAGGATTCAGTGACCCAGTCACACAAAACAACCAGTCAATACAGAGTCAGGAACGTTCCACGGGCCAAGTTGCCAGGAGCCTTCCCAAGGTCAGTATCAAGCAGAGCTTCTGGAGATAACAGTATCAGCCTGGCTGTATTAACTCTTTACTGAACAACATGAATACCTAACAACATCCTTTTTCTATTTATACACTTTACAGACATATTATTTAGGCATTTAAAGTACTAGATATTTATTCATTTCCTTATGGAACTTGGAAGGTATGTGTCTATTCTAGCTTCTAGCATTGCCATTGTGAAACCTTGTACCACCCTTATTCCTGATGCTTTGTGTGTTACCTGCTTTATTTGTTTTACCTTTCTGGAAGCTTTAAGTTTTTTTCTGTTAACTCCATATTCTAAAATTCCAGATGATATGGCTCTGTTTGAGAATTGTAAAGATTATTTTTGCTGGACAACTAGTAGCTTCTATCTGAAAGTCACGTCCTTTAATTATGGGAAATAGTTTGTGTTGATTTAACAATTTTTCTCCTCTCTGCTTTTTCTCTTTTCTCATTCTGGAATCCCATTTTTCAGATCTCATACTTTTAGAATTGGTCATCTTATTTTGTTGAGGTTTGTCTCATATTTTCCATGTGGTATATATGGTATAAAAAAAGAAATACAGAAAATTCAAATAATATAAATTAAAAACTTGATCTTAGGTGTATTTTTCTTGCTAATGTAGAAAAATAATAACATTAAACTGAGAAAATATAGAAGGGAGAAAATTATATTTTAGCATTGAATATAAAAAGTAGCAAGGATGTAATAAAGAAGATGATCAAAAACAAAATTATTTTTAAGGATAGCTTAAATAGACAAACCTTTATCAAGAATGATCAAAAAATTATATGACACAAGTAACATTAGTAATATAAAGTTATGATAACTGCTGACACAGTAGGGATTTCAAATATGGTAAGAATTTAATACAAACTATTATACATATGGTTCTTAGAGAAGTTAAGCAGCGTAAATTCAACCCCCAAATCCATGAAAGGTACATAGCTATAGCTATAAACTCAGAGGACAATTTTTTTTACTCAGACCCCATACCTAAAGAGATATGTTTATTCCTTCCTTTATGGCGCATAACCTATTCCAAATTCTTTATTATGTCCCTGCTGCCAGAGAATAAGTTTCTCTGTAGTCCTCCAATCTTTCACCAAGGATCAAGCCCTTCAAACATGCCAGTTTCTGCATGTAGTTCTAGTCTATTTTTGCGTTGCACACAGGCACAAGACTGTTCTTTGACTATAAGCTGTAAAATTTTGCCCCTTAGATGGCAGAAACCAACACCTGTTCTCCTCCCCTCCTAGGCCAGGGTGACTGTAACATCAGCTAAAATCATACCTGGTTTTAGTTTGTGTTTCTGACCCAGGAAATCTCCCCATCCTTTCTAAGGTTAGTTAGGCTTAGCACTTAAAAAGATATTTGTTATATTTCATCCTAAATTTTGATGTGTTTGAACAAGAAGATTTTCAGGTAATTGAGTCTGTCATATTGACAGAACTCAATATTTCTTATTGTCCACTAGGATTTTCAGTATATGTATGAGCAATACATATGAAAACTATTGGGGTGGCCAAAAAGTTCCTTTGGTTGTTAAGTAAAAATAAAAGACACATTTTTCATTTTCACCAAGAACTTTAATGAACAACATATTCACTCTTTTGTTCCACTACCTTCTGCCATTTTTCATGTAACTTCATAATTCCATCTTCCCCAAACTTTTTATCTTTTTGAACAAAGAACTGTTCCAGGGACCTTTTACAGTGTTCCAGGGAATTGAAATTTTTTCCATTAAGAGAATTTTGTAAAGACTGAAATAAATGGAAATCTGAAGTTGCAAAGTCTGGTGAATACAGCAGATGAATCAGAACTTCCCAGCCAGTCTATTTTTGCGTTGATCAGTTTTTGCCTGATCATCAAAGAAACATGCGGTCTTGCGTTATCCTGATGGAAGATTATGCGTTTTCTGTTGACTAATTCTGGATGCTTTTCATCGAGTGCCGCTTTCAGTTGGTCTAATTGGGAGCAGTACTTGTTGGAATTAATTGTTTGCTTGGTTTTCCGGAAGGGGCTCATAATAGAGGACTCCCAATCCCACCATATACACAACATCACCTTCTTTGGATGAAGACCGGCCTTTGGTGTGGTTGGTGGTAGTTCATTTCACTTGCCCCACGATCTCTTCCATTCCACATTATTGTACAGTATCCAGTTTTCATCGCCTGTCACAATTTGTTTTAAAAACAAAACATTTTTGTTACATTTGAGTAGAGAATCACATGCGGAAATATGGTCAGGAAGGTTTTTTTCTCTTAACTTATGTGGAACCCAAACATCAAAGCAATGAACATAACCAAGCTGGTGCAAATGATTTTCAACACTTGATTTGGATATTTTGAGTATGTCGGCTACCTCCTGCATGGTATAATGTTGATTGTTCTCAATTATTGTTTCAATTTGATCACTATGAACTTCAACTGGTCTACCCAACTGTGGAGCATCGTCCAGTGAGAAATCTCCAGCATAAAACTTCGTGAACCTCTTTTGACATGTTCGATCAGTCACAGCGTCTTCTCCATACACTGCACAAATCTTTTGTGCGTTTCAGTTGCGTTTTTACCTTTCTTAAAATAGCAAAGCATAATATGCTGAAAATGTTGCTTTTTTTCCTTCCTTCTTCAATATTAAAATGGCTACACAAAAATTCACCAATTTTGATGTCTTTTTTAAAAATGCACGCTGATATGACAGCTGTCACATACAATCTAACAAACTTGTTTTGGATGAAGTTAGAGACAACTAAGTGCTACTAGAGACATCTTATGGAAGAAAACGTAGGAACCTTTGGCCAACCTAATATAAGAATAGATTGCAAGGTTTCTGCATCTTATATGAGGTGGTATAATATAAAATATAAGTGTACCTGGAAAGGTTAGATTTGTGTTTTGTAATCCCTAGAGTAATGTCTCTCTCTCTCTCTCTCTCTCTCTCTCTCTCTTTCTTTCTCTATATAATAATATAACCAAATAATCAGTAAGCCAATAGATACATTAAAATAGGATACTCAGTAAATTCAAATAATTTAAAAGAAAACTGGAAATGTGGAAGAGAAGAAAAATCCAAAGGGGAGAAAAAAAAATTAAATGGTAAATTCAGCTAGCTAATCACATTAGTATTAATCATTTAAACACGCCAAAGGGCAGAGATTATCAGAATACACTAATGAAAAATGATAACCAACTATATGCTACCTATAAAAGACATACTTAACAGATACAGACACAGATAGGTTATTAGTAAATAACTGGAAAAAGAAATAACAAATAGTAAGTACAAAAAGGCTGGATTGACTATAATAATCTGATAAAATAAACTTTAAGCAAAGAGTATCAGAAGAGACAAAGATGTCTATTACATAATGGTAAAGGGAGGAATTCATCAGGAAAATATAAAAATTATAATTATTTCTACATCTGATAATAAAGCCTCAAAATAGATAAAGCAAAATTTGAAAGAATTGAAAACAAAATTAGACAATGCCACAGTTATAATAGGATAGGTTAACACTTTTTCTGAGCATTTAATAGTAAATTAGACAGAAAATAAATTTTTTAAAAATAGTAGAATCTAAACAACACTACCTACCAACTTGATCTCATTGACATTATTAGAACATTACATACCTTAAATGCAGAATACACATTATATGGGGTTGCACATGGTATATTCACCAAGATATACCATATGCTGTACTATTAGACATGTCTCAATAATTTGAAAGAATCAAAATTGTATGAAGTGTGTTCTCTACCACAATGGAATTAAATTAGATAGCAATAGCAATGTGATACCTAGGAAAATCCCAGATATCTGAGATGAAACAGTATACTTCTGAATAGATCATGGCCCAGAGAAAATAAGGAAATATTTTGAACTGAATGATGATAAAAAATAAAACATATCAAAAACTGTGGCATTTAGCTAAAGTTGTGCATAAATGGAAATACGTAGATTTAAATGGTTATGTCACAGAAGAAGAAAGTTCTAAAATCACTGGCCTAATGTTCTGCCTTTAAAAAATAGACTAAGAAAAAGAATTAAGCTTAATATAAATAGAAGAATAAAAATAATAAATATAAGAGCAGGAATGAACAGCACATTTTAAAGTTAGGGGAAAAAAGCTAATAATGTTAAAAAATCAACAAAATTGCCATACCCCTATCTCGAGTAATCAAGAAAATAAAAGAGATGAAACAAATTAGTAATTTTGAGAAGGTATGAGTGGTGCTTATTACAGATCCTACAAATATTAAAGGGGTAAAAAGAGAATATTATGAACAACTTGAGGCAACTGAATATGGAATTTAGATGAAATGGCTAATTCTGCCTTGTAAAATAACTTAGCACAATTTTAAATAGAAGAAACAGAAAACTTAAAATAGCCTTATATCCATTAAACAAATTAGACTTGTCAAAAACTTCTCACAGATAAAAACTCCAAGCCCAGATGGTCTCACACATGTGCTTACTCAAACATAAAGGGATAAATTAATGCCAAATTTATACAAACTTTTTCAGAAAACAGAGGAGAAACGCTGTACCCAATCATTCAATAGGCCAGCATAACCCTAAGTTCTTACAAAATTACAAAAATAGAAAATTAGAAACCATTATCCCTCATGAACATAGATTCAAAGCCCTTAACAAAACATTAGCAAATAAAAATCAACAATGTGTGAAAAGGATAGATATCATGTAAGAGTAAGGATTATCTCAGTAATGCCAGGTTGAAAATTAGCGTATTTAAATATACTATGGTCATAAAAATATAAGAACTTATGATATCTTTAATAAATGCAGATATGAAGCTCCTGACACCATCAATTTTAATTAAAAACTCTCAGCAAACTAAACAGGGAACCTCATTAATTTTATGGTGAGCATCTTTGTAAAACCTATAGCTAACATCATATTTAATAATAAAAGACAACTCTTTCCCTTTAAGACTGGGAACAAGGCAAGAATGCTTGCTATTTCCTTTTCTATTTAAAATTGTACTGGATGTCTTTAACACTACAATAAGGCAAATAAATAAAATCCATAATATAGGCAAGGAAGAAGTAAAAACTCTCCCTCTTGGCATATGATATATTAGTTAACATTGAAAATCCCAATGAATTTAGCAACCAACTACTGGAATTACTAAAGAAAATATCACAAGGCCACAAAGTACAAGATTAACAGATAGAAATCCATTGTATTGGTATATACTAGCAGCACACGTCTGGGAAATGAAATTTTTAAAATTCCATTTTAAATAGTTCCAAAAATTATGAAAAATTTAAGAAAACTAAGAAAATATGTACAACTACACTGAAAACATAAAAACATTGCTGGGAAAAAATAAAGACAAAGTAAGTGTAGAGACATATCATGTTCTTGGGTTGGAGGAATACAACAGAAAAAAAACCCCACCAACCTTTGCCATGCTTCCAGAGATAATGAGCGTATTAATTTCAGAGGAAAAGACTATTTCAGGAGTCAACTTCTCAGTTGTAACACAGCAAGGTGGGAAACACCGGTATGATATCTACAGACTAGTTAGGTAAAAGGAATACAACCCTACATTCCATAGACAGGCAAAACGTTACTTACCTGTCACGGGGGAAAAATGTGTTTCTGTAAGAATTCAGAGGTTATATCACTCTAACACATAATCTAAATATTACCAAAGATAGAACACTAACACTAATTGTATAACAGACTAAAATGGAGACTTCAAATAGTGTTAAAGAGTGGGGAAAAGACTTGTGAGAAATGAGCTGTGGCATATATGAATTTGATGCTTATCCACTATTAGAATCTGTCTTCTTGAAATAAAAGTACCAGCAAATAAGAGCAGATGGACAAGAATATTCACAGAGTGGTAGTAAGAACTGACAACAGTGAATTCCTGTTAGTAAGACAATGCTTGTATAGATTGTGGCATATTCAGATCATGAACTTTTATGCAACCATTACTTAAAGAATTAGATGTATAAGACACAGTTGGGAAGGATGTATACAATATATACACTTAAATGGTAACATCACAAGAAAGATGTAGTTTAAAATGTATAAGACAGTATTGCATTTTTATAAAACACCACAAAAATAAATAACCCAATATTATGTATACACGATTACAAGAGCATTGAGAAGAGTACAGAATGGTACATACCACTTTGTTAACACAAGTTAAGTTTGAGAGAATATGGGTGATTCAGTGGTTTAGAGCAACAATCATTTATTATCTCACCATTCTGTGGGCTGGTAATTTGAGCAGCTGAAAGATGATCAAAAACACTAGTAGTCAGGGAAATACAAATTAACACAACTAAGAGATACTATTTTTAGCCATCTTATTGGGAAAAAAATAAAATGCCATATGATACCAAATTTGGCTAACACATGGTAAAGTTGACTTCTCATTCACTTTAGGTAAAAGGGTAAATTGATAATTCACTTTAACCACAATTGGGAAATATCTAGTAAATCTGAAAATGTGTACTCATCCATTCATGGGTGCCTAACAACCACCAAGTAAAGAGAAGAAAAATTAAGCACTCCTAGGTGCCTATGACATTGCCTAAATATATTCAACACTCCAGAACCTCTCTGAGTCTTACTGCTGCAGTAGCTAACTTGGTATAGTGTGCATATATTGTTTGGTCTGGTCAGAATCCATCCTCCCTTCTAGTACAGGAGGCTCCATTTTTTTTGTTTGTCTCTGAGTACTTTATTTTATTTTTTATTTTTTTACATCTTTATTGGAGTATAATTGCTTTACAATGGTGTGTTAGTTTCTGCTTTATAGCAAAGTGAATCAGTTATACATATACCTATGTTCCCATATCTCTTCCCTCTTGCGTCTCCCTCCCTCCCACCCTCCCTATCCCACCCCTCCAGGCAGTCACAAAGCACCGAGCCGATATCCCTGTGCTATGCGGCTGCTTCCCACTAGCTATCTACCTTACGTTTGGTAGTGTGTATATGTCCATGACTCTCTCTCGCCCTGTCACAGCTTACCCTTCCCCCTCCCCGTATCCTCAAGCCCATTCTCCAGTAGGTCTGTGTCTTTATTCTTGTCTTACCCCTAGGTTCTTCATGACATTTTTTTTCCTTAAATTCCATATATATGTGTTAGCATACGGTATTTGTCTTCCTCTTTCTGACTTACTTCACTCTGTATGACAGACTCTAGGTCTATCCACCTCATGACAAATAGCTCAATTTCGTTTCTTTTTATGGCTGAGTAATATTCCATTGAGGAGGCTCCATTTCTGATGGGGTTGCTGAACTGGTAGAATGTAAGTCTAGAAGCTTGCAGCCTTTTGGCTCCCACATGAGGAGCATCTGCATGAGAATGAAACCATCACAAAGAAAAGTATTTGTCCACATTTAAAGTTGGGTCCAAACCAAAATTAGATCCCATTAAAATATTTTCCTTATTCTCGTAGCTTACATCGGTTTAAAGAATATACTTTTTTCTCATTTTATTTGTAAGTTCAAAGAAAACCACAGGACTAGGAAGCATGCAGTTCCAAATAATTTCTAATGTAATATAAATTAAAATGTATATTTTTATATTTATACTCTCCCTTTGGAGTGCACTGCAGTAGTTCTACCATCTTATAGCACCACTATTGTTTTATTCTGGATGGGATAGATTATGCTATGGTGAAGAACAACCTCAAAAATCTTGGTGTTACATAGCAAAGATTCATCTCTCATGTTAGGTTCACTGTAACTGAGCAACTCTTCAAGGTAAGTTATCTCTATGTGGTCCAGGATGAAGAAGTTTCCACCATCCTGTAGATATACCATCTCATTGGTTCTCCTTGGTCATTGCAGCAGAAGAAAGTGAAACACTAGCAATTAAATTCTTCAGTCTATGAATAACAAGCATCACTTCTATTTAAAACTCATTGGCCAAAACTTGTAAAAGGGGGTTTTGGAAATAGAGTCTTTAATGTGTCTAGAGAAGTAGAAACTAGATATGGGGAACTAGCAATATCTTCCGCAACCATCATCAGTACAGGATTTCCAAAGTCACTCTGCATGTCTGTTTTCAAGCTGGCAGAGAGTGAAGAAAAAGGAAGGATCATACATGGGAAACTGATTTGTCCCAGGCTTAGAACTCAGCCAGAATTCAATCATACCAAACTTCAAGAGCAGCCCAGAAATATAATGTAGATGTGCAGCTGGGGAAAAAAGGAAATGGGTTTCAAAATAGGCTAGTGTTCTCTGTTGTATGGCTTGGCCAGTATTGTTCCCTAATTTAGGATCACTGTTCATCCAGATCTTTTTCTTTTTTAAATTTGAGGTATAATGGACATGTAACATACTATTTTCAGGTGTACAACATAATGATTCGATATATGTATATATTGCAAAATGATCACCACAGTAAGTCTAGTTAACATCTGTCACCATAGAGTTCCAAACATTTTTTCCTTGTGATGAGAACTTTTAATTTCTACTGTCTTAGCCACTTTCAAATATGCAATACAGTAAAATTATTGTATTATAATATATTATAATTATTTACTTTCTCTAAATCTCAGTTTTCTTATTAGGACTATGCTATTTACACTATATTTTTGTAAGTATAGATTAGTTATGGCTAGCTCGTAGAAAGCATTATACAAATTATAGCCAACATTTTCTTCTTATTATAACTACTGTTATTTTACCATACTTATATTTATTTACTTACCAGCTATGTGAAACTTTGGCAAGATCATTTAATTCTTCTATGCTTCAATCTCTTCATCTGGAAAATTGGGATGACATTATTATGCCATAGGGATTTTTTTATAAAGGCAAATAGGGTTCATAGTAAGCACTCAATAAATTAGGGCTACAATTATTTTCATATTGTTTCTGTTGCTGTTATTGCAGGTTATTTTGATAATTTAGTGTGGAATAACCATCCGTATATAAAATAATCTGATTTCCATTCAACTCAATGAAATTCTATCCATCAAACAGTTAAAGGGATTCAGTGATTGAAGGGACTGGAGATGCTGTCTTCCATAAGCAGACAGTTTTAATGTTAGGCTATGAAGTGTATTTTATAAATCTACAAATACTTGCTCATGGATGGGATGGAAATATTTTCCTGTTATTTGCTATAACAATTATATGGTACTTGGCACTACTGTTAAAACAAAATGTCATCTCGCATGGGATGATGAAAACTAAAACTTCAGATGTCATAATTTTTAGGAGAGTCATAACACATTGAAGATTAATAGATGTGCTGGGAGATAAGGGAAATATGACCTTAATTATCCCACAAGGAATTCAATTTACTGGCATATAATGCATGTCTATTAGACAAATGCCTGGTTCAGTCTCCTTTATGTCACCTGGCAAGCATAGTTTCCTTTAGCTAAGGACACTGAAGAGCTGTTTTGAAGTTTTCAATAGAACTTAACTTTAGATGAGGTCATTCTTTATGATCAGGTATCTAATATCAAGGATTGATAATGAAGAACCAATTCAGAAAAAGATTTTCCATGTTGCCTTTTAGTTTTCAATGATTTTTACTGATAATGTGAGCACTTTTCCTTTTACACAGGACTTAACACAGTTCTTGTTTAACACTTTCTAAGTTTTGAAGAACGTACAAGCAAACTGAATGTAAGCTACGTTTTTTCCTCTACAGATGAAAAGCTATAGTTTTGTAAAAAATTTTGAAAATACTCACACATTGAGCACATCTGTATAGAACTAGAAAAAAAAATGGACAATTAAAAATATGCTAACTTGTAAAGTTTCATTCATTGAGAAGAATATTGCAGCAGAATTAAGGTAAGTTACTCTTCTTACCTGTAATCTATAGTGCTGAGAAGGAAAACAGACAATGGTGCCCTCACTTTCCAGTTAGCCTGGGACAGTGCTGGTTAAAATATATAATGATTATATTATTATATAATCATTAACAACACATCTTCCCTGCTTCAAATTGTCTTACTTTGAATGATATATGAGCACTCAAAGGAGACAAAATCTCAGCTGCTTTCTGAAAGATGAGTAAAAGTTAGATGAAGGTTGAAAAGCTAGAGGGAATCACATGTTCTAAGACCTACATGAATAGCATTTTTGAGGAACTACAAATTCAGTATCAGTGGAGTGTGGCATTTGAAGGGTGTGTAGTGTAAGTATAAATGTGAAGTCAAGAGGCATTCCAATTCCCTCTTCTTGTGGAAGACTTTAGTTGTTCTATTTTACTTTATTTTAAAAATTATTTTATTTTATTTGAAATTTAGACTTGCCCCAGATCTTCCAGCATCATAGTCCTGATCACTCAGTTGTTTGTCAGCAAGAGACATATTATAAAGACACTGATCTTGTCATAAAACAGGTTTCCTGCCTGGTTCTCCGTTCTTTGTCCATGACCTCTATATAACCATGAAGATGCACCTTTCTATAGACTGAATGTTTATGTCCCCCTCAAATTCATATGTTGAAATCCTAACCCCAATGTGATGGTGTTTGGAGGTGGGAGCCTATGGTAGGTGATCAGGTCGTGAGAGTGAAGCCTTTGTGAGTGGGATTAGTGCCTTTATAAAGGAGATCTCAGTGAGCTCCCTCACCCCCTCCACCAGACACCAAATCTGCAGGTACCTTGATCTTGGACTTCGCTCTCTCCAGAACTCTGAGAAATAAAAATTTGTAGTAGCAGCCGGAATGGACTAAGACACACCTGAAGTGCAATTTTTGAGTGTTTTTCCTTCAACACCTATTATTATTACTAATAAATGTATTCCTCCAGCAGACCTTACAAGAAGTACAGATGTCCCATGGTCCACTGGTATGTTCTTAGTATTTGAAATCCACTTTTACCAAGTATGTGTTTGTTAGTTGCTAGGTGTCCTAGAAAGCATTTTGGAAATGGAAGAGAATGTCAGACGTTAAATAGAGTTTATGATTCTTTTGTTATTTTATGGATTCCCTGCCTAGAAACTATGCTCATATGTCCCACCCATCTCCATAAAAATAACCTTCTTCTTTAAATGTGGCTGTACTGCAAGGGATTATGAAATGGAGAGTCAGGAATTAAGGTTCTACTCAAAGCTGCTTCCATGTGACCTTGAGCTAATACCAACCCTTTCTTAGCTGCAAGTTTCTCTTTTCCATGATAAGTGAATTGAATATATAATGACTTATGACCTTTGGGCTCTAAATTTCTACAAGATTCAAAAATCTCTTAAAATGTCCTTGTGCCCTGGGAAGAGCTTCAGGCATACAGACTGTGTTTGGCCTGCTGAACCAAGCACAAATCATTGCCTAAGGCTTTTGGGCCTGGACATAGTGTGAGTCTCTGACAGCATTCAGATGAATCATGTGGCAGACTCAAAGCTCAGGAGACAGTGCTGACTTGTAGTATAGACAAGGAATTTGTCCTGTTTAACCTCACAAGGTGACGACCACTGCTCCTGTGTTAAATTCATAGCCAAATTCACACAGGGCAATCAGCAAGAATGAATTAGGATTTGAGATTCTTACATGGAAAAGTACCAGCACCAAATAGGTAATAACCTTATCAATATTAAGAGTCATGTTCTTCAAAAATCTGTGATACACAGAAATTGAAAAAAGCTTATGAAATTATTTTTGTTCCTGAGAATAAAATCAGTAAGAACGTTCTGAAATTTCCATGTAACTTTAATAATTCCTTTTTTGGTGTATTTTGTGAATTGTTACTGATGTAACCAATGTGTAAACTTGTTGGTGAGCATACTTTCCACATAACTCTTGTTAATTCCTAGTATAACACAGATATTTTAAAGAAGGAAAAATCAAGGGCAGACCTTTTGTTTCCTGACTCAAAATGTTTAGCAAATGAAATAGAAAGAAAATATTCTGTATAGTATTGAATACCATTCTTTACTTTTTTTTAACGTCTTTATTGGAGTATAATTGCTTCACATTGTTGTGTTAGTTTCTGCTGTATAACAAACTGAATCAGCTATACATATACATACATCCCCATATCTCCTCTGTCTTGCGTCTCCCTCACACCCTCCCTATCCCACCTCTCTAGGTGGTCACAAAGCACTGAGCTGATCTCCCTGTGCTATGCAGCTGCTTCCCACTAGCTATCTATTTTACATTTGGTAGTGAATATATGTCAATGCCACTCTCTCACTTCATCCCAGCTTACCCTTCCCCCTCCCCGTGTCCTCAAGTCCATTCTCTACGTCTGCGTCTTTATTCCTGTCCTGCTCCTAGGTTCTTCAGAGCCATTATTATTATTATTATTTAGATTCCATATATATGTGTTAGCATACGGTATTTGTTTTTCTCTTTCAGACTTACTTCACTCTGTATGACAGACTCTAGGTCCATCCACCTCACTACTAATAACTCAATTTCATTTCTTTTCATGGCGAGTAATATTCCATTGTATATATGTGCCACATCTTCTTTATCCATTCATCCGATGATGGACACTTAGGTTGCTTCCATGTCCTGGCTATTGTAAATAGAGCTGCAATGAACATTGTGGTACGTGACTCTTTTTGAATTATGGTTTTCTTAAGGTATATGCCCAGTAGTGGGATTCCTGGGTCATATGGTGGTTCTATTTTTAGTTTTTTAAGGAACCGCCATACTGTTCTCCATAGTGGCTGTATCAATTTACATTCCTACCAAGAGTGCAGAAGGGTTCCCTTTTCTCCACACCCTCTCCAGCATTTATTGTTTGTAGATTTTTTGATGATGGCCATTCTGACCCGTGTGAGGTGATACCTCATTGTAGTTTTGATTTGTATTTCTCTAATGATTAGTGACATTGAGCATCCTTTCATGTGTTTGTTAGCAATCTGTATGTCTTCTTTGGAGAAACGTTTATTTAGGTCTTCTGCCCATTTTTGGATTGGGTTTTTTTTTGATATTGAGCTGCATGAGCTGCTTGTATATTTTGGAGTTCATCCTTTGTCAGTTGCTTAGTTTGTAAATATTTTCTCCCATTCTGAGTGTTGTCTTTTGGTCTTGTTTATGGTTTCCTTTGCTGTGCAAAAGCTTTGAAGTTTCATTAGGTCCCATTTGTTTATTTTTGTTTTTATTTCCATTTCTCTGTAAGGTGGGTTAAAAAGGAACTTGCTACGATTTATGTCATAGAGTGTTCTCCCTATGTTTTCCTCTAAGAGTTTTATAGTGTCTGGCCTTACATTTAGGTCTTTAATCCATTTTGAGTTTAATTTTGTGTATGGTGTTAGGGAGTGTTCTAATTTCATTCTTTCACATGTAGCTGTCCAGTTTTCCCAGCACCACGTATTGAAGAGTCTGTCTTTTCTCCATTGTATATTCTTGCCTCCTTTATCAAAGATAAGGTGACCATATGTGCATAGGTTTATCTCTGGGCTTTCTATCCTGTTCCATTGATCTATATTTCTGTTTTTGTGCCAGTACCATATTGTCTTGGTTACTGCAGCTTTGTAGTATAGTGTGAAGTCAGGGAGCCTGATTCCTCCAGCTCCCTGGAGGATTCCTCCAACGGAATTCCTCTGTTTTTCTTTCTCAAGATTGCTTTGACTACTCGGGGTCTTTTGTGTTTCCATACAAATTGTGAATATTTTTGTTCTAGTTCTGCGAAAAATGCCATTGGTAGTTTGATAGGCATTGCACTGAATCTGTAGATGGCTTTGGGTAGTATAATCATTTTCACAATGTTGATTCTTCCAATCCAAGAACATGGCATATCTCTCCATCTGTTTGTATCATCTTTAATTTCTTTCATCAGTGTCTTATAGTTTTCTGCATATAGGTGTTTTGTCTCCTTAGGTTTGTTCCTCGGTATTTTATTCTTTTTGTTGCAATGGTAAATGAGAGTGTTTCCTTAATTCCTCTTTCAGATTTTTCATCATTACTGTATAGGAATGCAAGAGATTTCTGTGCATTAATTTTGTATTCTGCTACTTTACCAAATTCATTGATTATCTCTAGTAGTTTTCTGGTAGCATCTTTAGGTTTCTCTTTTTATATGCATGTCATCATTTATATGCATGTCATCTGCAAACACTGACAGTTTTACTTCTTTTCCAAGTTGGATTCCTTTTATTTCTTTATCTTCTCTGATTGCTGTGGCTAAAACTTCCAAAACTATGTTGAATAAGAGTGGTGAGAGTGGACAACCTTGTCTTTTTCCTGATCTTAGAGGAAATGGTTCCAGTTTTTCAGCACTGAGAATGATGCTGGCTGTGGGTTTGTCATATATGGCCTTTATTATGTTGAGTTAAGTTCCCTCTATGACTACTTTCTGAGGGTTTTTATCATAGGTTGGTGCTGAATTTCGGCAATAGTATTTTCTGCATCTATTGAGATAATCATATTATTTTTATTTCAGTTTGTTAATATGGTGTATCACATTGATTGATTTGCGTATATTGAAGAATCCTTGCATTCCTGCAATAAACCCAACTTGATCATGGCATATGATCCTTTTAGTGCTGCTGGATTCTGTCTGCTAGTATTTTGTTGAGGATTTTTGCGTCTATGTTCATCAGAGATATTGGCCTGCAGTTTTCTTTTTTTGTGACATCTCAGTCTGGTTTTGGTATCAGGGTGATGGTGGCCTCATAGAATGAGTTTGGGAGTGCTCCTCCCTCTGTTATATTTTGGAAGAGTTTGGAAAGGATAGGTGTAAGTTCTTCTGTAAATGTTTGATAGAATTCACCTGTGAAGCCATTGGGTCCTGGGCTTTCGTTTGTTGGAAGATTTTTAATCACAGTTTCAATTTCAGTGCTTGTGATTGGTCTTTTTATGTTTTCTGTTTCTTTCTGGTTCAGTCTCGGAAGGTTGTGCTTTTCTAAGAATTTGTTCATTTCTTCCAGGTTGTCCATTTTATTGGCATATAGTTGCTTGTAGTAATCTCTCATGATCCTTTGTATTTCTGCAGTGTCAGTTGTTACTTCTCCGTTTTCATTTCTAATTCTGTTGATTTGAGTCTTTTCCCTCGTTTTCTTGATGAGTCTGGCTAATGGCTTATCAATTTTGTTTATCTTCTCAAAGAACCAGCTTTTAGTTTTATTGATCTTTGCTATTGTCTGCTTCATTTCTTTTTTATTTATTTCTGGTCTTTATGATTTCTTTCCTTCTGCTAACTTTGGGGGTTTTTTTTCTTCTTCTTTCTCTATTTGCTTTATGTATAAGGTTAGGTTGTTTATTTGACATTTTTCTTTTTTCTTGAGGTAGGATTGTATTGCTATAAAATTCCCTCTTAGAACTGCTTTTGCTGCATCCCATAGGTTTTGGCCTTTGTGTTTTCATTGTCATTTGTTTCTAGGTATTTTTTGATTTCCTCTTTGTTTTCTTCAGTGATCTCTTGGTTATTTAGTAGCATATTGTTTAGCCTCCATGTTTTTGTATTTTTTACATTTTTTTAAATGTAATTGATATCTAGTTTCATAGCGTTGTGGTCAGGAAAGATACTTGATACAATTTCAGTTTTCTTAAATTCACCAAGGCTTGATTTGTGACCAAACGTGTGGTCTATCCTGGAGAATTTTCTATGAGCACTTGAGAAAAAAGTGTATTCTGTTGTTTTTGGATGGAATGTCCTATAAATATCAAGTAAGTCCATCTTGTTTAATGTGTCATTTAAAGCTTGTGTTTCCTTATTTATTTTCATTTTGATTGATCTGTCCATTGGTGAAAGTGGGGTGTTAAATTCCCATACTATGATAGTGTTACTGTAGATTTCCCCTTTTACAGCTGTTAGCATTTGCCTTATGTATTGAGGTGCTCCTATGTTGGATGCATAAATATTTACAATTGTTATATCTTCTTCTTGGATTGATCCCTTGATCATTATGTAGTATCTTTCTTTGTCTCTTGTAATAGTCTTTATTTTAAAGCCTATTTTGTCTGTTATGAGAATTGCTACTCCAGCTTTCTTTTGATTTCCATTTCCATGGAATATCTTTTGCCATGCCCTCACTTTCAGTCTGTATGTGTCTCTAGGTCTGAAGTGGGTCTCTTGTAGACAGTATATATATGGGTCTTGTTTTTGTATCCACTCAGCCAGTCTATGTCTTTTGGTTGGAGCATTTAATCCTTTATATTTAAGGTAATTATCGATATGTATGTTCCTATTACCATTTTCTTAATTGTTTTGGGTTTGTTTTTGTAGGTATTTTCTTTCTCTTGTGTTTCCTGCCTAGAGAAGTTCCTGTAGCATTTGTTGTAAAGCTGGTTTGGTGGTGCTGAATTCTCTTACCTTTTGCTTGTCTGTAAAGGTTTTAATTTCTCCATCAAATCTGAATGAGGTCCTTGCTGGGTAGAGTAATCTTGGTTGTAGGTTTTTCCCTTTCATCACTTTAAATATGTCCTGCCACTCCTTTCTGGCTTGCAGAGTTTCTTCGGAAAGATCAGCTGTTAACTTTATGGGGATTCCCTTGTATGTTATTTGTTGCTTTTCCCTTGCTGCCTTTAGTATTTTTTCTTCGTATTTCATTTTTGATAGTTTTATTAATATGTGTCTTGGCATGTTTCTCCTTGGAATTATCCTGTATGGGACTCTGTGCTTCCTGGACTTGATTGACTATTTCCTTTCCCATATTAGGGAAGTTTTCAACTATAATATCTTCAAAAATTTTCTCAGTCCCTTTCTTTTTCTTTTCTTTTTCTGGGACCCCTATAATTAGAATGTGGTTGCATTTAATGGTGTCCCAGAGGTCTCTGAGACTGTCCTCAATGCTCTTCATTCTTTTTTCTTTATTCTGCTCTGCAGTAGTTATTTCCACTATTTTATCTTCCAGGTCACTTATCCATTCTTTTGCCTCAGTTATTCTGCTATTGATTCCTTCTAGAGAATTTTTAATTTCACTTACTGTGTTATTCATCATTGTTTGTTTGCTCTTTAGTTCTTCTAGGTCCTTGTTAAACGTTTCTTGTGTTTTCTCCATTCTATTTACAAGATTTTGGATCATCTTTACTAACATTACTCTGAATTCTTTTTCAGGTAGACCGCCTATTTCCTTTTCATTTGTTTGGTCTGGTACGTTTTTACCTTGCTCCTTTATCAGGTACGTATTTCTCTGTCTTCTCATTTTGTTTAACTTACTGTGTTTGGGGTCTCCTTTTCTCAGGCTGCAGGTTCATAGTTCCCATTATTTTTGGTGTCTTTCCCCTGTGGGTAAGGTATTTTCAGTGGCCTGTGTAGGCTTCCTAGTGGAGGGCACTTGTTCCTTGTTCTGGTATATGATGCTGGATCTTGTCTTTCTAGTGGGCAGGACTGTGTCTGGTGGTGTGTTTTGGGGTGTCTGTGAACTTAATATGATTTTAGGCAGCCTCTCTGCTAATGGGTGGGTTTGTGTTCCTGTCTTGCTAGTTTTTGGCATGGGGTGTCCAGCACTGGAACTTGCTTGTCAGTGAGTGGAGCTGGGTCTTAGCAGTGGGACAGAGCTATCTGGGAGAGCTCTCGCCGACTGATATTACATGGGGCTGGGAGGTCTCTGGTGGTCCAGTGTCCTGAACTTGGCTCTCCCACCTCAGAGGCTCAGGCCTGACATCCAGCTGGATCACCAAGACCCTGTCAGCCACATGACAGTGATCAGCTCCACAGACCATGGGGGACTTCAGGGACACCCAGGTGCTGGGGGGGACCCTCCCCTACAGCAGCCTCCTGGGCAGGGCCTGTGTCAGACCACAAGGACAGAACCTGGGGAGTGGAAGATTCTCCCCGTTGTATTCACTGTATTGAAGGGAGGACCCGATTTTGAGAGTGGGGTTGCATCTGGGTCAGGAATAAACACCTGTGCTCTTCATGGGACCCTGTTTCTTTTTAAAAACTCTAATCTTGAAGGTTTTGTTTTTAATAGTTTTTGAGGAATTGTTGTAAGCCAGGACTTTTATGAATGATTTCATTATGAATATTTTCCATGATTTAAATCCAAGTCTCAAAAAGCTTATAAAAATATCTCCTCTATTCCACAGTTCCTCATTGATATGTAATAGATAGTGGAGAAACAGAAATATTCTTTGTAGCAAATTTAAAGTTAAAGAGTATTATAATGTCCATGATTAAGGTATTGGCACATTTAACAAGTGATTTAAATTTTTGTTTCCTCAAAAATAAGGACTATATGTGTTTGTACAACATAAGGAATCATTAGGCTACTGATACTGATCTTAAAAGGCATGGGGTGTGGCTGAAAATTTAGAAGCATAGCTAAAAGTTTTTGTCATAAAAAGTCTCTGCTATGTACTCATAAAAACTTCCCTCTCATCCCTGACAACAGCCTCTGTTTCCAAAGAGATTTCAACTGTTGCAAAATAGGCTTTTTTTACTTTGCAGTTATCCTGAAAAGTCAGGTCCAAAGTTCTGTTCCATACATTGCTTCACCTCTAATAGTTTCTCTTAAAGCTGCTTTATTTGACAACTTATGGAATTTTTCAGTCATGTCAAAACATTAGAAATAAACATAATAAACCATATCCATTCATTCGTTCATTCACCCAAAAAATATTAATTCCACACCAGCCAAATGAGACCAGAGATGCTGTGCAGGGCCCAGGGAATGCCTAGTTCCATTCTAGCCAAGCACAGATACCCACAGAGCTTGCAGCGTAGTTTATAATTTTTCTGTCACCCATTCTACATGTTTGCATCCCCAGATTTCAGGATAGTGCTTGGCACATAGTATGCATTCAGTACTCACTTATTAAAGTTGAATCATGCCGACTGTTCTCTGATACCCAGCTTCACCAAAATAACGAAATGCTGAAGTTAAAAAGGACTTCACTGTTCATTTACCTAGATGCCCTAATTCTATAGAAGAGAAAGCTATCTATGGAATGAATAACACAGAGAAATGTGTTATATCCAAGGTCATGCAGATTTAGAGCAGAGTTGGGACAGGTATATTTATTCTTTGTCCAGTGCCTATTACCTTAGCTTCCTTAAAATATGGTCTGCTTTCTAAACTAAAGATTAAGTGCAGCATAAAATTAGTAATGGTAAATATTTACAACTCAAAGTACCTTATGAATTCTATTTACTAAAAAGCTGATGTAATCTAATGCTAGGCTTTCATATCACAAGATTTCATTTGATGCATATAACAGGTATAATATAGACAGAACCTCAGTTTTAATTCTGTAGGTGTCAACTCACATCTGTCACCATGTCTGAGCAAAATGACTGTCACTGGGTATTGATACAAAAATGAGTTTCACAATGAATCTCTTTATCAGCAGTAGGATAAATGACTCCCTCTTATGCCTGCTTTGAAACTGTAGCCTGGGGATATATACACATCTTGGATCAAAATGAAGCATTTAGGGAAAAGAGGAGTATTATTTTCTTGAGGCAAGAGCAGAACACTCATGTTCTGAGTGAAATATATTAGAATTAAAGAGAGTGAAAAATAATAATAACTGTGTTCTTAGAAGTTTATTATGGCTACATAACTGTTTTGTCTTGTTTTGGTTTTGGTTGTTTTTTGGTTTTAAGTGGTCTTGTCTATCTTGTATAGCATTTCCCTGTCCCTGTGGGTTAAAGTGGTGTGTTTTTCAGTGAAGATTCCCTGTGACATTTCTGTGTCAGAATCTGACCCTGGGCATAGTTTGTTCTCACATAGCAAAAGCCATCCGTGGGCTATTTCTGAGTACAAATGGCTGTAGAAAGCTTTTTTCAATCTGTATGACAATGAAAAATAGAGTACATGGGATTTTCACAATGATATTAATTAAAATAAAATTTATTAAGGATTTACTGTTCCAAATTTTATGCTAAAAACTTGATGTCAATTTGTATATTTAATCCTCAGAACTCTGTAAGATAGGTTATATTATCATCTGCATTGCATGAGCAAGGAAACTTACATTTGAAAAAATTAGAACTAAAATACCTTATTCACTTGGACAGCCAGCAATTTGAAATAATAGCTAACCTTTGTTGTATGAACTGTTTTACACATTCAACCCACACGACTCTATGGATTAGGCTCTATTATTATCTCAATCATGTTAAATTGAGAAATAATGCAACTTGCCTAAAATCTAACTGCTAGTAAGTAGGGAAGCTGGAGTGTTGAGATTTTGACCCATGCCATCTACTGTTTCATATTATTTCACTTGACATAATGCAGATATTGACTAAATATGATATCATTCCAAATACTGTGTGGAGTGCTACATAAATTACCTACAATATAGTAAATAAAATCTAAATAGATATAATGTATCACTGAAGCTTTATCATAAAGTATTAGTCTAGTTTTTAAATTTAAAAGCTGGATTATAGACATAAAAAGAAGTTAGTTGTAATTGTTACTCAAATTCTAAGTTAATTTTCTTCAATCACTAGTGGAGATTAGTATATACTTTTATAAGATTATTTACAATCATTTCATTAACATGTTAGAGTATAAAATATATGATTTGACAATTTTAAACTTGACTTAAATTTGCTTTCAAATAAATTTTGAAATTTTTAATAGTCATTTGATACAAATATTCCATAAATGAAACATGACAGTAATAATCTCTGTTTACATAACATACAGTAATAATCCCTATGTTTACATAACAGACATTTCTAGATCTTAAGAGTCATCTATTCTTGGAAACCAGATATTCTGGGTTAAGACTAACAGGAAGCCCATTTCCCTTTATTTCAAGTGGGAAAAAAATATAATACATTTAAACATCAACTCAAGCCTCCAGTCAACATCCTAAAATGTAGCTAAAACACAAGAAACCAGTGCTTATATATAAGTAGCAAACTGTTATATGAAGGTACAGAGGTCTTAAAATATCTTTCTAATCACCAATTAATCACCTGTTAATTTTTTTCTTCTTTTGCTTCCTTCTTACAATTTCATTTAGCACATTCTCAACATTTTCGGGACCCATGAAACACTAGGCTAAACAGGGTTATGTAAGAAAGGCCCTGCAGAAATACACTCAAGATGCGCATATGATGCCTGAGAATTGTTTTCACTGAGTATGAAACTGTGATGCCTCAGACTCTCTAATATTCAGGAGATGTATACTCTTTTTAGATACTTAGTGACCTTTTAAAATGTCTAGATATAATTGTTTCTTTTTACCAATAGTGTTTGGAATTTAACTTGAGGTTTTACAACAATAATTTTGTGATAACTATTTTGCTGAATTTGGGGAATAAAAATACAAAATGTTCTTATATAAACAATAGCTGAATAAAGTTTTGTTAAGATGTAGGAATGTTCTGGAAGACTGGGTATTAAATACTAAAAGGCCTTCTACTAAGAAGATGTTTACTTGGAAGAAGTTCTCCAGAGCATGCCTGTATTTCATTTTGAAAATTAGTTGGCAGATGTTAACGTATGTTTTTGCAGAGTATTTGTATTTCTATCTATCTAGCTTGTTGGCAGTAAAATAGAACCAGAGAATGTGGCAGTTGTACATTTGCTGTGGTGTTCTCTTAGCTTTTTTCCTTATAGAGAAATGTTTTCTCCATGCACACTACATCCTGGAATTGCTTTGAGAGTTTTTCAGTTACTCGACCACAGTTTTGAGTAAAACTCTCTCTGCCCTTGTGTAAGTTCAGATGTGGAAAATAATCTGAATGGGCAGTGTTTATTTCTGAGCATAATAATAAGAATGCCACATTTCCTCATGCTTAATGAGGTCACAGGTTCCACATTTTGAGGATTATGGATATTTAGAATTGAGGAATGATGTGTGGTAAAATGTGAAATAAACTAGATTTTCAAGCTGATTTCACTTTTGTTTATATAATCTTTGCCTTCTGCAGTCTTACAGCAAGGAACTGATATACCCTTTAACATCAGCAAAGAAACAAGCCTCATAGTAAAAGTAGTATAATAATTATAATTGACCTTGCTTTCAAGGAGTCCAAGAAATATTATTGTACCATAGGTGGAAAATATTATCATCACATGTATGCAAATTTTACTTTACTAACAGATTTGTCTGATTCTCAAATCGAAGCAAATTAACAATGAGCATGTGCTTAATGATAGCATGAATAGATGTGTGTCCATTTTCCGCTTTCTACTATGAGCCTACTGTGGATCATGGGATCTTGATTGTCATCCCATGACTGGCAATATGGATTGATTGCTTTAGAGCTAGTGTTTCTTCTCAATCATTTCTAGCTGTAAGTCTGCACATTGAGAAAGTTCTGATTCCTTTTTCTTCATCTCAAAAGATGGTATGAGTGAGCAATGATCACTGTGAAATGGGATTGAAACAGGATATTGACTTGTTATATATATACTTCTTTATATACTTTGGGCTCACTAAGTATAATTATATAGATAACCAGTTATTAAATTTAAATTTAGAAATGCTTCTGGGCATTTTCTTGTCATTTCTAGAAATATTTTTCTGAATATTTTCAAGCTGTTGCTCTTATAATTATTAGAAAATAATCTGCTTTTATCCTAATTACAACTTATACTTTAAATCTCAGGTTTACAACTTTTGTGGAATAAAGCAGGCGATTATCAATAGCTCTGTTCATAACTCATTGTTTTCTAAGGCTAAAGATAATAGCCTCAAAAGCTGTGACCACTAAATTTAAACATAAGGAAATGTTGCAGACTCATACATTCCTTATTACTAAATGAACTGTGCTCCTTAAGGAAATTACAGAGTAGATGATTGGGGATTTAAGGTTTTAAAAATAACACAAGGAAACAAAGAGTAATAGGTTATATTAATGAAGTCTTTTTGATGACTGCGTATTATTCCAATTTCATAAAAGCCAAATTCTTAGGCACCTAGCATTGAGTTAGTTCATCATTTTGGTAACATTAAGTAGTAAGAGTTCTAAAATATGATATTAAGTCTCAAAGTTGGGTTGAGAAGGAAATGAGTTAGAATTACTGTTAGGTTCCTGGGAATTTTATATAACATGATGATTATCTTATGAATGTAGCAACCTACAGTGAAAAGTAGTGAGCATAGGTCACACAGGTGAGTGTGATCTCTGAGGTATATCACATGAGGGAAAACAAGTTTGAGAACCGCTTGGCAATTTGATGAGTTTTTGAAATTGAACATACTACATGATGAATTGTATGTTCCCAGAATATTCATTTTATAAATAGGATGGCAGCCTATGTTAGAGAAATGACTAAAACTTTTAAGGACTTTGAGCTTCACTGTTAGTAGGTTAATAACTATTTGAAACATTTAAATAACATAGGATAGCTACTGTTCTTAGGCTCCAGAGAAAATGGGCACTAATATATTTTACTATAAAGTGCTATGTTTTTAAATTTTATTTGATTATTTTTCACTTTTTGTTTTAAGATTTATGCCCTTATAATGGTATCCATCAGATACATAGCCTTATTTTACCTTGTATAAAAATCAATACACAATTTAGAAAGTGTCTTTTAATTTATTCATCAAGCTCTCAAGCATAATGAAAGCATATTACCACACACTGAGGGGAAGGGAAAAAGGATTTTTCCCTCTGCATTGATTCGTATTTTCTCATTTCATAATGATATTCAGCCTCTTAAGAAACAAATTCAGACATGGGGATATAAAGTTCATCACAGTAGCCAAGGCATAAGAGAAAAATCCTAATGAAGCTTGAATCAGAAGGTGTTTGAGGGTGAATGCTTAAAATGATTTAAAGTTTTCAAATATAAACTTCAATTGATGCTGCAATTTTCAAACATGCTAGGTTTTACAGAGTTTTCACAACTTGAGCAATTTGAGCAAATGACCAATTCAGAGACTTAAAGTATTGAATTCCTATTATGAGCGATGAAGCCAAACCATGTGCAGAGCAGGCTCTGTACTTTTCAGGGGTTATTTACTGGGTCATCTAGACCACTAGTTTTCAAAAGCCAGCCCTCAAGCTGGAGGCATAAGAATCATTTGGGTTATTTATCAAAGATGTGGATTCCTGGACCTCACTCAAAATTGACTTGCTCAAAGTCATCCAGGGTAGACTCTAGATATTAAAATTTTTAAGAAGCTTTCCAGGTAATGCCCTTCTAGATGCCCTGCAGCATGATTTTTACAAAGTCTCTCATTATGTAATTCAGCCTTGTTTGGATATTTGATAAGTGGAAAAGGGAAAGGCAGAGAGTGACAAAATTGCTTTCTCTTAATGGATACCCAATGCATAGACATAATGCACAAAGCTTCCTGCCAAATGCACTTCCCTCAGAGCTCTGCACCATTTGTTCCTGTGCCATTACTCTTTCTACCAATCATTTGTTAAGTTTTGGTGAACTCATTCTGTGATTTGAGGGAACACAGATGCCCCAAACTTGTGTGAATAACAGCTTTAGATGTTTTTAGCTGTTTTTCTATTTGTTGGAACAGCAGAATTTCTCAGACCCCTTGACTACTCTTTGCTTGACAAAATGACACAATAAAGAAGATTGATATCAATGTCTTTTAGATAATTGTGCAGGGAGAAGTTTCAGGAGCTATACATTAGCTCAGCTATACTTGTTAACAGTTGAGTTAAGTGATCCACAAGAAGTCGTTTAAAACAAATGACACTAAAATTTACTTTAACACCAATGTTGATAATAGCATTAGGTACTAGCTTAGGTTAGCACCATGAATAGACTAAATCTTACATGGTACATGACTGTTAATCAACAGCAAGGAAATTTGGAAAAGAGATAAAGAGTAAAAGATTCAATTTATTTTGGCTCTAATATATGCATACCCAGAGTCAGAGAATAGAATAATTTGTTATAAAAGAAAAGCACAATCAAAAGCCTTCAATCCTGCTCTACTGAACTCCTCACAAACTACAAATCCATTTGTTTCTGGAGATCCCATCTAACATATTTGTCATTTTCTTTCTTGTATGCCTTAGGTTTGTAAGCTAATACCTTACATGGGGAATAGGTGGAATTAAAGCAAGCTATTACACTCATGACTGTTGCTTTACTTTTTATCATCCTGGAATATAATTAGTTAGGAAAAAAGCAAAATGGTTTCACTCTCAAATTAATTTTTTTTGTCTCTTAAGTCTGTGGAATAGAATTAGACTTCAAACTTAACTTATATTTTTAGGGCTACAACTGTAAATTGTACATATCTGAAAATGTACATATCACCAAGAGTACAGTGAGAAAGTTCCAAGAGATGATTTGATTATTACCTTTCCCCCTGAGTGGATTACTTGTTTTGACATAACATATAAAATATTACTCTTTTAAAGTGCAAGCATCAGTTTGACTACTGTCGGGAAACATAGACTGGAAAATACAACGAAATAATTAACTTTCAAGAATTTATATACCATAATAATGTTATTTGAGAAATTCAACATATATTTTTAGATCTCTTATGGTTCAGGCTCTCTGTTAATTCCTAGGATTAAAAAATACTAATAAGAGTGACTATAGCTTAAAAAGACCTCATGATATAATACCACTTTATCTTTTGCATTCATTGTTTACAGGTTCCCAAAGACTGCATGATCAGGCTTGCCCTTAATATTTGAGAAGTAGGAGTAGGGCAAATATAAATAAAATAAAATATTTAAAATTATGTCATGTTTAAACAGTGTTTCGACATATTTACTTCTTTCCTCTTATCTTAAAAAAAATCTTTATAATAACCTACAGTTTAAGTGTGAATTTAGACTTCTCTGACTTTATGGAGTTTTGTGATAAGAAATATGGCCTAGAGAGAGCTGGCCCTTGGGTTCTGGGGCATACTCACCAACTTCCCATCTCTGAATTCAATCTCTACTACAAGAATGGATGCCCAAGACCTTATGTCCAACTTAATAACAGCTGCCCCTCAGCTACTCTAGGTCCTAAAACTTCAGACATTGACAAAAGAGCTACCCATGAGCCTTGGGAAATAGTGCATGTGTGTGTGTGTGTGTCTATGTGTGATGTTAAATTAACATAAAAAAGATAAAGAAGAACAGAAACCAAGTTCTTAATTTTGGTTTACTATCCAATAAGAAAGTTGAGGTAATAAAGAATGTCAGTACAAAATGAGTGATTAAATATAAGGTGCCTGTGACAGAAAATCAAAAAGCATGATATAATTGATTTATTTAAAACTATTTAGAGGAAATTCCCAAGATAGTGGAGTAGAAAGCCCCTGAGCTCACCTCCTCTCACGGGCACACCAAAATTACAACTATTTACAGAACAGCTATCAGTGAAAAAGACAGGAGCCTACCAGAAAAGATCTTCTACAATTAAAGGTATAAAGAAGGAAACACTATGAGATGGGTAGGAAGGGAAGAGTAGCAGTATAGTCAAGACCCATACCCTCAAGTGGGTGATCCACAAATGGGGGAATAATTATAATTGCAGAGATTCTCCCCAAGGAGCAAGGGGTCTGGGTCCCATATCAAGCTCTCCAACCCGGGCATCCTGCACCGGGAAGACAGGCCTCTAGAATGTTTGGCTTTGAGGGTCAGTGGGTATTACTTCGGGGAGACCCAGAAGGCTGTGGGAAATGCACTCTTCAAGGATGCACAAAAAATTTCACACACTTCAGAATCCAGGTCAGAAGCAGTAATTTGCAAGGAGCCTGGGTGAGACCTACCTGCTGATCTTGGAATCTCCCAGAGAGGCAGAAGGCAACTAGAGCTTACCCAGGGGATATAGACAGTGGCAGCAGCCATTTTGGGGAGCTTACTCTACCACCTGGACATTGGTGCTGACAAGTGCCATTTTTGAATCTTCCATCTAGCTTATGAGCCTCAGGACCCAGCCCCACCCCTGCCTACCAGCCTGTAGGCAAAAGTACCAGGACACCTCAAACCAAGAAACCAACTGAGGAGAAACACAGCCCCACCCACGAACAGGCAGGCTGCCTTATGACTCCCTGAACCCACAGCCACCTCTGGACACAGCCCTGCCCCCTAGAGGGCCTAAGATCCATCCCATACACTGGGCACAGGCACTAGGCCCAGGACCCCCAGAGTCCTGCATCCTGAGACCCTGGGCCCAATTCCACCCACCAGTGGGCAGGCACCAGCCCCAGAATCACCTGGGCCCAGGATCTGCCCACCAACAAGCCTGATCTAGCCTTGAGACCAGCTTCTCCACCAGAAGGCAGACACCACCCCCAGGACAACCACATCCCTGAAGTCTGCTGTGGCAGGACCCAGGCCACCCACCAGTAGGCCAGCACCAGCGCTGGGACCAGCTGGGTCTTAGCCCCTTCCACCAGCAGGCCAACAAACTTTGGGACATCCTAAACCTCACAGCCAGCTGTGTCAGGAATGGGCTCCACCCACCAGTGGTCTGAAAGCAGTTCTAGGACCTCTGGACTCTGTAGCCAGACCCCAAAATCTGGCTTTGCCCACCAGTGAGCCAGCAGTAGCTCTAGGACCTGGCTTTACCCACCATGAAGTTGCAGGATACAAAATTCATATACAGAAATCTGTTGTATTTCTATACACTAACAATGAACTAGCAGAAAGAGAAATTAAGGAAACCCATCTGCAACTGTATCGAAAAGAATAAAATACGTAGGAATAAACCTTTCTAAGGAGGTAAAAGACCTGTACTCTGAAAACTATAAGACACTGATGAAAGAAATTGAAGACTACACAAACAGAAAGATATACCATGTTTACTGTGCTTGTGGATTAGAAGAATTAATATTTTAAAAATTATCATAGTATCCAAGGCAATCTACAGAATCAGTGAAATCCCTATCAAAATACCAATGGCATTTTTCGCAGAACTAGAACAAATAATTTTAAAATTTGTATGGAAACACAGAAGACCCTGAATAGCCAAAGCAATTTTGAGAAAGAAGAATAGAGTTGGAGATACTGTGTTCCCTGACTTCAGACTATACTACAAAGCTACAGTATTTACACCAGTATGGTACCAGCTCAAAACCACACATAGATCAATGGAACAGAATGGGGAGCCTAGAAATAAACCCATGCAGTTATGGTCAATTAATCTATGATGAAGGAGGCAAGAATATAAAATGGAGAAAAAATAGTGTCTTTAATAAGTGGTTCTGGGAAAACTGGACAGCTACATGTGAAATAATGAAACTAGAACATTTTTTAACACCACATACAAAAATAAACTCAAGATGGATGAAAGAAATAAATGTAAGATTGGATACCATAAAGATCCTAGAAGAAAACAGAATGTTCTTTTACATAAATTATAACAATACATTTTTTTGGATCTCTCTCCTAAGGCAAAAGAAATAGAAGCAAAAATACACAAATGAGACCTAATTAAACTTAAAAGCTTTGGCACAGCAAAGGAAATCTTTGACAAAATGAAAAGACAACCTACTGAATGGGAGAAAATATTTGCAAATGATGTGACTGATAAGAGTTTAATATCCAAAATATATAAACAGCTCATACAATTCAGTATAAAAAGAAAACCTGATTAAAAACTGGGCAGAAGACCTGAGAATACATTTTTCCAACGAAGATATACAGATGGTCAACAGGCACATGACAAGATTCTCAACATTGCTAATCATTAGAAAAATGCAAATCAAAATTACAATGAGATATCACTTCACACCTGTCAGAACTGCTATCATCAAAAAGACCACAGATAACAAATATTGGTGAGGACGTGAAGAAAAGGGAAACCTTGTACACTGTTGGTGGGAATGTAAATTGGTACAGCCACTGTGGAAAACATTATGGTGGTTCCTCATAAAACTAAAAATAGAACTACCAATTATCCAGCAATTCCTCTCCTGGGTATATATCTGAGGAAAAAGAAAACATTAATTTGAAAAAGTACATGAACCCCAATGTTCATAGCAGCATTATTTACAATAGCCAAGACATGGAAGCAACATGAGTGTTCATCAATAGATTAATGGGTAAAGAAGATGCGTTGTATATATATATATACACATACACAATGTAATATTACTCAGCCATAAAAAAAAATGTAATGCTGCCATTTGTAATAATGTGGATAGACCTGGAGGGTATTATACTTAGTGAAATAAGTCAGACAGAGAAAGACAAATACTGTATGATATCACTTATATGTGGAACCTAAAAATAAACCAAATGAATGAATATAACAAAACAGAAACAGGCTCTCAGACATAGCAAAGAACTAGTGATTACCAGTGGGGAGTGGGAAGGAGGGAAGGGCATGATAAGGGTAGGGGATTAAGAGATAAATCTACTATGTATAAAATAAGCGACTAAGATATATTGTACAGCATAGGGAATATAGCCAATATTTTAAAATAACTACAAATGGAGTATAATCTATACAAACTTTGAATCACTCTGTTTACACCTGAAAATAATATGATTGTAAATCAACTATACTTCAATAAAATAATACTCTAAAAACTATTAAAATTCATTTAAATACATAAGGAAAAGCATAAAAGGAAGCTATCAGAATATTTGGGGGGACTATTTAGGTTTGAGATTTTTAGTTGATTTTTCTTAACCTCCTTCCATATACAAATATATCTTTGATTTTTTAATGTAATGGGCATAAGTAATAATGTATTTTCATTGTTGGAAAACAGAGTATATTCTTTAGAATATATATGGGTCCTATGCTTACTAATGCTAGACTTAGGTCAATTATTAAACCTCTCTTAGCCTTTCTTATCTCTTGTGTAGCATGGATTTACTATTTCTATCTTTCTCACAGAATTATTGTGTAAGTTACCTAAGCAAGCACATATCATAGAATCTGGCATATGATAACCAACAATTAAAAGTGTGCTGTTATCATCATCAATATCATTGTCATCATCATCATCATATCAATTAAATGATGATAATTTTAATTCTACCTCTTATGTCAGTATATCTTAGAAATATTAGTGATTGCAGACCAGCCAGTTTTCCTGTTTGAATCTATTTTCCTGAAGTTAAGCCTGAACTGGCAACCTGCTGAGCAGAGCCATAGCTCTGCATGAACTTGCTTTGTGATCTTGGCCATGACGTCCCCTCTCTAGGCTTCCATTTCCACATAGATAAAATGCAAGAATTTGAATATTAATCCCAGGCCTTTATCAATTACGATGCCAATTTAAGTTGTTCTATATATGTTCTAAATGTGACATCTATAGCCACACCCTGATCAACACATCCAGGTCAGTATCTTTCCTTCCCTGAAGTCTTACAGAAGCTTCCTGCCTCATGTCCCTGCTTCCCTCTTGGTCTCTTATTAACCCACAATCTATATAGCAGCCCAACTGGTAATTTGAAAATGAGAATCTTAATATGCTATTCTACTGCTTACACCCACCCATGCAGTTGTAATAACATTTAAATGTCTTATCACTTCCTACATGTTCTAACAAACCTAACCTCTAAATTTCACTACCATCTTGTCCAGAATCACTGTCCCATTGTTATCCATGGTCCAATTACATGGATATTCTCCCCCTTACCCAAATAGTCCAGGTTATTTTCCAGCTTAAGATCTTTGAATAACCAAATTCTTTTAACAAAAATGCACTTTTACTGATTCATGTTTGACTGGTTCTTTTTCACTCATCCAGATCTCATCTTAAATACTATCTCCTTAAAGGGGCATCTCCAACTACTTTATCTAAAGAACTGCCCTCTGCTGTTGCTGGCTGCACAGTTTGAATTTTAGTCCCCTAATAGGTAGAGTAAAGCTAATTTTAAAATTTTGAAAAAAAAAAACTTTAACCAATTTTACATATTTTATTTGTTTGTTTGTTGATTTTAATTTCTCTGAACCCAGAAGTTTAGTATCAAGAGAGGAGGAATCATTTTAGTCCAGATATCTTTTCCGTCCCCAGTATCTAAAATGGTGACTGGTGATAGAAGATGTTGAGTAAATACTTGCTGATTATGTGGCTGCAAATAAAATATGGATGAATGCATGGGTAAACAAGTGAGCAGTGAATAAATTAGTGCATGTGTGCATATGCATGCATACTTTGAAATTTAATAATGCCCATCACTATCATTTAATTTGGTTCTGGCAGGCTTTTTCCTTCAACATAAACACAAATTTCTAAGGTACCCAAAGGCTGGGGATAGGAAAGAGGCTACGACTGCACTACATTTTCCAGAGAGTGGATGTCAATAGTTTCATAATTATTTATTACTCACATGAGAATTTTCAAATAAATACCACCATCATGGGGGAAGAAAAGACTGGTGACCTTAACCAGTTTTTGGATTCATCAAACATATCAAACAATCTCAGAAGTCTGGGATTTGATGTAACACCAGATGTATTTTGCCAACTATTGTCAACTTTCATTTAAAAATCCATCTCAGGTCAGAAACTTTATTGTGTCCTTTCCTTTCGGGTCAACTGGACACACAGGCCCAATTTTATGGATGGGTCAATTATTTAATAGTTTTTTAGATTATTATTTTATTGAAGTATATTTTATTTTATTGAAGTGTGTAATTGTAGCTGGCATTCCCTGACTGCTCTGTTGCCCACTGCTGCCTCTGTTGTTTATAGCTCTACTGGTAGAGTTAAATCTTTACTTAATTGTGTAGATGAGACAGAAGTTCTAAACTATGATTGATCTTATGTACCTTTTGCTCATGAAGAGAGCATTATTTTTGCTCTTCAAAAAAGATGTCCTGTCAGGTGGTAAAGGACTATTGTCTGTATTAAGACTTCATAATGTCCTGTTTCCTAACAATGTCTTTCATGTTACTAAAGAGAAGAATGTATATCCATTTATTCCTCTTAAATTTTAAAACTGAAAATGAAAGCAAGCCTTAATTACTGAATCACTTGGTAACTGTGAAATCATCTACCAGTTTTGTTTAAAAGAAACAGTATTTAGAGCAAATGGTGACTAATATCTCATCTGGCCTCTGTCTCTGTCTCTCTCTCCCTCTCTCTCTCATACATATTTATGCATATATAGATATATATATATCTATATATGCATAAATATGCAAAGTATGTAAAGGTTTTTCTCCTTGTCAGTTGGAGCTGTGATACACTATTTTTATTTTGAGGGATAGAAACTTTGCTTTTTTTAATTGTCACCATACAAATTTCAGTAAAATTTAAATTAATTATACAGATGCTGGGAACTAAAATATTTAAAATTTTTGGATTAATTACATTAAGAAGATTCTCTATAAACATGTTAGACATAAAAAAAAGAAAAGAAAAAGAGAATTGGGAGTTCCATGGGGATAGAGACACTATATAATTTAGTTCTATACTTGTAAAGAACAGTATGTTGGACACATCCCAAGGGCTAATAACTAATCAGTGAATTATTGACATATAAGAAACAAGATTGTGATATTTCTGCATAAAATTGTCAGCTGTAGATACTACTCAGGATGGTTTTACAGGCTACCTAATGCCTAGTCAACAGTGATTTTTATTTTACATTCCATAAATATTCTCAAACAAAAATGTCTTCCAGGTTTTGCCATCAGGTTACGTAATGAAAGAAGAGTGAACTTCTGATTTAACCAGACCCACATTCCAGGATCTTGACCTTGAACACATTATTAAACTTGTAAAGCTCAGTTTTCCCATCAGTAAAATGACATTAACACATCCATACTCCATAATTTTGTCAGACACCTTATCAGGTACTAGAAATATATTTCATTCATAGATATGTGGGACTCAAAGTCTAAGATTTAATATTACCGTTTAGTAGACAGATGGCCCACGTAGTACTTCTTTGTCCTTAACCCAAAGCATATATAAGTCTTACTTGTTTTACAGCCCTATTACATCACTTACTAGCTATGTCATCTTGGGTTGTTCAGTCAACATCTCTGAGTGTACGTTTCTCATGTGTTCTGATTATTATATGCCGTAATAACCTCAGAGGGTTATTTTGAGAACTGAAGGAGATTATTCTTGTAGAAGTGTTTTATAAGTGCTAACATTACATATAAATAAGAGACTATTGATTTGCCTGTAACTCTGAGAAGAAAGCATGATGTACTATTAAGATCACAAGTCTAGGAGGCTTCTTATTTACTATGAAACTATCAACGAGTTATTAAGCTCTTGATCTTTACTTCCCATGCTCTGGGTACTTCAGTCATAGCCTGTGCCATTCTACCTCATGGAGATTTAGCTGCTCTGTCCTTGGTTCAGTTCTTCCAAGATACTGAGCTACTACTTGCCTTTGCACATACTTTTCATTGACCCGGAAGGCTCTTTTCCTACTATTCCCATCTTTGGGTCTTAGCTTAAATGTCATTTCAACAGAGTGATGTTCATTGGCCATCCAATCCAAAGTGGATTCCCCCAGTTGCTCACGGCTGTTTACTCTTCCTGCCTTGCTCTAGGGCTTATCACTCCAAAGTACCTACATCGTCAAAATAATGAAAAAAAAGTTTAAGCATAATAACAACTGCCAATTATTTAGCTCTTATTATGTGACAGGCACTGGAATAATCTCTTTTGAGCAATATCTTGCCTGACCCTCAAGACATTCCAAAGAAGCAACAATGATTATCTCCATTTCATAGTTGAGAAACCTGAAACTTGGGGGTGATTTGTAATTGATCAAGATCTTACAGTTTGTATATGGTAGAGCTAGAGGTCAAACCCAGTGTGTTTTACTCTTGCAGCAAAACAATTAGTTCCTGAAATAACCCAGAGTTTCCCTACATTTCCCAGTCTTCTTTATTCTCATGACTAAGTTCTGGCAAATTAGAATATGAGAGAGTGTTATCACTTCCAACCAGGCACATTTATTAGATAGAGGAGAGCTCCCACTAGACTGTGTGGGATTTTCATGATTGAGAAATAAAATTGTATGTGTCAGTCCACTGAGATCTTTTCTGTTGTGGTCACTAGTACTTACCCTGACTAATACAACTAATGAAGTAATGTTTATAACTACTCAGTTATACCACCTCCTCCAAGAAATGAGATGGTGGGAAGTGGTCTTCAGTTCATCGGAGGTGCTTTCTACTGTAGAAATATTGGGCTGGCCAAAAAGTTTGTTCGGGTTTTTTCCATAAGATGTGACAGAAAAACCTGAATGAACTTTTTGGCGACCCCAATATTTGTGATGCCATCTTATTTTTGAACATTTTATTAGGTCTCAAAAAATATTTGCTTTTGTGAACAGGCAAATTTTGTTTGGGTATAATGATACACTATAATTCCAGATTTTTCAACAGTGCTTAAAAACCTTATGACATTAGGTTTATTCCTTTATTCAAGAATATTGGAGGAAAAAACATGTACAAATTACACTTTAGTAATCTAGATGAAAGTAATGAAAGAAAAAGACATCTTTACACGTTACATATTTTTCTTCTGCTTCTGCCTTGATCAATGGTAGGCTATCTATACATGGGTCATATTCCATTTCCATTCTTCTCCTTTTTTTGAATAAGTAGGGAGATCATTGCCTAAAGAAAAAAGATTCTAGCTCACACATTTGCTGTTTCACAGTGCATTTTGTGCCTTGAGAGACCAGATCAAATTCCTTCTGCAAATATATCGCTACTTATAAAGGGACAGGAAAATAGGAAACACAAATTCATGCTTAGGTTTTTGTTATACATTAAGTAAAATCAGAAGGGTATCTAACTTATTCAGAATTAACTCCATGCCATATACTAGCACACATGCTACTTTTAATTCTACAATTCTTGTAGAATATAATTTGTATCATTTTTACCCAAAAGAAAGACCAGAGAGTTTGACTCACTTTCTAAGGAGAGAAGAGCCAGTTAGTGACAGAAGTGTGATGTAAGCTCAAGGAAATGAGAAATGATGCTGGAAAATTCCAAGACTTCTGCTCTCTTATAGACTGACCCCCAAATGATCCATGTGCCTGTAAAGTAAAATGTGCTGTTCAGAATTTTGTTAGTGCTATACTTCAATAAATGTTCATTTCTTCCCTTTCTTCTTTTTTGAAAAATGTGGGAAATAAGATAGCACACACTGTCTAGCACAATGTCTGGCTCTATGAGATAGACAAACAATGATAGTCCTTTCTCATCATACTCCCTCACCTTTTTTATTTCTTTTTTAGAAAGAATTGTAATTCTCTTCTATCTTGATTTTCTAGTAACAGTAAGCCCAATTTCTTCTATACTTTAGGTATTCAGGACTACTTAATCCTTTATACAGAACAGTTAGAATATATATTTTCCCCTTTCACCTACATTGTTTTATTTTCTCCTCACAACCAACTTATGACTAGGTATTTTGCCAATCCATTTAGAGGAAAGGAAAAAGATCTCAAGAGGTAAAATTACTTGTTACAGGTCATGAAATAAGTGGCTAATCTGGGAATAGAATCAGACATTAAGATTTTAATTCTGGATTCTAATGAACTAACTATATTAAAAGGTTCCTCAGCTTACATCATCCCCCGAAAACACACAAAGGTACCTTCTACACTCAAACACACAAGTACACAAGTGGAGTCTTGAAATGTGATTGTGTGATTAGTCTTGCTCTCTTTTAGTTCTTTACTGCAAGACTTTGTTTTGGGAAACTGTTGCCCCTTTAGCTTGGGACCTAGAAAGACGTACATGGAACAGACCTGAGCCCCACCCTTAGCGAGAAACCAAGCCCAGCTCAAGTATCCCCATTATTGAAGAAGACCTGCCCAGCTGAGCACAGGCCAGATCACCCAACCTGCTGAGTCATATGTGGGTGAACAAGAATACATGATTGTTGTTTTAAGCCACTGAGTTTTGGGTCATTTATAACCAAACTCTTGAACGAACACACACACACACACACACACGCACACGCACGTACGCACGCACGCACACGCGCGCACACACACACACACACACACACACACACACACACACACACACACACCAGTCTCTGTCCTGGCAAGTCTTAACCGTGACTAAGCTTTGACTAATTAGAGAGAAAGGCTGCAATGCTATTGGACCAGAAATGCTAGATTCAGGACCTTCAATGCGATCTAAAATACAGAAGATTTTAAGGGCCACTTTATTTCAAGATTATTTCAGTCTTAAGATACGGAAAGCCTAAAACTATCTGGTTTAGCAAATAGGGGTACACAGGACAGAACAGCTCAAAAGGGTCTCTAGTTCTTAAGAGAACTTGATCAATGTCTCAAAGATGCCAACCAATATCATTTTACATTTATCATTCCTCTGATAACACCTAATCCTCAGGCTGCACATAATGATCCCCTGGAATTTCCAAGCTCTTGCTACTGGAATGCAGCAGTTTTAAGACTCACAAACTTGAATCACCAACTCCAGTGGAATTCTGACAGCCTTATCCCAGTGTTCCCAGTAAAAGTTCAAAGATTCAGTCTGATTACATAGACCTGCATCACATGCTCACATCTCTAAAACTTTAAACTGTGCTAATTGGCTTTATCCTGAAGCTTCCCATTAATCCTGTTAATCCTATTCATATCACTTGAGCAAAAAACAGGAAGTGACCGCAATGTGCTTGTTATCCCTATCACTTAAACTCTCTATAACATGAAGAGAAAAATGATCCATCAAACTTGGAGATATGGGGATATATGTATATGTATAGCTGATTCACTTTGTTATAAAGCAGAAACTAACACACCATTGTAAAGCAATTATACTCCAATAAAGATGTTAAAAAACAAACAAACAAAAACTATGACTGTCTTCTGCTGAGGAGTGGCTTGGCGAGGAATTGATTGAGATCACCATTGGCTTGCACAGCGTTGAGTGTTTCCCACTTTGGATAAGTTCCACAGCACTCTGCAAACACTCGGATATAGTTGAAGATCATAAGGCAGATTTTCAGGGGGTCCAGAATACTGTTTTGACCATCATTCTCATTTGGAAAGATAAAATATCTATGACACCCCAGGGGCCTCCAAGCTAAAGCTCAATTGTTTTCTGGGATGATTTACACAGGGAAAAAAAAAATCCATCAGCCTAACACTATGATATACTGTTCACTGAAGGCATGCCAAAAACTGTGGCTCTTCCTATGGGTGCTGTGGGAGTTAAGGAAACATGAAAATCAAGAATAAATCACATAAGATAAACTGCATTGGGAATAATTATTTTTAAAAAGAAAAACAGGCCCAGATTTATATATTATTCATCACAGATTATATATATATAAATTTAAAAATCACTAATATTCATTATAAAACTGAAATTTAGTGACCCCATGCTGTAGTCTAGACTATGTACTAAGTTTTCTACACACTGAATCCTCATAGCAATGTATCATTGTCTTCATTTTCCATGAGCAACTAGTCAATCCATGAGGCTAGTAGGTGGTAGGACCAAGATTGAGCCCCTATTGTCACAAATCAGTTCAAATGTCCTCGTGATACTATATTGTCAAGGAAACACAGAATGTTACCACAGAATAAAGTAGTAAACAATATGGAGCAAATTTAATGTCTAAAAGCTTGCAAATAATATATATTTTGATCTGAGTTCTGAAAACAGATTGATACAGGTTTAGGTGGGGAGGAGAGGGGCCATCTTAATTACCTAAAAGTATTGATTTCTCTAAATTCTCTAATATCTTTATTAAAAAACCATCCATTTGGGTGCATGTTTACCACAGTAAGACCTTATGCACTACTGCTTAATACATATTTGTTGAATAATAGTAATATTTAAAATGGGACTAGCCATTCACTAGAAATTCATTTTTATTGTAGTTCACGTGATGTGGGATTAGCTAAACTTTTAGAATTAATTTAAAGTAACTCTCTGGATTCTTTGGTAAACTTTAAAGTTTGATGAGTTCATAAGTTACTTGAAATAATTAGGAAACTAAAAATAACTTCACAAACTTTTGTTAAATCTATTTTATTGTTGAAATCCCCAAACCATATATTTATAATTTTTCATACAAAAATGACCTTTATTAATGACAGGATTACAATATAAATATAATTTTAGTTGGAAAATAATTTTAAAATAATCATTTTAGATACTTGTACATTTAAACTAGAAAAAAGTTTAATATTGTTTTTCAACGATATTGTATTTTCTCTTTCTACTGATCAAAATGTCCAAAGCACATTAAGACCACTCTATGGAAATCAGTGGGTATGTGTATTGTTATTGGTCATTTTTGCTATTGTAGGTTGCTGTTGCTGTTATTTTGTATTTTACATATTATTGATTAACAGACAAATCTATTGTGTGTTTGCAGCATCTGACTTTTCAGTAAAGATAATTTCTTAATGTTTTGCCACCTCCTCTTTCTCTCTTTCACTTCTATCAGAATAATTAGGGAACCCTAATTTTCCTCCTGGCTTCAAGTTCAATCTTTTTGTTGTTGTTCATAATCCCAGCATTTTATACATCACTTCCAGAGGAAGATCTCTGATACCAATGCATGACAGGTTTCTTAAAGTAATTCTGATGGACAGACTTAGTGCTATTTTTTTTCTCACAAACTCAGTTCTTGTCTTACCCATGAAATTGCTTTGCTATGCATTTTATTAGGCTCAAAGTCTTAATACTCTTCCTCCTGCTACGAAACGAAGAGGATATAGGTGCCTGGATAAACTTATCTGTGGGAAAGGAACATAGAAATGTAATCTCCTAACTGACCTCATATCTTTTGGCCATGCTCTGCACAAATGCATCTGAAAACATTTATCTGACTCTAAAGTTGAGACCTTCATGAAAGCAGGTTAGCTCTCCTAGATTCAAATAACAATTTATATCCTGTGACCTAAGGCTGACTTTTGAGTATTAAACCAGACCTGTGGGTGAAAAGAGAAGTGGCCTAAAAATAATTTAGATTTACTGTGAATGGCAAAGAGGTGAGCAGTGCAGAGGAAGAGAAATGGCTATACAACATTTCCTGATGTAAAAGAGCCTACCTTGAACTTGCTGATTGAGAAGAAATAATACAGTGCCTTGCAAATAAACCATGCTGATGGATATCTTCTGCTGGAACGGAGCTCACAGTATTTACTCTCTTTCTGTTTGATGTCAGCAGCTTAGCACTCAGCGTGAACTCTACTACAGCTAACTGTCGGAATAAGTTATTTCTAGTCGATAATGAATGCTTCCCTAACATGTTATTATTGAAAATAACAGGTTCCAAATGTGTGACCATATGGTATACAATTCATTTTCTTCCTCTGAAAGAATTGGATTTTCTTGTCATTAGAACTGAATCATGTGTCGACACTATACCAAGTTAGAATATCCAGAATCCAGACCAAAGGCAAAAATTTACGATGAAAGATTATAATAACAATTGCACGTGAACAGTGGCGTACAGTCTGCAAAGAGCTTTGAGAGTATTTTCTTTGGAATGTATTGTCACTCTCCAAGGAAGATAATACATGTATTTTTACTCCCATTTTAGTAAAATTTAGATTTAAGCATGGGGAATTTAAGTGACTTACCCAACATCATTGCAAAACTAGTAATTGAGAGCACTGAGGCTCTAACCCTGAGTATCTGCTTCCAAATCTAATGTTCTTTCTCTTTCCTTCCTCTAAAAGTAAATACAATTATCTGAATGTACTTGGCTATTTTTAACAATAGAAAAAGAGAAGCACAAAGGCCCACGATGTGAGAGTAACTGAAAGCAGCTGAGAGAATGTCATCTACTATTGGGTGGGCCAAAAGGTTTGTTCAGTTTTTTTTTGTAAGATGGCTCTAGTAGCACTTAGTTGTCTTTAACTTCATTCGAAACAATTTTGTTAGGTTGTATGTGACAGCTGTCACATCAGCGTGCGTTTAAAAAAAAAGACATCAATGTTGGTGAATTTTTTTGTAGCCATTTTAATATTGAAGATGGAAGAAAAAAGCAACATTTTTGTCATATTATGCTTTATTATTTCAAGAAAGGTAACAACGCAACTGACATGCACAGAAAGATTTGTGCAGTGTATGGAGAAGGTGCTGTGACTGATCGAACGTGTCAAAAGAGGTTTGCAAAGTTTTATGCTGGAGATTTCTTGCTGGACGATGCTCCACGGTTGGGTAGACCAGTTGAAGTTGATAGAGATCAAATCGAAACAACAATTGAGAACAATCAACATTATACCACGCGGGAGATAGCCAACATCTCAAAATATCCAAATCAAGCATTGAAAATCCTTTGCACCAGCTAGGTTATGTTCATTGCTTTGATATTTGGGTTCCATGTAAGTTAAGCAAAGAAAACCTTCCTGACCATATTTTTGCATGTGATTCTCTACTGAAACATAATGAAAACGTTCCTGTTTTAAAACAATTGTGACGGACAATGAAAAGTGGATACTGTACAACAATGTGGAATGGAAGAGATTGTGTGGCAAGCGAAATAAACCACCACCAACCACACCAAAGGCCAGTCTTCACCTAAAGAAGGTGATGTTGTGTATATGGTGGTATTGGAAGGGAGTCCTCTATTATGAGCTCCTTCCAGAAAACCAAATGATTAATTCCAACAAGTACTGTTCCCAGTTCGATCAACTGAAGGCAGCACTCAATGAAAAGCATCCAGAATTAGTCAACAGAAAATGCATAATCTTCCAAAAGATAATGCAAGACTGCATGTTTCTCAGATGACCAGGCAAAAACTGTTACAGCTTGGCTGGGAAGTTCTAATTCATCCGCCATATTCACCAGACATTGCACCTTTGGATTTCCATTTATTTTGGTCTTTACCAAATTCTCTAAATGGAAAAAATGTCAATTCCCTATAAGACTGTAAAAGGAACCTGGAATAGTTCTTTGCTCAAAAAGATTAAAAGTTTTGGGAAGATGGAATTATGAAGTTGCCTGAAAAATGGCAGAAGGTAGTGGAACAAAAGGGTAAATACGTTGTTCAATAAAGTTCTTGGTGAAAATGAGAAATGTAGCTTTTATTTTTACTTAAAAAACCGAAGGCACTTTTTAGCCCACCCAATACATGCTGGTTGTTACATTAGGTCACACAGATAGTTATGGAGTGACACAGATAGGGTTTAAACAAATTTCTGACATGTTCAAAATCACATTTCAAGGTATATACATTTAAGAATCAAATGATTTTTGAAGACCTCTTTTTCATCTTGTTTTCTTCTTTATCCTTAAATATATTAAATGATTATTAGAACTAAGCATGCTTAGTAGAATCTTGCAGGCACACACACAAGTTTTATTGTTTTAGGAACTGAGATGCATATTAAGAAATGTATAATTCTTCCCTCCCTCCCTCCCTCTTTTCCTTCCTTCCTTCCTTCTTTCCTTCCATCATTATTTATTGAGTACCTGATATGCACCTAGGTATGATAAACAGTAGTCACTGTTTTGACTCTTAGTTGCCTATTTGAGATTATTCCACCATATCACCTAAGGAGTTCCTTCCCCTGCTTCAGTTTAATAGGATATTGAAGAAACTGTTTTTCCTGAACTATTGTTATGCCTGCAATCCAGCTAGGAATGAGTGATAGCAATAACCACTCGTTCTTACATACAGTAGACTCATCTTCTATAAGAGTGTCTGAATTTGGCATAACATTGGGTTTCAGTTAGACTCTGAATATCAAAATAACATCACACGATGGGTAAAGTATGGTGATGAAAAATGACAGGATAGTTACAGTGAATCTGCAGTTCCATCCCACTAACTGGTTGCACTCAATTTAGCAAGGAAATTATAGGTTAACTTTTGCAGAATAGATGCTCTTGGAATAGAAAGATGTTTGTAAATAGAATTCTCTTATCTCCAAAGTAAGGGAGTTTGCTCTTTTAGGCAATGCTTTGCTCCAAAAAAAATCTAGAAAGTGTAGAACTATCTCTAATAATTAATATTTTATAAAAATACCTTTATTTTAAACACCTTGATATTTTATGGAAGAAAGTAAGTTACATTTATCCAGTATCATCTCATTTAATCTTCACCATGAAGCAGGAATCGGGCCTATTATCATTGCCATGTATTCATGGTGCCCTTTTAGGATATTCTCATCCCTAAAGAATTCTGTACCTTCTGGCTTTGGCGAGTCCATCACTGGCACTTAGTGTTAGACTAGATCATTGTTCACTAGTCTTCCCTCTCTATTACAGAAACAATGCATCTGTTCACTTTACTATGTGACTCAACTGTGCCTCCCTGTGTGGTAAGCTGAGTACCTTTTCCTGCCCCAGTGATATTGGGTTTGGCCAGTGATTTGATTTGGACACTAAATGTTAGCAAATATAATTCCAGCAGAAGCTTTAAATACATTTGACTGTTTCGACTTGGCTTCTCATCCTTCTGGCATCCACGGTGAGAAGGGCACGCTCCACATTGCTATTGGTCTCAGGATGGAAAGACACGTGGGAAGACTTGAATTAAATCTGTGACCAAGAGCAAAGCCTAGCTGAGGCCAGTCAAGCCCAGCAGGGCCAACATTTAACTTACAGATTTGAGAGTGAGAGGGAAAAAATGATATTTACTCCTTTAAGCCATTAAGGCATCGTGGTATCTTGTTACGCAGCATTACTATAGCAAATCTAATTAATAAATTCTCTGATGAGTTTCCTTCCATGTTCTATTGGAAATATCATTTTATTTCATTTTCGTAGGTCTTTCTATGCCATTTAAAATTTAAAAAGCTCCACACACCATGTATTCATTACCAAGGACAGTCTGCCCAGCCTCTATCTAAGTTAGACTCCCCTACAGGTATTTCCAGCCATTGTTGTACTGGTGAGTATTCAGAAGCCATATAACTATTTGGAAAATAGACATAAAAATAAATCATTATTTTGAAGAAAAGATGAGCAGTGACTGGTTGAAGCTGGCTATAGGGATCTTCCACAGATCACTGATCAGTGCTTGGGCAGAAGTGCTAGAATTGAAGATTTATCTAATAGAAATATTAATAAAGAAATAAATCTCATATATTCTTTTTCCCAATACCAGTAAATGTTAGTTTAGCCTCTGAGAGTATTCACATCTTTTCTACCTACTTACTCTCAAATATATGACACAGTGTCTTATTCATTTTACTTTCTAGTAAAACAGTTTTATCTTCTGAATAAAATATATTGAATATCAATTATTTCCCTGTAATGATCCCCCGTGTCTTAAAAATGCAAGGAACACCTTGCTTTCTGTCTGTCAGCACCAATGCCTTGTAGGCTATTTTCTGGATGCTCTGGAATTCTCTCCCTTTTTGGTTTACTGGCCGTCCTATTGAATGTAGGGTTAGCACATTGACTTTTACAGAAGAATTAATATTCATGTAATCAATTCTGGTGAATTTTGTTTTCTTAGTTTCTATCTCTTATGAAATGTTTTAAAACCACTTAAGTTAATCATAACACTTTAAACATTCTTATTTTTTACAAGTTCCTTTGATCTCTAAGTAAGATAGTAAATTGGTTTTACTTCTTTTTTACTAAAATGTGTAAATAATAAACAGTTTCCAGTTGTGTATCCAAGAGAGAAGGGAAATAGAAATGGAACAGAGACACCTTATATTTTATGACTGTACTATTCTATGGCCAACACAATTTGCCATTTAAGTACATGAAGAAAATGTCAAAGAAGTAAATCAGATTACTCTTTCATGTGTATATTCCTTTTTAAAATCTCTGGAAGTCTGCAGACTTCTGAAGTAAGTTGCATATCACACAAATAATAAATGGATGTCATAAAGGCATAATGTGCCAAAATTCTGGACATTTGACTCTGTATGACATTGTTGTAGGAAAATGACTGAACAATATTGGAGTTAAAAGCTGCTGGAGAGGTTTACCCGTTTAAGTACAAATTCAGAATACTATTTGGTTTGGCCTCTTTTAGCTCCAAATGAAAATCTTAAGGGTGTATGTTGAAATCACAAGTCTTTGCTGCTTCTTCCTGAGAAACAGATCCACTTGAAAGAGTTATCCAGCTAAAGTTTAATTACAGGGGAAGCCTTTTATACATGGTGGTGATGACACAGACATTAACACCAAATGGCTCTATTATGATTACAAATAGAGAGATAATGAATAGTTTGGGAAGCTATGATTTTAGTTGCGTCAATTATATTGCTTTTTACTTGGCTTTTAAAGACTAATGTCACATAAGAATAGTAATAAAATATTCACAATCTAAGTATTTAAACTTCTCTATAGTTGTCAGTCATTTTCATAGCAAACTTATTGTTGAATGAATTGGAACCAAAAAGGCAGAATTTGCTTTTAATGAGATGTCTAGATTTTCCTTTTTGCCATTGTTTTATATTTATTTCAGAAGATAGAAATCATCATTTGAATTTGTAGTTATTTATTGATTATTATTTTTTCAAATATATTACATCAGTCTTGTTTACAAAATAGGTTATTCAAAATTAAAAAAAAACTAGAATCATCAATACAGCATTTTTTGAGAATCATTTTTTAGGTTAATTCATCATAACAATGCTTTTCAGATCCCTTCCTGAGTAGAATAAGGTTTTCTTACACCTTACCTCTTCCAGTCTCATGCAGTAGGTTTGGCACTCTGACGACACTATTAATGTGTCAGTTATAATGAGGTTGAAAATTCTTTGAGGACAAATGACTTCCACAAAGCAGGTGGGGAGCCCTTATTGTAATATTTCTTGAGGCAGACTTCATGGTAGTCCCTATTTAGGTGCATTGGAAAATTCCATTATCTATGCCTAGGCAAACAGGCAGATCCTTTAGTACCCTCTGGGGTAGTTCTATTTTAAATTGGCAAAAATCAAAAATGTGCAGTCAATTTCTTCCTTTTAGAGTTATATATGTGTATGTGACAATGTGCATGCTAGTTTGTATATGTGACATATGTCAAACAGGAAGAGTATATTTACCATATGTGTACCACTTGAAAATAATAATATAAATACCCAAGCCAGTTTAACAAATGGATGAGTACAAATATCACGGCAACCCTCTCTTAATCCCTTCATTTTATAGACTCCTAGAGAACACAATAGGGGTAGCATTTGAATCCAGATTTTAAGGAACAAAACTGCCACTATAACCCAGCTGATTCTTGTAGCTTCTACTTAGAAAAAAAGAGACATAAGATATATACTGAAAAGACAAGAGGCAGCCACACAATGAGATTGATAGTCAAGTATCAAAGTTTATAATAAAGAACATTTTTTTCAAATCGGTGTGTATGAGAGAGTAAAAAAAATATTTGAGACTTTCTTTTGCTCTAAATGTTAGAAATTTCTCCAAATTTTCATCACTATTAATTCCAAACACTGGCTTATTAAGTTTTCCTTCTGTTATGCAGTTGTCCTTTTTCTTAACCTTCTAAATGTGTACTAATCAGTAAAAGAGATAGTATTTTACCATAGCATATTGTTAACCTCCCTACATGCCTTTATTTATTGTGTTGTACCACCTCATTTATTCCTTTTATTGCACTAATGTGCTTTGATGATAAAAGCAAAGAAATACCCGCAAAGATAATGAGCTTCTGGCCAAAGGTGAAAAATACACATTGTGTTCTTCTGCCTACCTGACATAGTGATTGTCAGCATTGTAGTAATTAGATCTTATTATAAGATCAGACTGCATTGTTTATATCAAAACAATATTATATAAGACATCTAAAAATTTGACACATCTTTGCACTTATTCTGTGCCATAGGACAATTTTGCTTTAGAAATCCAATTCCTAACACAGTCTGCAAACGCGCAGTTTACTGATTTCAAGGGAGGCTGCAGGTAACTACTTGTTAACTTAAAAGATGACCATTCACTTGGATACGTTCAAAGATATTTTCTTCCTATGCCATGGAGCTTTTAGCTCCAACATTTTATCAACGTGTTTTCAATGGGAAACTTATTTCACACTTTCTCATAACAACACCTCAATAGCCCACACATCTCCAATGTGATAGGTCAGAATGTGGTGCCCGTGTGCTGCTATAAGGGGAAAATTCCAAAATGCAAGTCTGGATTTTTTCATTCTGGTGTACCGAAGATAGCATTTTCCCCTATCATTTATTGGATGTTATAAGTTGAATTGTAGAATAAAGGTTAGCAAGGGGATATTTATGTCAATCAGATCCTCAGAGCTATCCTACCCTGGCCATAGCAGTGTTTAATTAACTAAATAATAAAAATTAAGATTATCAGATCCTACAGCAAAAGGCCTTTGGTTTTCAGAAAATATTGAGATTAAAATAAATATGGTTCATTGCTACTGGGTTAGTGATAAGGAAGCTTGGGCTCTGGTCCAGGGTGCTGCTACTCACTAGCTGTTTGATTTTCATCAAGTCATTTAACTTCCCTAAGCTTCATTTCCTTCATGCAAAATAGTGCTACTAACCCCTGCTTTAGGTAATTCTAGACTTTTGTGATTCAAAGAGGTGATATTTACTTGAAAGTCAGGTAGCATATATTGTTTAACTTCACCACATCCAAAAATCAGGTACGTCATGTGTTTTATCTCATTTAATCCTTAAACTGGAGCCATAGCTGGTAAATGACAAAGTAAGGATTCAAGTTTGATTGCCTATACTCTTTCCTATCTTTGTGACTGGAGTTAGAATTTAATGCCAAACACTGAAATAAAGAAAAAGCGTCTCTAAGATCATCAGGAAGAAGAGAATTCTGGGAAAATGTCAACTGACACTCTCTCTCATTCTCAATTCCAATTCATCTTTGTCTTCTGAGCCAAAGGGCTAAACAAACATCTAAATCTATCTATCTACAAATGCATATATTTTATAAATAATATATGCATATATAAGTTATATATGCATACATTTATTATAAAACAAATCCAAAAGTTCATATTGATGCCTACAATTCCAACTCAAAGCCTCAGGTTTCTTTCTAGTCTTCTCCCTTTTCATGCTTCTATAATGCTTCTCTAACATTGAAAAACCTGACTCACATTATAATCAATACTTTTACTTATTATTTGATCACTTTACTTATTTGTTCTATGTTCCCAGTCTCCCAGTGAAGCCAGCCACCTCATTCCATGGCCTCTGCACTCATTGTAAGCTGCTTCCTAGGCTGTCAGAGGCCTCCTTCATGGGTATCTCTCTGTATTCACCTCCCACTTGCCTCCTTGGTCACTGGCCACACTGACGAATCCTCATGGCCCACCCTCACTGTCCCAGTCCTTTGCTGCTAGGCACATTGTTGCCTCTTCACGAACTCCTGCCCTTACCACCCTGCTTCCTTGGTCACTGAGGACACTGATGCCTCAGGACGACATCTCCTTCCCCATCTCCTCTTCCTCACCTGTCTGCCACCCTGATCTCCTGCCCTGCCACTCTGCTTTGTAGTCTCTGGCACACAGATCCCTCCAGGAAGTGGAGGACAGCAAAGGATGAATGAAAGGAAGAGAGAGAGAGCATGGAAGTAAAGAGAGAAGAATAAAGAGGGAAGGAGAGGGAAGAGGGAAGGGAAGAAGAATGGAAGAGAAAAGCAGTAAGGAAAGAATTCAAAAGTGGGGAAAACTATAGGGAAGGGAAGGGAATGGAGAAGAAAAGGAAGGTAACAGAATCTTGAAAAAAACAACAAATAAAGCCAGAAGGGAAAATTCTAGATGAGGAACATAAATATTCAAGCAAAGGCCCTGCTATAAATGTAGAAATATCTGTTTATTCATGTAAACTTTCCCATGGCTTCTCATCACATTTAGACTGTGAACTAAAGCCCTTATTTGGGCTTATGACAAACTCCAGAAAACTTATAAACTCTAATATCACTTTAAAGTAATACTTCAATAGCACTTTAAAACTCTAATATCATTTGGTTCAACTTTCAAAGAAGAAAATACTTCCAGTGATTACACTTGGAATTGCTTTAAATACACACACCATTTTTTGGAAAATGGACATTTTTCTAAGTATTTAATTTTAAAATAGAGAATAACTATTGACTTTGAATACGTATTATAATTCCAGTCATTTAATAATTAATTAATTATTTTTAGCAGTAGTATTTTAAGACTGTTACCTTTTACTCATGTAATTATAAAAACATATCTTCATTAATTTTTTTAAATTATAAACAACATATTTTAAATTGTGTTTAATTAGTATTAGTTAAAGACTGGTTGGATTCATCTAGCTTAAATTTTTATGTAAAATTATATAGACTAGAAAAAGGAAAACAGTAAATTCTGATTATATAGTATATCATATATTATAAACCATGGTATAGTATAGTATATTATATAGTATATGTTAAAATATCTTTTACATGCTACCTGAGACTTTTTATTACAGAAACTAATTTAGAATCATAAAGGGGATAAGAAAGGCATTAAAGACTTTTTATGACAATTATGTCATAATGGAGGCCTAGAAAATTTTATCAGGGACTAAGGTGGCCTAGAGTACAACTCTCCTAATTTGAATTTCGATTCTTAGTTCACTGTGACAGCTCATTCTAACGTGTAGTGAGATCACTATTTGACCATTTGAAAGACTAAAGTGGAATATATGTACATAATTTACATTTATCTACAGAAATATGACCACTGGGGTCATTCTCACCAGCACCACTCTGATGCATGTGTATAACCATGGGAGCTAAAGCTGAAAAACATGTAAGAGACACGAGATGCCTGAGAGTCAAATGATTCACTGCCTGACTATAGAGTTTTACAGTCTACAGCCAATCCGTGAGTACCTTTGCTATGCCTAATGTTTATCACTGTTTGTGTGGGTGCTGAGGAAGCAAGGTGAATATGACTTGTCTTCTCTTATTAGTATTTCAATGTATCTGGAAGACTACCAAAAATAATAGAGAAGCAGTTGGTGTATGACTAGATGCTTGGACTTTGTTTCTAAATACTGCTTTCTGGTTTTGCTTCTGTCACTTCAGGCCAAGTACTAATGGTAAAATCATTTACATTCTCCAAGTCCCAGCTTTGTCATCTTCAAAATGAGAACAGTAATATTCACACTGATGACTCACAATAAATTAATGAGAATAAAACAAACAATGTGGATAATTATGAGAGAAAAGTAAGATCATTTTACAAGGTGATTTCATAGTTTGGGGTTTTAAATTTCGTTTTCAGAAGGTGACCCGTTAGCTTACATAGCACTTGGATTTTGCAAACAACTTAAGCATGGGTCATCTCATTTAATATTCCAAAAACTTTTGTAGTAAAATAGGTCTCATTTTCTGAAACGCTTGGACTTGAACACCCAAAGATTAAATATGTAGTCAACAAAAAAACTGGGCAAGACCTAGGTTTTCTTACACCAAACCAACTGCTCTTTTCTATGCTTCTATTCAGAGAATCATTGTTTTATAGGGTAGACCTTAATACCACTAGAAATAAAAAGTCACTTAACCTAACTATAGTGATTTTCTATATTCCTCCAGGGAAAACTGATTACTCTGTAAGTACACAATTATATAATGTTAATAACCCCTAAGTACTTCTAGCAATTTCCAAAGAGTTAATTCATTGGCATTTTCACAATTCAAATACAAAAATGTAATAGCTTAATAATTCAGAATAATATATCCTACACTGCTCTATTTCTAATAACCCTCTGAATGTGCTTTCTATTTGCAAATTCATGTTCCATTTCGTCTCTCTCCAACTCCCTTCTAAAGCTTTGATTTGAGTGTTTATCTGTCTGATTCTGCAATGTTTCTTATTCTTTGAAGAAAGAATACATGTCTTACTCATTAACTGGAGTTGAAGGCAGTGAGGTCTCCCTGATCTCTTATTTGTAAACACTCTTTTAGTTTTGCACCTAGGATAATGTTTGCACATAATGAAAGAAAAGCTACTATTCATTGAGCAATCATACGTATAAAGATGTGTTTCATAATGTTGTTATTATTCCTATTGTATAGATAAGAACACTGAGGCTCAGAAAGTTTAAGTAATGTCCCCATGTTCAGAGGGCTTATAAGCTTAAAACAGGATTTTAGCCCAGGCCATCTAACTCCAAAGTCTTTGCTTTTAGCTTCCATGCTACATTACTTCCTATGGTAGGCAATTATTACTTATTTATCAGATGTAAGAAATATTGTTTAAAACTGAAACTGCTCAAACCAAAGCCAGGCCTGGTTGGTTGGTTTCTGCATTTGTTTGATCTAAAAATTTGATTAAAGAGAAACTGAGCGCTAAAATGAATAGGGAAATTTGGATACTTTGTGTCAGATTCAATAGAGCGTGTACACATCGCACCTTAGGAGTTGATAAAACACATTTCTAACCTAATGTAATAAGAAAATTGCCTGAATCACAGTAGCACATTTTGAAGTTCGCCATATTTCTGTAGATATTATTTATTACCTTAAATAAAGACTACAACATCAGCACCCCACACCCACATCCCTTGAAAGGAGATTATTATCATTTGCATTTATTTTTGCTCTTTTTGTAACGTGCTTACCCATCCTTCTGAGAAACAGATGTGCAAAAATGATTTTGAGTACCCTTCTTCCAATGATAATACTGTTGTTCCCCTGAGTTTCCTTTGCCACAGTTCACACCTTGGCCTCAGAAGTCACATGAATTTATTTTATTTCTGGCTGTGGGATTCTGAGAAAGTGCTCAGGTAACCAAATGGGAAGTGATGCCCTACCTGAGCGTTTCAATGGAAGAAGTAAAGAAATCTGCCTGTTTCTGCATGTTGTTTCTTACCTTGCATTTTGGGGCCTTTTGGTTTGCTCTGGGTTGTTCTCAACTCTCTTTTTCTTCAGTACAGTTGGGTTTGAATAATGACTTGGGGCCTTTCCCCTCCTCCAGATCAGGTAAACTTCACACAAAAATTCTGATAACAGTTGGAATAAGGGAAGAAAAGGAAGAACACATTTGATGCTCTCCCTCTTTGTATAGTTAGAAAGACCTAATGCTACCTGGCTCTCCTTTTCTTCTTGTGCTTGTGGGAAGGTCAAGATTCAGAAAAATCGTAGTTCAATCCCAGCTCTAGTACTTGCTATTCTAACACCATGGGAAAGTTACTCTTAAAAAGGTGTTCTAGGGCTTCCCTGTGGCACAGCGGTTGAGAGTCCGCCTGCTGATGCAGGGGACGCGGGTTTGTGCCCCGGTCCGGGAGGGTCCTGCATGCCGCGGAGCGGCTGGTCCCGTGAGCCATGGCCGCTGGGCCTGCGCGTCCGGAGCCTGTGCTCCGCAACAGGAGAGGCCACAGCAGTGAGAGGCCCGCGTACCTCAAAAAAAAAAAGGTGTTCTAAAATCCAAATTCATTGAGATTTCTAAAGGTAGTCAACTGCTGGGAATGGTCCATTCTTGACAGCACACAGCTGATTATAATAGCCTATGAGGATACCTTGCAAGTTTCCAAGTTTCTGATAGGCAGAATCCTGTTAATTTTCTGTCTAAGAATAGATTCACCCACCAGTGACTCTACGTAGCAAAAATTACTCTTTCCATAAGAAAAAAATTACACATGTATAAAATATGCTGTAGTGAAGGAGCTTGGTGGAACATAGATTAAATGTCAACTTACTGGCCATGTAACTTTTGGGCAAGTGATAACCATCTACCTCCTCCTCTTTTGACACAAATAAAATCACACAATTTTTGAGTTCTCTAGCAGTGTTCCTGCTCTTTTTCTAAATTAGGAATTAGTTACACTTGCACATTATAGGAAAATGGTGCAATCTGTTTCACACCTGTAATTTGTCAGTGCATTTCCATGAAATGCCTTTATGTGCCGATTTAACAATCATAATTTAAGTTTAGAGCTTGCCTTTTAATGCTTTTTATGGTTTCATACAAAATTTAACTCCATGTTTTTTAGCATTTTAAATTAGTCAGTTCTGCAGTTTGCTCACATGTCACTCCCTCTAGCAGGATTGTTTCCATTATCAATGAGACTTTATGGGCAGCCCACAAATCATTATGTGGTTTGGCACAAACTCTTAGGTTAATGAGATAAATTTGATTTCCCTTGGTCTTTTTATATCTAAACTGTCTTTTCTCAGAGTCATATTTGTGAAAATGATTTGGCTCAGATAATCTGTTTAAAAACATGAAGGTAACATGCCCCTTAGGTGAGGATGATTAGGAATATAGAGATCATGCAATTAAGTTTAATTGGATTAAGTGGAACAGACTGACTTTCATAATTAATTTAGTCTCATGACTGGTCTTTGGGGGGACTATCCCAGATGAAAAAGATGATTGTGGCAAAAGAGCATAAATTACTGCAAGATATAAACCAAACCACAGATGATCCAGGTATCAGAGTAAGTGATTATAGCAAAGGTATAGGATATAAGATCAATATACAAATGTGGGTAGTTTTCTTATATACCAGCAATGAATAATTAGAATTTGAAATTTAAAAATCTAGTAACATTTACAGTAGCACCAAAAAATGAAATACTTAGGCATAAATCTAAAAAAAATATTTGTGGTAAATCTATGTAGAAAATTATAAAACTCTGATGAAAGAAATTAAAGAACAAAACTGAGATATTTTGTATTCATGGATTGCAAGGCTCGATATTCCTAATGTTCAATTTTTCCCAAGTTGATCTATAGATTCAATGCAATCTCAAAATCAAAATCAATTTGTGGATATCAACAAATTGTTTTTAAAGTTATATAGAGAAGCAAAAAGGACCCAGAATAGCCAACACAATATTGAAGAAGAAGAACCAAGATGGAGGACTGACACTATCTCCCTTCAAGACTTAATATAAAGCTACAGTAACCAGGGCAGCATAGTGTTGGCAAAAGATTAATGACATATAGATCATTGGAACAGAATATACATCCAAGAAATAGACCCGCACAAATACATTCAACTGAGTTTTGGGAAAAGAGTAAGGGAAATTGAGTGGAGAAAGGATTTGGTACCCAAACAACTGGATACTGACATCCTCCTTAAAAAAAGAATCTAGACAAAGATGTTACAGTTGTCACAAAAGTTAACTCAAAATGAATCATAGATCTAAATGTAAAATGCAACACTATAAGATTCTGAGAAAAATAGCATGGTAGAAAATCTCAGCAACCTTGGGTTTAGCAATAACTTTTCAGATACAACACCAAAAACACCATCTGTAAAAGAGAAAAGTAATAAGTTGGATATAATTAAAATAAAAATCTTCTGCTCTACTGAAGACACTGTAGAGAAAATGAAAAATTAAGCTACAGACTAGAGAAAATATTTGCAAGACACATATCTGATAAAGGACTTGTATCCAAAATATACCAACGACTCTTAAAACTAAACAATAAGAAAACAAACAACCCACTTGAAAAATGGGCAAAACTCTGAACAGACACCTCCCCAAAGAAGATATATAGATGATAAATAAGCATATAAAAGGATGCTCAACACTATTTGTCATTATGGACTTATAGGTTAACATAACAATGAGGTACCATTACACAGCTATTGTAATGGCAGAAATCGAGAAAACTGACAATACCAAACGCTGATGAGGATGTGGAGAAACAAGAGCATCCATTCATTGCTGTGGGGATGGTACAGACACTTTGGAAAATAGTTTGGAAGTTTTATACAAAATGAAATGCAGTCTTACCATACAATTCAGCAATCACCTTTAAGTATTTGGCTAATTGAATTGAAACCTTTTATCCACACAAAAAGTGTAGAGTACATCAATGTTTATAGTGGCTTATTGGTATTTCCCCAAACCGGAAGCAACCAAGTTGTCTTTCCATAGGTGAATGGATAAACAAACTGTGATATATCCAGGCAATAGACTACTATTCAGCAATTAAAAAAAAAAAAAAGAAAAAAAGAGCTATCAAGCCAAGAAAAAGCACAGAGAAAACTTAAAGGCATGATGGTAAGTGAAGGAAGTCCAGCCTGTCTAAAAAGTCTACATAACTGTATTATTCCAATTATATGACATTCTGGTAAAAGCAAAATTATAGATAGTGAGACTATCGTGGTTGCTAATTGTTCAAGGGGAAGTGGAAGGGATGAATATGTGAAGCACAGGAAATTTTTAGGACAAACTATTCTGTGTGAAACTGTAATAAGGGATTCATGACATTATGAATTTGTCAAATCCCGTAGACATTTACATCACAAAATCAAGCTTTAATATATGCAAATTAAAAAGAAATCATTTAGGAAGTTGGGCATCCCAGGAAAGAATGAGACTATTACAAGAGAATCTAAAAATATTAAAAACATACAAAAAAACTCATTGAAGGGAGTAGGGAATAAAGTGTGACATAAGTAACTTGGGATATGAAAGGAGTCTGTAAAATAAGAGGCAGAAGGGACTGCACATAACCACTCTAGTCTGGTTGATATAGTTGTTTCCCAGGGAGTATGGGTTAACAATTCTGATACTGCTATATGCGTATACTGGAAATAAACAATTAAGTAAATGAATGGCAGAAGCCAGGTTTTCTACTTTTGGTGTGGAAGGTTACAGATCAAGGAGAGGTAGGCTAGAATAATCTATGTGGTAATAGAAAATAGTTGGAGACTTCAGTAAGAACTCATGTTTAATATAAATACAAACACAGTAATATTTATAGATATGAGTATATGCAGAGGTTAGTATACAAACATATATTTCTTTGCTCTGACAACTGAGGGGGACTAAAAAGTGACACCCCAGTAGCAAAGAAGACACCTAGCACTCAGAACTTGGTTTCTAATACCATTCCCCAATAAAAAGAAACAAGAATTCTTCAAGAAATGGCTGATTCTAGAATTGGGGCAGAAAATATACAAGATAAGCCTGTAGCATCTTGTAGCGTCTGGAGCATCTCATAGTGCCAGAAATAAAGAATTTCTAAACAAATAGGCAAACAAAACATGAGCCAACTGAAAAAGTTCTGTTATGGGTTAAATTGTATCTCCCCAAAATTCATACATTGAATTTCTAACACCCAGTACCTCAAAAAAATGTGATCTTACTCAGAAATAAGATGGTTGCAGATGTAATTAGTTAAGATGAAGTCTTACTGGAACGAAATGGGCCCATACTTCAATATGACTGTTGTCCTTATAGAAAGGAGGTATTTGGATAGCTATAAGGGAACAAACACATGCTACCTTAAAGAGCAGGGAAATTTGTTCAGTTTTAGTTGGACTAATGGCAAGACCAAAGAAGATACATATCTTTTTTTCACCAAAAATTCATACTTCCTCAAAAGAGGATTTAATTTGCTCAAAAGGAGCACTCTTATTGTGTACAGTTTCAGCCAAGCCAGGTCCAAGTGGATGTCTTCTCTTATTTCAAATCCATCCTTATTTGCTCTCATCACCTGCATGAATCTTCAGTTGAATAAGCTGTGGCCAAGAATACATGTTTTATTTTGGATAATTAGCAACCTAAAGCCTGGCAGTTTTTGCAGGGAAAAACCACTTTCGTGAGGTTTCTTGAGGATTCAGAGACTCTTCCTGGAGTCCAGTCAGCAGTGTTCAAGCCAAGAAAACACCAATACAGTCATTTTCATTCCTATTAAACTCTTATAAATAAAATATTAGTGCTCAGTTTGATCACTATCTTTGTCAGTTCAATTCAATAAACATGTTTTATGGACTCCTGTATGTTAATCAATGCTATGTGTCCTGTGGGAAGTCAGAATCTTGCTTGGGAGGTATAAAGTTTGTAAAAAATACCTATTACACAAGCAACATATGAAAATTCTCTACGGAGAAGTATAGTCTTACTGAAAATAGGGTGTAAGCTCTCAGGATCATAGAGATATGAGGTCCTTGTGTAAAATTACTGGAATTTCTTGGAGTATAATTTTCTAATTGAGTATAAAACCTGAACTCATTTTATTGTGACAAGCTTACCAGAAATTAATATTAAATAATTGTCTCTTGAGAATGAGTTTATGCTTCCAAGGGAATCTAGAGCAGCATTTCTTCTCAGGGAAATGCAAGAATGTCCTTTTTTCCTGTTGCTTAGACAGAAGCTCTTTCTAGCAAGCAATGTCTACTTATTCCTGATGCTGTCTTCTATTTTTCTACAATTAACCCTACCTTTGTTTTTCTTATGTGTCTCAGAAAATTCTGGGGAAAACATCTCTCTCCCTCTCTCTCTCTTCTTAACCCTTTTGTAACAGGTGCACTAAAGAGCTATGAAAATAATGTCAGGAAAGTTTCATATAATTGAATTTACCTGCTGGGCGTTAAGAGACTATATGAATATCATGAGGTGAAATCCAATATCATGTGGCAGTTTAGCTATAAACAGGTATGCTTCACATTTGAGAGTGATTATAGGTATACATAGAGAGATTATAGATACACATAGTGATACAGGATATGTTAGTATACTCATTCATTAGTCCATTTATTCATTTACCAAACCTTTTTTAAGCTACTTAGAATGTGTAAATATCGAGTTAACGCTAACAAAGATGAATAACAAGATATTGTTCTTATTCAGGATATTCAGTATAGTTAGAAAAACAAAAAATATCAACCAGTGATTAACATGTGATAAATGTTTGACAGAACTTTCTTCATAGGCGGTACTATAGACTGAATGTTTGTTTCCCCTCCAAAATTCATATGTTAAATCCTAACACTCAATATGATGGTATTTGGAGGTGGGGCCTTTGGGAGGTAATTTAGGTCATCAGGTTGAGCCCTCATGAGTGGGATCAGTAACCTTATAAAAGAGACCCCAGAGAGTCTTTGCGCATTCATGTGATCAAAGACAGCTATCTAACCAGACACCAAATCTACCAGGTGCCTTGATCTTGGACTTCCCAGCCTCTGGAACTCAATGAGAAATAAATGTTTGTTGCTTATAAGGCACACAGTATATGGTATTTTGTTATAGCAGTCTGAATGGACTAAGACAGGTGGCTTTAGAAGATATAGAAGGAGGCTGAGTTGGCGGTTAGAGAGATTCTTCAGAAAAATAATGCTTTAGATTGAGTCTTGAAAGAAAAATGTGAGTTGTCCAGGCTGGAGATGGGATGTGCGTGGTGAGGCTTTTGTGGGGCAAAGGATTAGTGCTGCAAAACAGCCTGATGGAGAAAACCTGCTAGCAATATGGACCGGCACTGTGTCAGAGCACTTTTCATGATAAGTTGACATGATTTACATCACCATCCTGCCTGATACCTGTTTCACCTGACTGGTACTGATTCAAGGGTAGTATAGCAGATGCTGCTGGGGGTGTCTTATTCTATTCCCCTGAAGACCCTTCTACCACTGTGACTGATGTGGTCAGTATACAATCTCTCCTCCTTGGTTAAAGGCTTACACCTGCAGTCTTCTTCAGACACTTTTTCATGGGCAACTGAAGATTCTAACTGCCTCTAGGGCAAGATACAAGGTCCTAGCACTTTTACCTTAAGGCAGGACCTACTGTGTTGCAAACCATACCTCAGAGATCCCCCTAGAGGTGAGCCTACAGCTAGGCTTTCTCAAACAGTTCTTTTTGCATAGCTTCTTCCCTTTCCTGGCTTATGCCCCTTCTACTCATACAGTTTTTACCCCAAAAGCATTCTTTAATAAATCACTTTCTTAAATCTCCGTCTCTGGCTCTGCTTCTATGGGACACAGCCAACACGAGTGGAGTCTGTGTTTCATTCATCTTTATGTCAAAGTACCAAAAAGTAGAGACATGTTCTAAGCACTGAAAAATGAATTGTAAAGTAAATGGATCTGAATATATTTAGTAGGATGCAAGCATAAATAATAATTTGAAATCAGATAATAGTTAACATTTATTAAATATTTACTATGCTCTAGGCATCTGGTTAACTTGTTACATGTACACTCTCATTTAAGCCTCGAAAGACCCCATGAAGCAGATTGAATATTATCTACATTTTACTGATGAAGAAACCAGGGATTAGAAAAATTGATTCTTTTGCCTAAGACCACCCAGGAAGAATGACCTATACAATTGCATTTAAGGTTTTTAATATGTGTGTGCTGGTGGAAATCTGATCATCTGAACTTTGTTAATTGAAATTTAACTGATTTTAGAAGTGTTCAAAAGCCCTGGATGTCAAGTGTGTAACATACTTTTTAAGACACTGACAAAGGAGCTGGATGTACTATTTGAGTTATTAAAAAGACACTTTATTAACTTTATTTACATGGAAATAGTTAACATTTGCTCTAAGATTCATACTAAAAAATTGTCCTCCCCCCACCTCCTCTCCCAAACATGGGGTAACAGCACATTGTTCACAGGTAGAACCCTGAGTGTCAGTTTGGCATCTGGATTATGTAAGGCATAATTGGATTTACTCTATGCAATTAGAATTGGGAGTTTTTTGCTGCCGAAGCACTACCTTGCAGTTTTCGCCTGGAAACGAATGTTAAGCATTTTGTTTGGTACTTGGAAAATCTGCCTTGACAGTGCTTCATAATAGAACCAATTATCAGGTGTGCTGTTACACATAGCCTTCCAGACCCCAATTTAAATAGAAAGTAGTAACAATTTCTTTTGTAAAATGGTCTTCATAACACTTAAAATCAACCATAATGTGAAGACCTACATGCTTATCAAGGTGACAACAAGGGACCAAGAATACTTGTTATATAAACATGTATTTCGAGGTTGAGATGATTGAATTGCCAACTAAAGAGAATGACAGATATTAACATCCTCTTCCAAAGCCGGTTCATGCTGCATTTATTTAATAGCTATTACCACAGTTAAACTTATATTCTGCCTGTATTATTTCTCTAAATGAGAAAAATAATTTTATTGACAGAAGGCTATTATACTTTTACATTCTGAAAAAAACCATATTTTGATCTTCTTTTGTACATTTACTTATGTGAGCATTTAAAGAAAAACTGCCCATTTACTACAGAAGCGAGTAGAAATGCATGATAGGTACATGAAATTAAACACAATAATGAAATGTATTATTAATTTCTCTATATCATATGCAAGCAACATTCCCCTGAAAATTACTGGATAATTTGTGCATATGATTACTTATGGATCACAAGGGACTATAGCATTGAGGAATATTTCTCAAATGCATATAAGCAAGCCAGTGCTTAAAGAATTATCTGGCCTCACTTTCTGAGATTTTGATTCAGTGGATTTGAAGTGAGAGCCAGAAACATGTATTTTTGTTTTTATTTTGAAACTCTCTAGGTGATTCACATGAATAGCCATATTAAAAACCAATAGCTTAGTGCTTAGTATATGAATTTATAAATATTTTCAGATATGTTAATAAATGTGCTACATACTCTGAATACTAAAATATACAATTATCAACATACCTGAAAGTAATTATGAATATATTCATAGAATATACTGTTCAACTTTGAATTGAGGGAAGTCTTTCTTGTTTTTATTTATATATTGAACAGGTTTTGAGTATTGATCTTAGGCATTTTTAAAATAGTATCTTATGGCTGGAAAAGATTCCAAAATCTTGACATGCCAATTCTGATTCTATCACCTCAAGACAAAACTATTTTCAGGTTTCAGATGGATCCAGTAAATCCCATGCTGACTGTAAGATCCTGATTATTTTAGTGAGCTGAAGTGAGGTGGCTAAGGAAAGCAGGAGAAAATGCAGTTTATCTTAGAGCAATGGGCATAAAGCTAGCATATGCTTACACCTGGGAGGACATGACAACGTTCCAAGAGTTTCAGGGATACGAATAGTAGTGAGGGATTCAATGCCCAGATTCTCATCTTCTATAAATACTTTGCCTACAACTTATCTGTCTGTGCCTACATCGTTATGCAGATTCATATTTTCCATCTCCTCTTTAAAAATCACCATTCTCACACTTCACACAACAATGGAAAACCTCTAATCTACTTCTAATTTATTATAGTAGATTGTGCTGGGATGTAAAAATCTCAGAGGCACCAAAGGAACAATTCACAATATTGATGTAGGTGTTGAGAAAATGAATGATTTGAATAACTGTGTAACATCCTTTTGCAAATCAGTTGTTTTTCAATTTTTATTTGAACAATATTAATGGAAGATCAAATTGATTTGTCAGTTCACAGCTCATTAATAATAATTTTTGATGATAGGTGACCATGTAATTTGGGGATATAACAGGGGTAGTTCAAACACCTGAACAACAAACTTTTTCCTATCCATCTACTCGTTAATGTGAACAAGGGATATCATCATTTACATCTATTAAAATTTCTTGAGAGTTCTTCTTGATCCATGTGTTATTAAAAGTGTGTTGTTTAATCTCCATGTATTTGGGGATTTTCCAATTATTTTTTATTATTGATTTCATTCCATTGTGGTCTGAGAGCATTCATTGCATGATTTCTATTGCTTTAAATTTGATAAAGTATGCTTTATGGCTAGAATGTGGCCTATCTTGGTGAATGTCCCAAGTGATTTTTAGAAGAATATGTATTCTGCTGTTGTTTCATGAAGTAGTCTTTAGAAGAATTATCATTTTAAAAATTTCAATTAGTGTTGCTGGTATGTAGACATATTTTTTAAGTTGATTTTGTAGGAGTAATATTTTGAAATGCACTAATTAATGCTTACAGGCTTTTTATGTTCCATATGTACAATTATGTCATCTATAAATGATGACAATTTTATTTTACTTTTCAAAACATTATAAATTTATTTCCTTTTCTGCCTTATTTTACTTCCCATATTTTCCAGTAATATGTGGAATGCAATGCTTCCAATAAATGGTCAGGGGAAAGGCTTGGAATATTTTACTGCATTAGGGATTTATTTTTGCTGTAAGCTTTTTGTAGGTATTTTAATCCAGATTAAAGATTTTATCTCATTCCTGATTTTTCCAATAGTTGTTCCAGTAGTTCTCATAGTTGTTGCTCATTGTGGTATCTTTAAGCATATATGGATTCTGAATGTTGTCTAATTCTGTCCTGCATCTGTCTAATGATCACACATGATTCTTCTTTTTTTATCTTAATGTGGTAAAACACATTGACTGATACTTTGAACTATAGACAAAACTTCCAGGCAGTGAATGAAACTATTTAGTCTTGATGCATTATTCTATTCAACTATGTTACTTTTCAATATATTTTGTTATATTTTATGTAACATCTCGTGGAATATTTGTATTATTTCTTTTTTAAAAGTTTGAAAGAATTCATTGTAGAAGCCATCAGGGTCTGAACATGTGATTCCATTTATATGACATTCTGGAAAAGGAAAAACTGAGAAAATAAATTATATCACTGGTTGACAAAGACCAGAGTGTAGGGAATGGAATTAACTATTAAAAATGATCTTGTTGGAATGATGGGAATATTCTATATTTTGACTGATGTGGTGGTAATATGGCTATATAGGTTTAGTTAGAACTGTACAGTCTATACTATATACTTAAAAATGAATTTTACTCTGTAAATTATCACTACATGTGATTTATAAAAAATGTTCTATGCAATTATACTTCAATATCATACTTCAGTCAATTTAAATTTTAAAAAGTACATTCAACTTGAAGAGAAGTCATTTAGAAAGGAATGTTTTGGAAATGTTGAATTTGAATTAAAAAATGAGTTTAATCTCAGCTTTGCTTATCAGCCATGTGAACTTGGTTGAGTCATTTAACCTACCAGAGCAATATAATTTGTTAGAAGAAACTTACATCTATATCATCTAACTCTCTTAAGAACTGCATTAAATGCTATTTTAAAATATCAAGGACAAAGTAGGAATGCAACAAATGTCATCAGGCTTAAATGTGGCATGTTGCTAAGTATCTTCATTATCTTTTCATTTTATCTTGAATAAAAATGTTAAAAACTCTTCACTGAGATTACCTTTTCAATTTGTAATACATGCCCGTATAAAAGAAGAAACTCTCTCTTTTCCTTTGTTTCAGTTAGCTGGATTTATGTAATAAGATGGAATATAGCTTCTTAATTTAAAAACAATTTCTGAAGAGTAATGAAATAGGACCTTATATTCTTTCATTATTTTTTTATTCAGTACATATAAGCTGTCTACCCAGTACCCAACTTAATTCTATTATGTTTGTAACCTGATCTATGTAAAGTTTGAGTAGGAGGATATTCTTAGCACATTTTGCCCTGAATATTCCTACTTCAGAAGCCAGTCTAGCCAGATCCTTGCTTTTCTGTTTCTCCTGCAACCACAGTGATGTTATTTAGACAACCCTGGATATGGACGTACAATCTAGCCTTCAGATTTCCCTTGATTTCTGCTAATTATCCAATCCCTTTATTGATTCTAGTTGCCACAAATATTCTTTTACTAAATTTGCTCTCTTTATTTTATGCTGGCAAGTTAGTTTATGTTTTATACTGGCAAGTTAGTTTACAGTTATGTTTATGTTAGTTTATGTTAGTTATTTTATACTGGCAAGTTAGTTTATACTGGCAAGTTAGTTTATGTTAATAATAACCTTGATATATACCACAGTGAACAAGAAACATCATTGTCCTCAAAGAGATTACTGTTTGAGTTGGTTAAAAAATAAGACAACCTGCTTCACAAAGTGTAATTGATGATCATCTGTCAAGTAAGCAAATATACTGAAAGAAAGATGAATAAAAAAAGACTTCCACTTGATCATGATGATGTTTCAAAAACCACGTTTACCCTCAAGACTTAAAAACAAAATGACAACTTATATGAAATAATAGTTTTCAGACACTGGACCATGGGCAGTGGAAGACAGTGATCCCAGCAAAAGAGAAACATGAGGTGGGCTTTACATGTGCCCAATGCTGACATGCAGGAAAGGTATACTAAGTAGAACCCAGCAGTCTCCCTGCACGAGGGTGTCAGAATTTGTGGAAGTCAAGTTGTCTAGAACTAATGGAGCAGAGTGCCAGAGAGAGAGAGAGAGAGCTGCAGACAGAGTGAGCACCATAGAACCAAAGAGAATTACTCTCAGGCCTTAAACTGTGTATTGATAGGTGCATGTGTATGAGGAAACATGAATCCAGGGAAAGACACATAGGAAGAATAAGGCAGAACAATCCCTGGTGTTCATATGGCACCAGGAATAATTTGTGTTCCGTCTAAAGTAGGAAGACCTCCTAAAATAAGGAACATTGCTAAGAGTTCTCAGAAGGAAATTTCATCAGTAGTGGAGCATAATTTGCTCTTAATTAAATTCTTTTTTGGAACTACCTTAAAAAGCTTAAAAACAGGCTTGGAAATAATTAATCAAATTGTCCCTGAGAAAACCATAATTCAAAAAGAGTCATGTACTACAATGTTTATTGCAGCTCTATTTACAATAGCCAGGACATGGAAGCAACCTAAGTGTCCATCGACAGATGAATGGATAAAGAAGATGTGGCACATATATACAATGGAATATTACTCAGCCATAAAAAGAAACAAATTGAGTTATTTCTCGGTTCTTTGTGACCACCTAGAGGGGTGAGATAGGGAGGGTGGGAGGGAGACACAAAAGGGAGGAGATATGGGGATATATGTATATGTATAGCTGATTCACTTTGCTATAAAGCAGAAACTAACACACCATTCTAAAGCAATTATACCCCAATAAAGATGTTAAAAAAAATTATTCCCAAGTAACTTAACTGCACAACAAAATGAAGCCTCAAAATATTTAGAGGAATAAACACACACACACGCACACACAAACACAGCTCCAACGCTCAAAACAGAATTCTCGGTTTCATTCAATAAAGTTAACAAGCATGAAAAATGAGAAAATATGACCCATGATGAGAAGAAAAATCAGTTAATAGAAGTGGAACTAGATTTGACACAGATAATAGAATTAGAAAATAGGAATGATAAAAAGGCTATTACAAATATATTCCATATGTTCAAGTAAATAGTGGAAAAGCATGTGCATGCTAAGGGGAGAAATGAAAAATATAAAAATATCCAGATCAAATCATTAGAGATGAAAAATAAAATACCTGAGATGAAAAATATACAAGATCAAGAGACTAGACACTACACAACATTAGTGAATTTAAAGACATGGAAACAAAATATATCCAAAATGACAAACAGAAAAAAAGCTTGAAGAATAAAATAAACAGAATCAGTGATCTGTGACGAAATATTAAACAACCTAAGGTACATGTACTTAACAATCTCACATAATTGTGAAGTCAGCTGGATGGTAAGCTGAAGGTTGGCTGATGTAGAATTATTTCAGATGAGATGACCCATCTCTGGCCTACATGGGCTTTCATTCTCCAGCAAGATAGCCCAGGCTTGCTCAAATGATGGCTCCAAGAAAGTGAACAGGAATGTGCAACATCTCTTCTTGCCTACATTTAGACCAAGTCGCTGTCACTTAGGCCTCACTATTTTTGCCAATACAAGTCCAAGGCCATCCTGGACTGAATGAAGTGGGGAAGTGGACTCCAGCTTTTGATGACATCATATTCCAGGAGTTGTTGTTGGTACAACAGCAGATTTGGGACATTTTAAAATAATCTATCGTATATGTTTTAATAATAATAATCACCCAATCCATGTTATGATGAGTGGCACTTTGTGGTCTCAATGATATTCTCCAGCTTCTGTTTGAAACAATAAATAGGTGGTTTAGACATAGAGAAAAGTCCTGGTCTCAGTGATACTTTCATTTTCTGAGAGTTTATCCTGTGGATACATTTCCACTTTGAGTGGGAACTGCACTCTCCACATTTTCCCTAATATTTCATATCCCTCTCTACTTAGAGTGTTGTTGTACCCTGAGATACTTTCTAATTTTCATATTATCTAGCTATTTTGTAAACCGAAATTCTGTATTGCTCAAACAAACATGCAGCCAATATTTGATTTGGGAATAATTAGATGGCATTTTAGTTTCTTTCCTAAGCAAAACCACTTTGAGTATAAAGTACTGCAGAAATGAATTGTCTGAACAATATATAACATTCCAATGGAATGCTGCAGTGAGCTGATAGCTCGTGACTCAGATCTCTGAATGCCAAAACCCTCTAGGCTTGCCTTGAAGAGCTCTGTATATACTATCATTCATGCACTGTAGAAAGATAAAATAGAAGAGCCCAAGAGTTTCCTATAATTATAAAATTTATTCTCTTTCTCTAAAAATAAAACCATTTAGAAAAGGAGTTTGAACATTTGGGAGAAATAACAGATTTAAAGACTTAATTGGTTCTTTATTAGGATGTTATTTTCAGAGAGCTCTTATAATATTTCTTCATTGAGTGTTCTAAAATGGAGAGAACTGACAATCCATAAATGCTGAATAATTTGTCAATGTGGGAGAATTAGCAAAGAGATACTTTAATTATTATTTGAATATATATTACTTATTGTTTAACTTTAAAATATTTGAGCTACAAATATTTCACTGTGATTAAATCTAATGTATCTAATGGACTAATGGATCTAAACTCACATTTCCGACACCCAGCTGCAGAGTGTCGTAGACATTGATTTGTTTAGCTACCCATTGCCTTTGAATATCTTATTTTCCTTAATTGCCCATTTTGTGAATCGTGTCTTTGCAAGAGAGAAAACAGAAAGCTCAAGTAGCCAGGCTCCTATCAAAGTGGGATTCACACACTGTGACTAAGGTTTTACCATCAGATGAACTGACAAAACAGATTTAACATGAGAGAATAAATGATGAATTGACAAAATAGATTTAAATATGAGAGAATAAATCTTCTAACAAATGTATTGTAAAATCCACCGGATTCTTTAAGGGAGATAAGTCTATTTTCTACCTGAAATGCAGTTTTAGTTGGTGTCCTATATTTTTATTTGCTAATCTGGCAACCCTATTGCTTGGGCATTTCTGACCATTTAGCCTCCTGACTCTGTGAGCTACCTAAAATAACTTTACAAAATTGCTTTTGGTTAAACTAACTAGAGTTAATTTCATTACTTACTAAATAAAGTTGCGATAACAAAGTCTCTTTGATATAGTATAGAAAGAACCTAAAGAGTTACAGAAATAGGAATACTTGAGTAAACTGCAAATGCAACCCACTTATCCTCTCTTCATCAATGCAACAGGAATTACACTGTTCAGTGATGGCTAGCATCATTGAGAAGGGCTGTAGCTTCTCTCCTTTGTAAGCTAAGAATACAGTCGGAAGGTGGTGCCTTGAAATTGACTTTATGATTTTAATGGAGATCATGGACCTTGAGGCAGCAGAGGCCTCTTTGTCACTGTGGCTCTGAAATCTACTTGAGTAATTATACTCACCTGGCCACTAGCTACTAGCGTTAAGTGCTACAAAGTGGGTGTAGTTATGCACAGAGGTTTCAGAGCCAGGGTGGCAAACAGAATGACCCAGGCCACAGTGATCTTTGGCTGTGGCTAATTTACCATTGGTCCCTAGCACCAAAGGAAATGGGATATAAGAAAAATAAATTTCTTTCTGCAAAAAAATCTAACTGGACTCATTATTAAAGAGTCATAGAATCTTGATAATTTCTAAAACGCAGTTTGGAAAAGGGCAGTTTGAATAACCTTAAGGGACGAGTCTAGAATAATATTGCACAAACATTTTATAAACCTTCCAGCTATCTTTGTCCAAGAGGCCCTATGCCTATTTCCTAGGGTAATTGTGCTTAGAGTCAAGTCCACAGAATACTCAGTGATTGATACTGATTCTGAACTGACACTTTTTTTCAGGTTTAACTGGGTAAAACTGTGGCTTACAGGTTTCTGGGGGTCAGGAGGTAAATGGAGTTTGGCCCAAGTCCCCCTCAAAGTGGCTCAATCCATCTATAAATAAATTCTGTTTATATCTCTATTTCTAATGTATGGTTAGAAGAAATATAATCAGCAACTGATGGTATCTACATTGGCTCTTTGACTTATGGGATGGTATAACTAACCAAGTGGAAACTTCTGGACTATATCTTTTCGTATCAAAATAGTAAGCCAAAATCAAGACTGCACCTCTAATAAAATGTAAAAATTGGTACCAGCATCAAAAACTTGAAAGGTTCAGGGTTCATGATTCTGTTTATTTTCAAGCCTCCATAACTGTGGGATCTGCTAGTTTATAGTACCCAAGGATACAGCACAGTTCCAGTTAATTGGCAGCTAAAACTTCTGCCTGGTTATTTCAGACTTCCTGGCACTGGAATAAAAAGGAATAAAAAGATTATTGTGTTGGATGGGTAATTGATTTTGATTATCAAAGGGATATAACCAATCTGGGAAGAAAGACTACAAGTAAACCCAGAGAATCCTCTAAGGTACCTTCAAGTACTGTCATGTCTTTTGGAAAAGTTAATGGATAGTAAGAGCTTCATAATAAATTTAAAATAGCTAAGGACTTCCACAGGAAATTCAGTTTTGTGTCACATTTCCAGGTAAATAACACTGACCAGCTGAACCATTAGCTGACAGCAAAATGAACATGAAATACATATGGGAAAAAGTAGTCTCAGTACCAACTATGGTCTTTAAAAAAAATTTATTTAAGTATTGGGTTGGCCAAAAAGTTCATTCGGATTTTCGTAAGACGTTATGAAGACCCGAACGAAATTTTTGGCCAGCCCAGTATAAATATTACAATATTATATTAGTTTCAGGTGTACAGCATAGTGATTTGATATTTTTATACTTACACACCAAAGTTATAATTATATATATATAATTATAATTAAAAATATTGAATATATTTCTTGTGCTCTACATTACATCCCTCCATCCAACTGTCTATTTAAATGTTTCAATTTTCACTTTTTCTTCCCCTTCTATTTATATAGTATCAGTTGGTTAGAGGTTAAATTTATTTTGCCTGTAAGTTAAAATATGTCAGGACTCAGTTATGACTGCTCTGTAGGAGGAAAGGATATTACTCAGAAATCTTGGACTTGTACATTCAGTAACTGAATTGACTTTATAAAGGGTGATCACTTTTATCTGTATAAAGAATAGTTATGTTTGTTTGAGTGCATGCTATTGTTTGGAAGCTTAAATAGGGAAGAAGTGTATGTATTGTGCATATTAATAATGTGTAGCCAGTATTGAGATGTGTGCTCTAATGGACATTCATGATTTTCAGTGATATAACATTTTTATTTGATGTTATATCTGTCTGTATTTGAAAATAATCCTCATTTTGAACCTTGCCTTGCTAAGTCACAAGTCAGAAGATTTTTTTCCCAAGAATCCCTTGCAGCTGAGGTGCAGGGTGATGATGCATGTTCTGCTAGTCAGATGTACTTAAATAAGATTTGGAGGTGAGCAAAAGGAAATGATGGTCACATGAGAGGTAATAATTGATCTTTGAAAGACGTGCTGATGGATATCTGATTCTTTGTAAAAGGCAGGGACTGTACTTCTGTGTACATTCTTAAGCATTATGGTTACCAAATGAGAATGGTTAAGAGGTGTGTATAAAGAAACCCAACAGTGACCTTCGCTATGGAGCCTACCTCTGTAGGCCTTCAGAATCTGGAATTTCAATAAGCAGGTTCTATGAACAAGTTAGTTTCTTCTAATAAATTTCTTGTGTACTACTGTGGATTCTGTTGTTTTAAATTAAGCCAATTGGTAATATGGATATCATCTGTTAATACTCAAATTCAGTTTACCCTAAGATGACTACACTCTATTATCTTTGAAACTAACTCCTGCTCATGAATTTGCCAGATATAATAATGCCAGCAAAAGTTTAGAGAAAGAGGACTTTAACTTTCAAATTCAACATCAACTTTGTCTCCTTTTCTGTCCCTCCATACCAATTGATACAACCTGAAGATTTCACATGTTTTTCCCTAAAAATAAGAGAACCATGTCACCATGGTCAACCACGTAGGGAAGTGTTACAAATTATATACACACAGTGATATTTAAAAATTCTTCCCATATTTGTAAATTAGCACTGGGGTGGGTAAGCATAAGAGTAACATATAGCATAGCTTAAAAAAACGTATTAGATTAAATAATACCATGGTTGTAAGTTTTGGATTCCAATTCTAGAATTTGTTTCTAATAGCAATTTTGCCACTTATGTGTATGTTTAAACAAATTCCTTAAAATCTTTGTCAATATCCTTATGTTCAATGATACTAATAATATCAACCTCATATAGTTGTCATAAGAATAATCAAATTTATAATTGTATTAGCCATCTAATGTGTAAAACCTAGAAGGAATTTGATAGACTCCTCTTCCCTTTCTCTCCCTTTGCTTTCCCTCTCCTATTGCCAACATTCTTCTTCAAAAGCTTGTTAGCTTTTTCCTAGACTGTTGCAACAGGCTCTTGATTTTTTTTTTCTGTTTTGGTTTCTTTTCATTACTCAAACTATTGTGTCAACTTTTGAAAAAAATAAGCAGCTTAAAGTACAGTTGTCACATTTCTCCTATTCATTGTTTCCCCATTTTCTCATAAATAATAGACAAACGTTTCTCCTTATAATTTAATGATTTCCAAAATATGGTCTCATTTCAAATTTCCAGAAAAATTTATTTCTACTCCTTATGATTTGTCAAATAGATCTCCAAATTTCTAAATTTTGTTCCCTTCCTTACCTTCCTCCTTTCCTGGTGCCCTTCAGCTTTCTCTGTGATATATTCCACCCACTGTCAAAGGTGGACCTTCAGGAAGCCTTTCTTAAACATCCCAACTCAATGATCTCTTACTCTGTCTTAGTCTAGTATTATGAGTATCTCTGTTTTTGGTTGTCATATCCATTATCTTGCTATTCTACCTTTGCTTTTCACGTACAATTTGATGTTAAATTCTTAAAATTCTTAGACTTTCAGAATTAGAGAAGCTTTTGAAATCATCCAGCCCTATTCAAAAGTAAATTCTGATCATTTCAAATACTGCATCTAGACACGAGTGCAGAGCTACTATGTGATTTGAGTATGAAGCCTACATTTGCAACTATTCCAAAAATTGTGCCTTTATAAATTCAACTGAAAATCAACACTCACTTTAACATGTATAACATTAACATCACATTTAAGTCCTGTATTAATTGTACAATTAAAACTAAAGCATTTTTAAAAAATACAAAATTCATCACTTTACTATACACTCGAGCAGTGGTATTGGGCCCAGGTGGAGAAATGCACATTTTTTCTGTTAAATGTTCTCTCTATAAAGGCATAAGAGGTTCTTTAAACTGTAAAACGTTTTGCAAATTACTTAGAAGATAATAAATAAAACACATACACAGATTAAAACCAAAATAAATATAATTTTAGGTGAAAGATTAAATTAATTGTATATACTTAGGAAATTCATTAAACTGTGCTTTGAAATAAGATTAAATTGAAACCAAATAAATATAATTTTTAAAGATATTTGACTTCTCTCATAAGGTTAGTTTTGAAATGCTCTACTACCAATGTCAATGTATTGAACAGTATAATGTACATAGATCCCAGGTATTCCTAAAGGTGGTTGTATTTGTAAATGTTCCCTCCTGCTGTTATAGTGATTCTTCAGTATACTATAGTTACATAACTATTTGAGAGGTTGAGAAGAAATACAATGGTGTGTTGGCCAGTTAGTATTCTAAATTTAATTCTAAAATTTAAGTTTATGGCTATCTGAGATGCTTTGATTTCAAAAGTTTACTGCATTTTTAGGACCCTCAGCCATCCTCTATTTGCAGGATTGACTCACTCTGCCTGGTCAGAAACAATGAACCCCAGAAAGTGCTATTATTTTTGAGGAGGACAATAACACAAATGCTTGCATTTGAGATGGCATCATTTCTGTCCCTGGTAAATTCCAAAGGCTCCTGGGTATTAGACTGTTTAGAACTTCCCAGGATCCCATTTCCCAGGCCAAATTGCAAAGAAAACTCATAAAAATGGAAATTCATAGAAGAATAACATTGTGCTGCCAATGTTCAGTGGGAAAGAATTGCTTGGCCAGCAGTCCAAACACAGGAATGAGCATTTTACAATATTGTATCTGTACTGTCCCCATCAGTTTATATTGAGGACAGCTGGAGGAAAAAAAATCCCAGCCACTACAGCAGAGATACAGGAATCTAGACATTCAGAATATGTTTAAAGGGCTGAGTTGACTTTAAAGATGTATTTGAAAGACTTTAAATAGTGGCTTATTTAGTTATCTAATATTTTAGAATTTTAATTAAATCATTGTGGCTCAGGGTTGAAATCTTCCCCAAGGATCCAAATTGGACACAGATAGCTCATCAAACTGACACTCTCTGATTCTTTTTCATTAATGAAAGCCTGTATATATGCTTTAACTGTCATCTGATATTCCTTCTGGGAAAGAGCCATTAGGAGGGCAAAGTAGCATATTTAGCGCTTAAAGGTCTGCCATGTAAAAGAGTGTCTTACTATTTCCTGCATGACTCTAGAGAACAGATCTAGGACCAATGAGTTACACTGAGCGGGCAATCATGTTTGGCTTAATATAGAAGATACCCTTGTAATTGCTCATTACCTGGAATAATATGTCTTTCAAGGTCATAAGCTCCCTGTCAAACAGTTGCTTAATATGTGTAAGATTTTTATATTTTTGAATTATGTGGGGACACTATAAAATTATAAGTCAAAATTTCAAAGATCTACTTTATTTTTAGCATGATTAAGGTAAATATGTACAATTTTGATGAATGCCACATAACATTCTGATTTCATAAGCATCAAATACTCTTTTATTTGTAATATTAAACAGATTAGTTTTAATGCAATGCCCTTGAATTTATACTGAATGGGGATAAAACTTTGGATAACATTAAGTTATTTACATGTATTGACCCAATTTATAATTAGGGCAAGATGGAAACCAATATGTTAAATAAATTTGTTTTTATATGCGTAATTAGTTGTGGTATTATATGTATTCCCAGTTGTCTTATGATGCAGTCACACTTATACACGTATAGAGCTTCCACATTAGTAAAATAATTTGTCATGAAGACCTTTAAGAAGAGAGGCTGGGGTAAGCTAAAAAGAATAAATTGAATGATAACAAGGCAATTATTAAAGGTTATTTTTTTCCCTTGGACTTCAGATTTTTTTTCAATAAGAAGTTATTCCCTTAGAGCTCAGTTTCTCCTTTAACTTGGTGATCCTTTGATATCTTAGAACTGGATTCCATTTTTATGTGACTTTTCATAGAGTTGCTTAAGATGAGAGAAAGATGCATTTGATTTGTCCTTGAACTGGTTTTCATCAAAGGAGAATGACCGATGCATTTACTAAAAAAAGTCAGAACAAACTTTGATCAGAAGACCAAAGAAATAGGAAAGATTACGTGTAGACAGATTTGACTCTGGAGGCAAAATTCTGGCGGAAACAGCAGAATCCTCACACTGTTGTACATACTTCGCCCTGATAAAGTTATTCATTTTTTGTGTTAAAATCAATAAAAATGGAAAAACAAAATACTCGATATGGTTAGATGTCTTTTTGGTGAATCAAAGTGAAGTCGAAGGCAATGATACTGGCCTGTTCATCAGGGAATACAATTTAAGAATGAGAGGAATTCAGTCTCTTTGTGACTTCTCCATATTTCCATCATTTGCAATCATTACTAACTTCAAAACAAATTATCAGTGATTCTATAAAATATAATATTTGACTTTGTAATTTCACAGCGACACATGTTTCACAATAACAAATGTGATATTGGCTCATTTGCACAAGATAAAACTCAAGGAAAGACAGAAAGAATTCCTTTTTGGGGTGATAGAATTGTTGCAGATAATATTTATTTGTCCATGTATTTGTTTACTCGTTTAACAAACACTTCTACAGAATATACTCTGTGTCATACATTTTCAGCATGCCTTCACAAAGATAGTGCATCTAATACCCCTAACATCCTTATGAGGTGAGTATGATTTTTTGTTCGGTTTCATAATTGTGGAAACAAAGGTATCAGATGGTCAATAAGTTGCTCAAATTCACAGGCTAGTGAGTGGCGAAGCTGGGGTTCAAATGCAAGCAGCCTGATTCTAGTTTTACCTCTTGACCACTACACTATATTCTTTTATGATATTTGAGCATGCATTGAATTTTATTGAAGCCCATTAAAAATCTAAAATAATGTTTACCCACCACCAATAGTTTCAGAAATTTCAGACTAATTCACTGATTAAATCTACCTCCTCTTGATGCCCTAACGTGTTGCAGTGAAGAGTAAAAATCAATCATTTCTTTCAAAGATTATCGTTAGACAAAACACAGACAAAATGCCAAATTGTGAGGTGGAAACAGAGATCAGAGTTTGATAAAAAAAAAAATGATATCCTTAGAGACTCACTTCCAGTAAGCTACCAGGATTATTCATTCTTTCCACAGACTCTAGAGTACTTATAGTGTATATATTTCTGATTTTGCTACAGATAATACAAGAAGTAATTCTTGAAAATACAGAATTTAAATGCTTGGACAGTTAAAAAATAATATGAGCAATGGAAACATACAGAATGATTTACAAATTTATGTCTGAATTTTCATGAATTTCTTATTGATCTATAGAATTAAGACCTTATATGCCATATCCTGTGATATGATATTTAGATGTATTTGAGTCATGCCTTATGTTTGCATTAAATTCATCATGTACATAAAGAAGAAAGTCAAATGATTGAAATCACTTTTTGGGGAAAATTCATTAATTTTAGAATGTTACTGGGAACGATACTGCAGTGCACAGATGCTAAAGCTATAACTGAGATTAAATTAGCAATACAAATAACTACTTTTAGTTATCAACTCAGTTTGAGACACCATTTATAACATACTCAGTTTCTGAACTTGCAGTAAATTTAAGAGGAAATATAGGAATTCAGAGAAGTTTAAAGTAAGAAAAGCTGAATATGAACATGTAAATTTTATTATTTCACTTTATATATTAAAAGTTTCACATTAGATTTTTATCAAATAATATGCATTAATTCCTGTATTTTTTGCACATTTTTCTAATTTACTAGGGCTGCAATAACAATATATTACAGACTGGATGACTTATACAACAAAATTTATGTTTTCATAGTTCCGGAGGCTGGAATTCCAAGATCAAGGTATTGGAAGCTGGGGTTTCTTCTGAGGTTGTTCTCCTTACATTGCAGATAACTGTCTTCTGGCTGTGTCCTTACATGGTCTTTCCTCTGTGTTTAAACATCCCTGGTATTTCTTTCAATATCCAAATCTCCTCTTGTCATTGAGACATCAGTCAGATTTGATTAGGACCCCCCTCACCCCGAAAAAAACTCATTTTAACTTAATCACACCTTTAAAGGCCCTATCTGCAAATGCAGTCACATTCTGACGTGTTGGGGGTTAGGGCTTCAACATGTGAATTTAGCAGATAACACAGCTTACTTATACTCAAGTCTGTATTAGACTTTGCTTGTCAATAACACAAATGAGAAAAAGACATGAATCACAGTTTTTTAAGATGCATATAACATAAAATAAACACATATTAAGCATGAATCACATATCAGTAATGACTGAAAGGATTTGTAGGACATGTTAGCGCATTGTGGATTTGGGCCATCATTTCAGCCAAGGAGTATAGTTGCATGTGGGTTTATGGGAAGTTATTTGCCATTTTGTCACATGGCCATAGAAACCTAAAGAAAAGAAAGGAATCTTAATTACAGCAGGAGAGGTTTTAGCTATGTATAAAGAGAATGACGTAGGTGACAAAATATTGAAAGAATTACTAGAGAAGTTGTGGAATTTTTATCTTAGATTTTCAAGATCACAGCAAAATATCTACCCGGGAGGCTTTATATGTTTATGAAGTCTACAGATTATCGCTATTACACACTCTTCTGGACACTCTGAACATTTGGTTATATGAATATTAATGTCCACTGGAAGCACTGTAGATTTGGGCATTATCAAGTCAAAGTTTTGATTAATGCAAAAATATGCCAACTAATATGTTATTCACGTTTCTTCTGATCCATTCTGTTCTCCATATTGTCACTAAAATAAATATTCACTAAACCGCCTGGGAAATTACAAAGACTCTCACATGTTCTGTGACTGGGACTAAGATTTACCAGGCACTCAGTTGTCTCTGTAACATGTTTCTACTTTATCTACCATTAACTCCAAAATCTAATGCCAGCTTCTATCAAACCAGCAACTTAACTGTTCCTGAAGCAAATCACATTCAGTTTGTCTTTTTTCTTTTCTGGCTGCTCCTTCACATTTCAATGTACTCTTTATTGCCTAAACTGATTCTACTGCATTTTATGATACAGTGCAAACCGTATCTCTTTTATAACATTTTTCCTGAATTGTATTGCTATATGGGCATATCTTCCTCATTTTATAATATATTATTTTGCTGCACAAATTAGCACTTATTTTGTATTACTTAATAGTTCATTAAGTATTATTAAAAGCATTTGAAAGCTTAAAAGACATAATTTAAAATCATACAGACATAATTTTAATACTATCCCTGTCAATGATGAGTAATTTTGGGATATTCATTTAGTATCTCCAAAGCACAGTGTCCTCATAGCTAAAATTTAGAGAATGATATCTGCTTCATATTGTTGATTGGCTATATATGATCACACAATGCCTGACATCATGTAGTAGTGTTCATCCCTGTTCTATTTCTCCATCTCTATAACTTCCTTCCCATTCCTAAGGTTTTTTTTTAACCCACATGTAGCAGACACTCTAAAATTTTTTTCTTTGATATACTGTTTGCATCAGTCAGATCCAATCTGGGAAATAGTGTAAATGTTTTAATCCAAAAGGGATTTAATACAGGAAATTTGTTATAGAAGTGTTAGAAATTAAAATGACTGCAGGAACAAAAATATATAAGCAGAAAGTGATGTTACCCAGAGTATACTAAGAGAAAGAGTTGTTACTATCTCCTAGGCATGCAAGAAAAAATGAGAAAAAGGCAGTGCTATCTGTGGATCACTAACTGTAGGAACCACGGTGCTAAAAGTATAGATGAGAGAAAGTGGTATTTCTGGGAAACTTAGAACCCACATTTCTTATGACAATGAAGGAATCTAGGAGCCACAACTGCCAATGCTGTTTCCAGATACAGTAGAAAACTGTATTTTTGTCTTCTTTATATTTTCTAATTTCATGCAAGCACCTCCAACTGGCAGTAATTAATCAGAACCCAGCTGAAGGGTATTAAGTGAAATGTAATTTTTAGAATCTCAGTCTTACAGGTATAGAACTATGTTTGTCATTTTTTAAGGTTATACTATAGTAACAAATACCCCCAGGATATCAGTGGTTTACAACAGTATGGTATATTCCTGTCTCTGTTACATAGTGGCAGCTTTGGGGTGGTTGAAGCTATCTTCCATGTGTCTTCTTTCTCAGGCTGCAGGAGTAGCGTATATCTGTGGTATGCCATTCTCAGTACAGGGTGGAAGGGCAAGATTGCTGGTGGGACCACACAACGGCTTTAAAAATTTCTGCTTTGAACTGGCCACTGTCATTTAAACTCACTGGTCAACCATGTCATATGGTCAAGGTTCACAACATGATTGGTGGCTTTATCCTCCCCGAAGAAAGACACTGAAATTTATCTGGTATGGGAAAGAATGTATGCTCCTTTCATAGGTAAACAGAAGAGAGCATATTTGGAAATAATAAGTCCATGTCCCACTGTCAACCTTCATGGTCACTAATATTCACTTTCATTCTTTCTCCCTCTTCATGTAAAGTGAATGCAAGACCATTCCACAGGAGCCAGTGTAAAAGCCTCATTCAACCACAGCAATGGGCTAAAGATGGAAGGTGTTGTAATGGTCTCCACATCAGTTACTTCTTGATTAAGAAACCTAAAATTTTTAAAGGAAAAAAAAAATTCTGTCCCAAAACATCTGGGATACTTTGATAAAGCAGAGGTAAAATGGCAATAATGATTTCATTCAGCAACAGGAAGAACTAGAGATGCATAGCATTTATATTGTCTATAGAAATTACTAAATCTTGCTCTTGAAAAGCCCACAATCTTGGGAGTAGGGAATGTTTCTTGATTAGGTCTTAGTTCTAGTCCATGAGAACATCTTCCCCCTTGGTTCTTAGCACTTGACTTCATTCTCAGAGAAGTGCTTTCTTTAAGACTAAAGGTTATTTAATACTAAACTGTAGGTTATTATTTAGGACCTGAGAGATTTTCTTCAGCTTTCATTCTGCCATGGAAACTTGGCAGCCCAAAGGTTATTTTCCATCTTGAACAGGATCTTTGTTCAGGTTCGTAGCTTTTTTGGAAATACAACTCACTCAAAAACTTTATCAACTACAAATGTATCTGATTCCTATCAGGCTAATTGTCCTAATACCTTGACCTACAATTCTTTTTTGAGACATACTTCTCTCTAAACTTAAGATCTGGGTAATTGGAATCTATCAGTCTTCAGGGGGAGCACCACACTCTGTCTCTTTTCCCTGAGGCATTTTGCTATCTAAAAGTATTTTAAAGGTGAATTAAGGATACCATGTTTTTCCTTCCTCCCTTCCTTCCTTCCTTTTCTTTTCTTTTTTTTCTTTTCTCTTTCTTTCTTTCTTTCTTTCTTTCTTTCTTTCTTTCTTTCTTTCTTTCTTTCTTTCTTTCTTTCTTTCTTTCTTTCTTTCCTTCCTTCCTTCCTTCCTTCCTTCCTTCCACCTTTCCTTTCTTTTCTTTTCTTTTCATTCTTTTTTTTTCCTAAACAAAGTCCTAGATTTGGTTTTTGCCCTGTGACTGAAACTTAATTTATCTTTTACCTATTTCATCTCTCACTTTGCAAGCCCTGAAATTTCTGGATCTTCCATGTTGCCCCTTCTTATATACCAGTCAACTCTCTTCTAAGCCAATCTGTTTCTTTTAGTAGCTTGTCAAACCTAACTAATAACGACAAAGTCTCATCTGTAACATTACTTACACCAACCACTTTAACAAAAACTCATTCAGAATGTTATCTGCCTTAATTGTCACAGGTGAGAGTTTCACATATTATTTTATAATCTTTGTAACAAGGTAGGACTGTTTTTTAAACGTTCGATAACAGTTTTGGCCTTATCTTCCCCCTAATACTACAAGCCAGTGCCACATGGTTTAGGCTTTTCTTATGAAAGCATCCCGTTTCCAGTACCAGCTTTATTAGGTTATGGTTCATTGACAAATTCCCATGGCTTACAAATATGCTGGTATATTTCTCATTCATATTGCATGTTATTAGGTGTGAGTTTCATGTGTTTTGGTTTCATATATCTTTCCTCACTCTGGAACTTGATATGAAAGAACAGGCCCTATTTGAGACATGTTGTCCCTGTGGCAGAGGGAGAGAGCAAGAGGTTTAGCAGAAATACAAGATGGCTAGTTGAACTTCTGCTTGGAAAGTATTTGCATCACTTCTGCCTGCATTTTATTGACCAAAGAAGGTCAAAGGACCACACCTGACAATGGAGTCGTAAATGACATTCTTCCACAGGAAGACCTCATAAGTCACATGGCCAAGAGATGGATGCATATTTCTCTTACAAAGGAGGAGACATAAAATTTTCAGGGCAAAAATGCAAACTTTTATGAAAGCACACTGTAGGAAGGGGCTTGAGGGCCTAAGAACCTACAAGCAATAACCAGCATTTGATTTTTAAAATTTTGTGTCAAAATTAAAGGTCTTACCAATACTGATTTCTTTGCAGAATGTTTCCTCAAAACTCTATGTGACTTTTGTAATTGGAAAACATTTGGGAAATCAATTTTTCAGTGAGTAGTTTAATGTGTAAGTTCATTTGAGTAAGGTCTTGGTCAAGTGGCAGTCGGTTGAATGAACTGGAAAAGATCACAGAATAGTGTTTGGCTAAAGCCAATTTATTTTATTTTACTGCTTCCATCTCTGGGTTCATAAATATTCATGACATCTGAACATGGAAAGGAAATAGGTTATGCAGAGCTAGTGTTATAAAGTAAGTACTTCCTGCCATATTTATTCAAATAAAAATAGACAAAGACATGATTGTGTTTAGATTCAATTCAGTTATTCTCACAGAAAAAAAAGTGAAAGGTAAAATTATGCTGCCCTTAAGGGTAAAAAATAAAGGAAAAATTACTTCTCTGTGGTGCCAATTCCAAGTTACTTTCAAGTTACTGGTTTAGTGGAGTTGTGGCAGATTCTATTTAATGGTGAGGTGTTTTTCAAGGTTCAAGGATAAGGGGCTCACTCTTCATTATGTAGCTAGAGCTACATAATATTTTTTTCCAATAAATACATCTACAGTACTACATGATCCATGGTTGGCTGAATCTGCAAATATGGAGCTGCAGATACAAAGGGAGGGCTGACTGTAAAGTTATATGTGGATTTTCCACTAGCAGAGTTGATGCCCCTAACCTTCAAGTTGTTGAAGAGTCAATTGAATATCAATTTTAGTTAGTACAGATTCAATGAAATGCAAAATACATGTATGCAAATGACATATTGAGGTGGTAAATACACCTAACCTTTCAGCCTTAAATAACATAAGCAGCTACTAAAATGCTATTCACATTCTGGTGTCTATCTTAACATAGCAGGACACATATTTAGCCTATTTCCATCCATATAGGGTATGGATGGTTTTTAAAGTATGAACATGTTTTGTTTTGTTTTGTTTTTGCGGTACGTGGGCCTCTCACTATTGTGGCCTCTCCCGTTGTGGAGCACAGGCTCTGGACACGCAGGCTCAGTGGCCATGGCTCACGGGCCCAGCCGCTCCGCGGCACGTGGGATCTTCCCAGACCGGGGCACGAACTCACGTCCCCTGCCTCGGCAGGCGGACTCTCAACCATTGCGCCACCAGGGAAGCCCATGAACATGTTTTTAAAGTATCAAAATATTGTTATACTAGTTGGTAGTCATTATCCTGAGTTCCTTGAGTATCCCTTTTCTGGACTGAACGTTTGTGTCCCCCCAAAATTTACATGTTGAAGCCCTAACCCATAAAGTGATGGTATTTGATGGTGGGGTCTTTGGGAGGTAATTAAATTTAGGTGAGGTCATGAGGGTGGGGTCCTTATGGTAGGATCAGTGCCCTTATAAGAACAGCCTAAAGAGCTTGCACTCATTCCTTTCCACCACGTGAAGATACATCCCAGAAGGTAGCCATCTGCAAATCAGGAAGAGAATCCTTACCAAGAACCGAACCTGCCAGCACCTTGATGTTGGATTTCTTAGCCTCCAGAATGTTGAAAAATAAATGTTTGTTGTTTAAGCCACCACTCTGTGGTATTTTGTTACAGCTGCTCAAGCTGACTAAAACAATCTCTTACTTTCAGACTTCTGAACCCATTCCCTTAGGTTTCGTAGTCATTAGCATGATAAAGTATGTAAAGAATGAATGCTTATCCTGGGGCAGGAGGTGGTGGCATCCAAGCTTCAGCTACAGAGCTATGACCAATTGTTATTATTATATTATCAACCTCTTCTGTTGATGTCTGTGATGTACTATGATGATACTAAGTGAAGTTCCTTCAAATCATGAGATAGATTATTCTATCTGTCATGCTCAAAAATGACATTTATTAAAAATGTATTTAAAGCACTGTTAGAGTTTCCCTCATATTTATATACATTTTATAAATGTCTCACCCTTCTAAGACTGTCAGTTTGTTGAGGGCAGGGTCCATTATTTAGTTGCCTTTCAGTTCTCTCATGGTTAATACAATATTTTTCACTTACTTGCTTACTACATCTTTTCTGATTGAGGAAATCCCCAATATTGATAATCAATGACATTGTTGCTTTGGCTGCTTAGCTGAAAGGTTGCTCACAATATAGTGAATGTAAGTGGGGCAATGCAAATCATCCAAAAAAATGAGAGAATCATCACAAATATGAAAAACAAACAAAACCCATTGTTTCTACTTGCATCTTTCTCCAATTAGGCCAGGAAGTTCTGTGATAAGTTGGCCACAGTTCTTTGGAGAAGACAAGTGGCAGTGACTTAGTTAAAAAAGGAAAATTGTGTATGTGGAGAACGGCTGAATCAAATATTCTATTATTTGAAAAATATAGAGGAGCTTCAAGATGGTGGAAGAGTAAGACGTGGAGATCACCTTCCTCCCTGCAAATACATCAGAAATACATCTACATGTGGAACAACTCCTACAGAACACCTACTGAATGCTGGCAGAAGACCTCAGACCTCCCAAAAGGCAAGAAACTCCTCACGTACCTGGGTAGGGCAAAAGAAAAAAGAAAAAACAGAGACAAAAGAATAGGGACGGGACCTGAACCAGTGGGAAGGAGCTGTGAAGGAGGAAAGCTTTCCACACACTAGGAAGCCCCTTTCCAGGCAGAGACTGCGGGTGGCGGGGGGTGAGCTTGGGAGCCATGGAGGAGAGCACAGCCACAGGGGTGTGGAGGGCAAGGCAGAGAGATTCCCGCATGGAGGATCGGTGCCAACCAGCACTCACCAGCTCGAGAGGCTTGTGGGCTCACCCGCCAGGGCCGGGCGGGGCTGGGAGCTGAGGCTTGGGCTTCGGTTAGATCGCAGGGAGAGGACTGGGGTTGGCGGCGTGAACACAGCCTGAAGGGGGCTAGTGTGCCACAGCTATCCCAGAGGGAGTCTGGGAAAAAGTCTGGAGCTGCCGAAGTGGCAAGAGACTTTTTCTTGCCTCTTTGTTTCCTGGTGCACAAGGAGAGGGGATTCAGAACACCACCTAAACGAGCTCCAGATACAGGCGCGAGCCGTGGCTATCAGTGCGGGCCCCAGAGATGGGAATGAGATGCTAAGGCTGCTGCTGCAGCCACCAAGAAGCCTGTGTGAACGCACAGGTCACTATCCACACCTCCCCTCCCAGGAGCCTGTGCAGCCCGCCACTGCCAGGGTCCCGTGATCCAGGGACAACGTCCCCGGGAGAACACACGGCGCACCTCACGCTGGTGCAATGTCACGCTGGCCTCTGCCACCGCAGGCTCACCCTGCATCCGTACCCCTCCCTCCCCCCGGCCTGAGTGAGCCAGAGCCCCTGAATCAGCTGCTCCTTTAACCCCGTCCTGTCTGAGCGAAGAACAGACGCCCTCAGGTGACCTACAAGCAGAGGCGGGTCCAAATCCAAAGCCGAACCCCAGGAGCTGTGCGAACGAAGAAGAGAAAGGGAAATGTCTCCCGGCAGCCTCAGGAGCAGCAGATTAAATCTCCGCAATCAACTTGATGTACCGTGTGTCTGTGGAATACCTTAATAGACAACGAATCATCCCAAATTGAGGAGGTGGACTTTGGGAGCAATGATATATATTATATATATATTTTTTCCTTTTTCTCTCTTTTTTTAAAATTTTAATTTAATTTAATTTATTTATTTATGGCTGAGTTGCATCTCTGTTGCTGGGTGCGGGCTTTCTCTAGTTGCAGTGAGCAGGGGCTACTCTTCATTGTGGTGCACGGGTTTCTCATTGCAGTGACTTCTCATTGCAGAGCACAGGCTCTAGGCATGGAGGCATCAGTAGTTGTGGCTCACGGGCTCTAGAGCGCAGGCTCAGTAGTTGTGGTGCACGGGCTTAGTTGCTCTGCGGCATGTGGGATCTTCCCAGACCAGGGATCAAACCCGTGTCCCCTTCAGTGGCAGGCGGATTCTTAACCACTGTGCCACCAGGGAAGCCCTCCTTTTTCTCTTTTTGTGAGTGTGTATGTGTATGCTTCTGTGTGTGATTTTGTCTGTACAGCTTTGCTTTTACCATTTGTCCTAGGGTTCAGTCTGTCTTTTGTTTTTGTAGTATAGTTTTTAGCGCTTGTTATCACCGGTGGATGTGTTTTTTGGTTTCGTTGTTCTCTTCTTTCTTTCTTTCTTTTAAATTTTTTTTAATATTTATTTTTATTTAATAAATTTTAACTTATATTTTACTTTATTTTATCGCTCTTTCTCTCTTTCTCTCCTTCCTTCCTTCCTTCCTTCCTTCCTTCCTTCCTTCCTTCCTTCCTTCTTTCTTTCTTTCTTTCTTTCTTTCTTTCTTTCTTTCTTTCTTTCTTTCTTTCTTTCTTTCTTTCTTTCTTTTCTCTCTCCCTTTTATTCTGAGCTGTGTGGATGACGGGCTCTTGGTGCTCTGGCCTGGCATCAGGGCTGTGCCTCTGAGGTGGGAGAGCCAAGCTCAGGACACTGATCAGCCAGAGACCTCGCAGCTCCACGTAATATCAAATGGTGAAAATCTCCCAGAGATCTCCAGCGCCACTCAACGACCAGCAAGCTACAGTGCTGGACACCCTATGCCAAACAACTAGCAAGACAGGAACACAACCCCACCCATTAGCAGAGAGGCTACCTAAAATCATAAGGTCACAGACAACCCAAAACACACCACCAAACGTGGACCTGCCCAGCAGAAAGACAAAATCCATCCTCATCCACCAGAACACAGGCACGTGTCTCCTCCACCAGGAAGCCTACACAAACCACTGAACCAACCTCAGCCACTGGGGGCAGACACCAAAAACAATGGGAACTACGAACCTGCAGCCTGCGAAAAGGAGACCCCAAACACAGTAAGTTAAGCAAAATGAGAAGACAGAGAAACACGCAGCAGATCAAGGAGCAAGGTAAAAACTCACCAGACCTAACAAATGAAAAGGAAATAGGCAGCCTACCTGAAAAAGAATTCAGAATGATGATAGTAAAGATGATCCAAAATCTTGGAAATAGAATGGAGAAAATACAAGAAACGTTTAACAAGGACTAGAAGAACTAAAGAGCAAATAAACAGTGATGAACAACACAATAAATGAAATTAAAAATTCTCTAGAAGGGATCAATAGCATAATAACTGAGGCAGAAGAATGGATACGTGACCTGGAAGATAAAATAGTGAAAATAACTACTGCAGAGCAGAGTAAAGAAAAAAGAATGAAAAGAACTGAGGACAGTCTCAGAGACCTCTGGGACAAGATTAAATGCACCAACATTCGAATTATAGGGGTCCTAGAAGAATAAGAGGAAAAGAAAGGGACTGAGAAAATATTTGAAGAGATTATAGTTGAAAACTTCCCTAATATGGGAAAGGAAATAGGTAATCAAGTCCAGGAAACACAGAGAGTCCCATACAGGATAATTCCAAGGAGAAACACGCCAAGACACATATTATTCAAACTATGAAAAATTAAATACAAAGAAAACATATTAAAAGCAGCAAGGGAGAAACAACAAATAACACACAAGGGAATCGCCATAAGGTTAACAGCTGATCTTTTGGCAGAAACTCTGCAAACCAGAAGGGAGTGGCAGGACTTCTTTTTTTTTTTTTTGCGGTGCGCAGGCCTCTCACCGTCGTGGCCTTTCCCATTGTAGAGCACAGGCTCTGGACGCTCAGGCTCAGCGGCCATGGCTCACGGGCTCAGCCGCTCCGCAGCATGTGGGATCTTCCCGGACCAGGGCACGAACCCGCGTGCTCTGCATCGGCAGGCAGGCGCTCAACCACTATGCCACCAGGAAGCCCCAGACCATATTTAAAGTGAGGAAAGGGAAAAACCTACAACCAAGATAACTCTACCCAGCAAGGATCTCATTCAGATTCAACAGAGAAATTGAAACCTTTACAGATAAGCAAAAGCTAGGAGAATTCAGCACCACCAAACCAGCTTTACAACAAATGATAAAGAAACTTCTCTAGGTAGGAAAAACAAGAGAAAGAAAAGACCTACAATAACAAACCCAAAACAATTAAGAAAATGGTAATAGGAACATACATATTGATAATTACCTTAAATGTAAATGGATTAAGTGCTCCAACCAAAAGACATAGACTGGCTGAATGGATACAAAAACAGGACCCATATATATGCTGTCTACAAGAGTCCCACATCAGACCTAGGGACACATACAGACTGAAAGTGAAGGGATGGAAAAAGATATTCCATGCAAATGGAAATCAAAAGAAAGCTGGAGTAGTAATTCTCATATCAGACAAGCTAGACTTTAAAACAAAGACTATGACAAGAGACAAAGAAGGACACTACATATGGATCAAGGGATGAATCCAAGAAGAGGATATAACAATTGTAAATATTTATGCATCCAACATAGGAGCACCTCAATACATAAGACAAATACTAACAGCCGTAAAAGGGGAAATCGACAGTAACACAATCATACTAGGGGACTTTAACACCCCACTTTCACCAAAGGACAGATCATCCAAAATGAAAATAGATAAGGAAACACAAGCTTTACATGATACATTAAACATGATGGACTTAATTGATATTTTTAGGGCACTCCATCCAAAAACAATAGAATACACTTTCTTCTCAAGTGCTCATGGAACATTCTCCAGGATAGACCCTATCTTGGGTCACAAATCAAGCCTTGGTAAATTTAAGAAAATTGAAATCATATCCAGTGTCTTTTCTGATCACAACGCTATGAGACCAGATGTCAATTACAGGAAAAAATCTGTAAAAAATACAAACACATGGAGGCTAATCAATACAATACTAAATAACCAAGAAATCACTGAGGAAGTCAAAGAGGAAATCAAAAAATACATAGAAACAAATGACAATGAAAACACAATGACCCAAAAACCTATGGGATGCAGCAAAAGCAGTTCTAAGAGGGATATTTATAGCAATACAATCCTACCTCAAGAAACAATAAACATCTCAAATAAACAACCTAACCTTACACCTAAAGCAATTAGAGAAAGAAGAACAAAAAACCCCCCAAAGTTAGCATAAGGAAAGAAGTCATAAAGATCAGATCAGAAATAAATGAAAAAGAAATGAAGGAAATGATAGCAAAGATCAATAAAAGTAAAATCTGGTTCTTTGAGAAGATAAACAAAATTGATAAACCATTAGCCAGACTCATCAAGAAAAAAAGGGAGAAGACTGAAATCAATAGAATTAGAAATGAAAAAGGAGAAGTAGCAACTGACACTGCAGAAATACAAAGGATCATGAGAGATTACTACAAGCAAGTATATGTCAGTAAAATGGACAACCTGGGAAAAATGGACAAATTCTTAGAAATGCACAACCTTCTGAGACTGAAGCAGGAAGAAATAGAAAATATGAAGAGATCAATTACAAGCACTGAAATTGAAACTGTGATTAAAAATCTTCCAACAAAAAGAGGCTCGGGACCAGATGGCTAGACAGGCGAATTCTATCAAACATTTAGAGAAGAGCTAACACCTATCCTTATCAAACTCTTCCTAAATATAACAGAGGGAGGAACACTCCCAGACTCAATCTATGAGGCCACCATCACACTGATACAAAAACCAGACAAAGATATCACAAAGAAAGAAAACTATAGACCAATATCCCTGATGAACATTGAGGCAAAAATCCTCAACAAAATACTAGCAAATAGAATCCAACAGCACGTTAAAAGAATCATACACCATGATCAGTGGGGTTCATCCCAGGAATGCAAGGATTCTTCAATATTTGCAAATCAATCAATGTAATAAGCCATATTTTAAAAAATGAAGGATAAAAACCATATGATCATCTCAATAGATGCAGAGAAAGCTTTCAACAAAATTCAACACCCATTGAGGGTTGCCCACTCTCACCACTATTATTCAACATAGTTTTGGAAGTTTTAGCGACAGCAATTAGAGAAGAAGAAGAAATAAAAAGAATCCAAATCAGAAAAGAAGAAGTAAAGCTGTCACTGTTTGCAGATGACATGATCCTATACATAGGGAATCCTAAAGATGCTACCAGAAAACTACTAGAGCTAATCAATGAATTTGGTAAAGTAGCAGGATACAAAATTAATGCACAGAAATCTCTGGCATTCCTATACATTAGTGATGAAAAATCTGAAAGTGAAATTAAGAAAACACTCCCATTTACCATTGCAACAAAAAGAATAAAATACCTAGGAATAAACCTACCTAAGGGGACAAAAGACCTGTATGCAGGAAATTATGACACTGATGAAAGAAATTAAAGGTGATACAAATAGATGGAGAGGTATACCATGTTCTTGGATTGGAAGAATCAACATTGTGAAAATAACTCTCCTACCCAAAGCAATCTACAGATTCAGCTGCAATCCCTATCAAACTACCATTGGCATTTTTCACAGAACTAGAACAAAATATTTCACGTTTTTGGAAACACCAAAGACCCCGAATAGCCAAAGCAATCTTGAGAAAGAAAAACGGAGCTGGAGTAATCAGGCTCCCTGACTTCAGACTATACTACAAAGCTACAGTAACCAAGACAGTATGGTACTGACACAAAAACAGAAATATAGATCAATGAAACAGGATAGAAAGCCCAGAGATAAACCCATGCACATATGGCCACGTTATCTTTGATAAAGGAGACAAGAATATACAATGGAGAAAAGACAGCCTCTTCAATAAGTAGTGCTGGGAAAATTGGACAGCTACATGTAAAGGAATGAAATTAGAACACTTCCTATCACCATACACAAAAACAAACTCAAAATGGATTAGAGACCTAAATGTAAGGCCAGACACTATAACACTCTTAGAGGAAAACATAGAACACTTTATGACATAAATCACAGCAAGATCCTTTTGACCCACCTCCTAGAGAAATGGAAATAAAAACAAAAATAAACAAATGGGACTTAATGAAACTTAAAAGCTTTTTCACAGGAAAGGAAACCATAAACAAGACGAAAAGACGACCCTCTGAATGGGAGAAAATATTTGCAAATGAAGCAACTGACAAAGGATTAATCTTCAAAATTTACAAGCAGCTCATGCAGCTCAATATAAAAAAAAACCCAATCCAAAAATGGGCAGAAGACCTAAATAGACATTTCTCCAAAGAAGATATACACATTACCAACAAACACATGAAAGAATGCTCAACATCATTAATCGTTAGAGAAAAGCAAATCAAAACTACAATGCGATATCATCTCACACCGGTCAGAATGTCCATCATCAGAAAATCTACAAACAATAAATGTTGGAGTGGGTGTGGAGAAAAGCGAACCCTCTTGCACTCTTGGTGGGAATGTAAATTGATACAGCCACCATGGAGAACAGTATGGAGGTTCCTTAAAAAACTAAAAATAGAACTACCATATGACCCAGCAATCGCACTACTGGGCATATACCCTGAGAAAACCATAATTCAAACAGAGTCATGTACCATAATGTTCATTGCAGCTCTATTTACAATAGCCAGCACATGGAAGCAATGTAAGTGTCCATCAACAGATGAATAGATAAGGAAGATGTGGCACATATATACAATGGAACATTAATCAGCCATAAAAAGAAACGAAACTGAGTTATTTGAAGTGAGGTGCATGGACCTATAGTTTGTCATACAGAGTGAAGTAAGTCAGAAAGAGAAAAACAAATACCATATGCTAACACGTATATATGGAATCTAAAAAAAAAAAAGGTCATAATGAACCTAGGGTCAAGATGGGAATAAAGATGCAGACCTACTAGCCTACTAGAGAATGGACTTGAGGACACAGTGAGGGTGAAGAGTAAGCTGGGACATAGTGAGAGATTGGCAACACTAAAATTATAAAAGAAACATTTATCTAGAGCTTACTAAACACCCAGCACTGTTCTGAGGGTGTATAAATACCGATACATTTTATTCTCACAATAATCCTATCACAGAGCGAGCTATAATCATTCTTAGTTTACAGATGAGAACACTAAACGAGAAATTTTGAGTAATTTGCCCAAGTTCATAAGGCTGATAAGTGGCAGGGCTGTGATTTGAACCCAGGCATTTTTGCTCTAGGGTTCAGGTTCTTAGTAGCTGTAATATACTGTTTTTGTTTTTATTTTGTTTTGTTTTGTTTCTTTTTGTCATGAATGAGCTATGTGTATTCTGGACTCCTAATGTCCTGCTTGCCCAGAAAGCTGTCTTCATGTTGCCTTGGTATCTGAGCAGCAGCCAGAGTTGAGCTCTGGTTCTCCCTGCCTTCTTCAGTCTCATTTGCTGTACGTCTGCTGCTACCAGCTGAAACTGAACTCTGTACTGCCAGAGACAGACAGCACTGCACAGTTTCTTATGCCATATTATAATTTGATTGTTGATTGGTGAGAATCGGTGTTTTCTTCCCTCCACTTAATTGCTAACTCTTTGAAGCAAAGAAAAAAAAATCCCTTCTTTTCTCACCATGACTTCTGTTCAAGTGCTAACGGTATGTTTAATGCTGAATGTATACTTATTTACTACATGATTGGGGAAGCATGGATTCCTACACATAATTATAGCATACAGGCCACAAAGCCTAAAATATTTACTATCTGATCCTTTACAGAAAAAATGCTGACCTGATGCTGAAATGTAGGCTGAGTCCTGTGCATTAGTTGAATTTTGTCAAATTATCAGCTAACACATGCTCTCCTTCTCTTCATTCAAGCCTAAATCTAGATGTCTGCCTTTCTGTTTACTGCCTTTTCTCCCATTATCCATTTGTTTGTTTTATCCTGAGGTACCATTAGCTCAAAAAGCCTATCTAATAAAATTCAGCTTTACTTGGGGAAGGGGATGGATGCATTAGAACCATTAGAGAAGGGCTGGAACATGTGGGAAATACTAAGTGAAAGATTCAGGCTGTGTTTTCTGGGAAAAAGAGTTTCAGGGTCTATGCTTGCCTTTTAAGGAGAAAAATAGATATATTGTAAAATGTGCAAAACTGAAATATATGTTTCATTGTCTGGTAGTGAATCCAGAAAGTACTAAAAGAAGACAAATGTCTATTTTCCTATTAAATTTTAGTGTGCTCTACTAAAAAGCAAATAGGCTATCAAATGATTATTTCAAAGATTTCAATAATCCTGAATAAACTTGTAACTGAATATCAAAAGAACTTTGAGCTTTGACATGTATCTAATACTTTATCTAATACTTTAGATGGAACTTAATACTGATTTTTTTTTTTTTTTTTTTTTTTTTTGTGGTACACGGGCCTCTCACTGTTGTGGCCTCTCCCATTGCGGAGCACAGGCTCGGACGCACAGGCTCAGCGGCTGTGGTGCACGGGCCCAGCCGCTCCGCGGCATGTGGAATCTTCCCGGACCGGGGCACCAACCCGTGTCCCCTGCACCGGCAGGTGGACTCTCAACCACTGTGCCACCAGGGAAGCCCACACTGATCTTTAATTGAACATTTTCCCTAAATATAACTATAGAAGATGATGTTTAGTAATTGGGATTTAGAGGCAATTATTATTGTAAAAGTACATTGTGACCTAAAAAAGAAACTCTGGACAAAGGAAATAATGTCACATTTAAAGAGTTTGCATCCAAACCTTCACAATATATATTGGGGACTCAATTTATGTCAAAATTATACCTTTATTTTTATCAGTGTGAATTGTTATCATATAAGTTCTAAATAAAATAGGTAGGTAAAACTAGAACCTTCCAAAATCTTGGTCATCTTTAGATACATACAGAGTTGAAAATCTACTTTTTAAATCATATTACATGTTTGTAGATTTAAAATGGTTTAATCAGAGAGCCATGGCCTTTTTGTTTTGATTCTTTTCTTTCAATATGTTGTCAAAATATATAAATATATATATTTTTCAAAATTCTTTGACATGTAACATTATTATACATTATTTTTATTATTGTGTCTTTCATTGGTAGGATGGCCAGTTCTTCTATTTTTCTGGGACGAAGTTCATTTTTCAAATTAATATCTCATGACTTCTTTTTCATAACACTTGGCTCATTTGCTTTTGTCCTTCCATTTCTATGCCTACATATGAGATAACTCAGGACAGAGGAAAAAAGAATAATGAATCTCTAAATGGCACACTTGACCTAAATGTTAATGTCCAAATGTTAATGATAGAAACAAAAAATATATACTCTCTGTCTTCCACCAGTGGTACACAAAATTTTATATCAAGTATGTTATAAACTATTTTGCTATAAGATAAACTGACATGAATATATTATTCCATGAAAATTACTCTCACCCCCTCAAAATGAATTTGCATAGAATTCTTATTAATTAGAATGTAAAATGTGTTATACTTGTTCAAGGGCATTATATTTTTCTCTTCCTTGGAATTGGTAATAATTTGAGTAACTTATCTGCTATTGATCAAGTTGTTAATTATTATGCTACCCTTATAGATATATATTTTACCTATAGCACTGGTATATTTTGTAATATTTGACCAAGGGAAAGTAAAGGCAGAAAGGGTTTATCATTCTGAAAGATGACCATATAATTAAAGGATTCATATATTATTATTTTAATGAATATTTTAATTAAATCATGAAATTGCAGAAACATTGTCTGCTCTAAGTCCTCCATGAGTTCTATATGTGGAATCTTGCATTCACCATTTTGATTATTATATAAAACAAATTGGGAAAATTATAACTATTAAAAGATTATCTAGCATACTTTGTTGCCAGGATACTCCATGAGCCATGGGTTCATTAACGATAATGCATTATTGTCAGCAATGGTTTGGGATGGCTTCTAGGAATTTCAACTACTGATCCATGCTCAAAAAAAAAAAAAAATTTGTCCCTGTATTAGGAAGGCATAGGATATTGATGAAAACATTAAAAGTTATTTAACTTCATGTCTCTCATTTTAAAATTCATTTTAACAAGTCATCACTAGAGTTTTAACTGTAATTTATACAAATTGATTTATGATTTGTATGAAAATGAAAAATTTTATTAAACACCTAAAAATTGAAAATAAAATGAAAATTTTTATTAAACACTAAACATTGGGCAAGAAACTGATTATGTCAATACAAGTTGAACCAGGTAGGCCCCAAACTTTGGGTTCCTCATGATCTGGTCTCCACCTACATGGACATTTTCAGTGCCCTCGTCCACTGCTCCCCACCAGATACACATATAGTAGCACTAGAAATTCCATGAGTTTCTTGAAATCACAGGCTGTTTGTTACATGATTCCATCTATGCATGATTTGATGCATTTTTTCTTCCTCTTTGGGTGAACTTGTTTCCATGTACAGCCACCATCAGCTTTCCTATTCTGCCTTACATGTCAGTACCTTTACAGACTTTTAGATTTACCCCATCCCTGTCCTAGAAAGCCATCACTAGACGCCATCACTCCCCTTCCTGACCCACTCGATTCTGCCTTCTCACTAATTATATGTGTGCAATCTGTTTGAATGTGTTTAACCTAGTAGATTTTGAACTCCTTAGGGCATCGTTGAGTCACATTCTTCCAGCCAGCTAGACCACACAAAGAGTGGGATAATTTGTTTTCATTGAATTTCATAAAGAGCTGAGGTAAAAGTGATTTAAAAAATAATGAGTGAGAAAAAAATAAGTGAAAGCAACAGGTTGATATTGATATGAAATTTTATTCTAAGGAATAGAAAATAAACTAAAACAATTTCTAAAGCAACATCTAAGTCATTGTTGTGACGACACTGCAAAGTAAACCCTACCTCATATGCTTTTCCTTCTATTTCTAACATGTAATACTTAATGTTGGAAACATAGTGTCAAATATTAAATTAGTCAGTCCTACAATTATATTTGAACACTTACAGTGTTGTTAATCCCATGGTATTATGTGCACTGGATGTGAAAATATGTAAGTCTTGAAGGAAATTAATGTATAGTGGGAAGAGATGAATGTATAGCACAAGTGTAATGAGAGACATATAGACACAGCCATTAGGTAGGAGTAACAAGTTCCTTAGGCAAGGCACAGAGAGGAGGAATGACTCGTGTCCCACTAAGAGACCAGGGAAAGGCTCTGCAGTGGGGTAGTTATTACTAAATCTCTCTATGCCTCAGTTCCTCATCTGTAAAATGAGAATAGTAATAGTACCTTCCTCAAACAGTGTTGTGAGTGTGAAATGAACTGATAAATGCGGAGCTTTCAGAAGAGTGCTTGGTACATAGTATGTCCTCAACCAAAGTTAACTGACATCATCATTACTACTGCTAAAACTATTATTCAAGAGGGAACTTGACAGATACAGTCCAGATTTAGAGAGAAACTGGAAAAGTTTAAAAATGCAAAAAATCAAGTGTATTTCAAGAAATGGTGAAGAGTATAGTTGATAGAAACAAACTGGGGGAATGGGAAAAAAAAGTCTGAATTGGGAAATCTGGTTTGACAAGAAAGCAGGTTTTAAAAAAAATGTAATTATTTTAGGTAGCAGAGACCTATGAATGCTTATAAACTTTGGTTGAGGCCCTTAATTTCCTCTATTATAGTACTTCTCAAGGTTCTATGTGCACACACATCACTGGGGGATCTGATCAGATTCTGATTCAGGAAATCTATGGTAGGGCCAGAGATTCTGCATTTCTAGCATCCTCCATGCTGATGTCAGTGCTGCCATCCCAAACCCCACGCTTTGAACCTGCTTATTTACTTGGTTGTAGACTGCCTCCACCTGCTAGAATGTAAAGTTGGTATATGCAGAGACTGTATCCATCCTGTTCATCATTGTACCTCTAGTGTCTGACACTGTGCTCAGCATGTAGTAAGTGGTCAGAAAATATGCAATGAATGGGTGAATAAATGGCTGGAAAAATAAATATAAAAATATGAAGACAGGGGCTTCCCTGGTGGCGCAGTGGTTGAGAGTCCGCCTGCCGATGCAGGGGACACGGGTTCATACCCCCGTCCAGGAAGATCCCACATGCCGCGGAGCAGCTGGGCCCGTGAGCCATGGCCGCTGGGCCTGCGCGTCCGGAGCCTGTGCTCCGCAACGGGAGAGGCCACAACAGTGAGAGGCCCGCGTACTGCAAAAAAAAAAAAATGAAGACGTGAAAATTTTATATATAAGTGAGAGAGGATTGATAAATGGAATATCTTTTCAGGGGATGAGGAAGTGGAGCAGAATTAAGAATACAGAAGGTACAGACTTAGTTTTGGTCAGAAAAAGAAAATTCTAACTTTCGTATAGAAAAAAAAAATAGAAGCCCACTCACAATGCACAAAGGGCAAAATCGTGCTGAGTTTTGTGGTGTGAGTCCAGGAAGCTGACATCAGCCCAGTCAATAACTAGAGTTGGGTTTCTTTGGTGTTTAAGTGCATATTCTCAAGCCCACTTCGAATCTATGGAATCAACTGACAGCTTTAGATGGAAGCCTCTGGAATATTTATTTACATAACCTTACAGTGATAGTATTAGCTAGTTTTTAGCTGAGCAGAACTCAAAGTTATTTAAATGAATCTTTTAATTCTTTTACATTTTGCCTCATTGCCTTAGGAAGTGTTTATAATTTAAATAGTACTACTGCTAATACACTATTGATATCGCTCCAAAGATTCAGTGTTCAAACCTAATAACATTAATCCAGGAAAAAATTTTAATGAGGGAGAAAACTTGCATTTTACAAAATCCACTCTAAAGCAGAGATGGCTTCTGTTTGTTTATGAATATTATAAAGCTTTAAGGACACTGTAAGCCATTTGATAGGGGAAAGGATGCCACACTGAAACAAATAATTTGTCTTGATAGAATAATATCTAGACAATAGATATTATAGAATAATATCTCTATTGCATAAAATTAGCCTGATATTTGAGCTTAAATTCTTCTAAATTTAGAAAAGATAACCTAATCAGTGGAAATTTAAATATCTGAGAATGACTATGATGTAATATTGAGTGCTGGATTGACATTCCTATTTCTGAAGGTATTTTATGGCATTCATTTAGTACTGCTTGAAATGAACTTGGAGGAAAATAAAGAAGTTGTAAAATTGGTATATTTCTTGTTGTTTTACCTGAATTAACAAATTCCTGTTCTCAAGGAAATGCTAGGATAATACGTAGATATTGTTTCAATTAAAATGCTTTAAAGAAAAGGAATTGAGGAATAATGCAGGCAGTGAAATTAAAGTTGTGATGTTTGAAATAATTGATTTAATGTTTTATCTTTTTAGCTTTGTCCTAAAAAGAAAAGGTTATTTCATAAAACGCAGGTGCTATATTAGATTACATGTGTTTTACTGACTTTCCTGGGAGAATTAAATTCATACTAAAATTTAGGATCCTTGCTCCGTTTGTAACATAAGGACATTGAATTAAGAAAATCTAATTAACCTACCAGAGAATGGAGTTGAGGATATGGGGAGGGGGAAGGGTGAGCTGTGACAAAGTGAGAGAGTGGCATGGACATATGTACACTACCAAACGTAAAATAGATAGCTAGTGGGAAGAAACCACATAGCACAGGGAGATCAACTCGGTGCTTTGTGACCACCTAGAGGGGTGGGTTAGGTAGGGTGGGAGGGAGGGAGACGCAAGAGGTAAGAGATGTGGGAGCATATGTATATGTATAACTGATTCACTTTGTTATAAAGCAGAAACTAACACACCATTGTAAAGCAATTATACTCCAATAAAGATGTAAAAAAAATACAAAATAAATTTTTTTAAAAAACTAAAGAAAATAAAAAAATAAATAAACAGCATTGCTCTAGTTAAAAAAAAAAAAAGATAATCTAATTAATAAAAATGCTGGCCTTGCCAATGGAATCATCAGTGTAGATAACTTTCTTTTCCACAGTTTTCTATCCTTTTTTCATATCTAAAATATACCAGTTTTTCACTAATAATTACTCAATGAGAAAATTTTGAACAGTGAATAATGCTATTTCTGATACTTCATTGATTAAGTTTTCACGTACTGCATCAGTAAAAATAAAATTTTGTATTACAAACCTTTTCCAAATGTCCTTTGTTTAGAGAGAGTGCTTTATCAAATTTAACTCCAAAGAGTTAAATTCAGAAAGCAAATTTAAAAGTTCCTTAATCACTACGAGTATGAAGAATATTTTTTTAAATCATTAGATTAAATTGATGTTGAATTATTTAAATACATCCAACAACTTATTCACTTTTATCCTTATTTTTTATCATTAAATGTTTCATAAAACTACATGATTCCAGTAGTTTACACTGTTGATTTTATTCAGGCAAATTTTTTTCTCACCAAAATTCCTATTCACATTATTTACATATGTTGTTTAAATTTGTTGAGTGCTATTTTGGATTTAATATTTTTCCAATGAGAATTACTCAATTAGTGAAGTGATTCATGTTGACAATGCACCTTAAAATATATTTCATGTTTTAAAGAACATTTTGCATTTAATTAATATTTAGTATTTACTTCTCACTATTTCCTCTGTGCATTTATTAGCTTTAATTGATGATGCACAAAACCAGGTTTTTAGTCATTGTCCATGTTTTCCTAATACAGATGGTACCCAACTTAGTGATGGTTTGACTTAAGACTATTCAACTTTATGATGGTGCAAAAGCGATAAGCATTCAGTAGAAACCATACATGTACACTAAATTTTAAATATTTCTGGACTAGTGACACGCAGTGCCATACTCTCTTCTAATGCTGGGTAGTGGCAGCAAGCCTGAGCTCCAGGTCAACTGTGTCATCATGAGGGTAAACCACTGATACATCTACAACCATTCTGTTTTTCACTTTCAGTACAGTATTCAATAAATTACATGAGATATTCAACACTTTATTCTAAAATAGGCTTTGTGTTAGATGGTTTTCCTCTACTGTAGGTTAATGTAAGTGTTCTGAGCACATTTAAGGTAAGCTAGACTAAGCTATGATGTTCAGTAGGGTAGGTGTAATAAATGCATATTTGACTTAGGATGTTTTCAACTTATGATGGGTTTATTGGGATGTAACCCCATTGTAAGCTGAGGAAAATCTATATAAAGGGACTAGTAACTTGACTGATATTTTTTCTTTATGGTTTGCTAAAAATTTTTAAATCATTGTATTGGTTTGCTAGGGCTGCCACGACAAAATACTGTAGTCTGTGTGGCTTAAAAAACAGAAATGTATTTTCTCACAGTTCTGGAGGCTAAAAGTTCAAGATCATGAAGATCGTGATGTTGAAAAGCTTGGTGTTTCCTAAGACCTCTCTCCTTGACTTGCAGATGGCCTCCTTGCCACTGTGTCCTCGAATGTCTTTCCCCTCTCTACACATGTTTGGGTCCTACTCTCTTCTTATAAGAACACTAGTCATATTGCCTCAGGGCCCACTCAGTTGACCTCATTTTACCTTTCTTACCTCTTTAAACACCCTGTCTCTAAATACAGTCACATCTGAGGCACAGAGGGTTAGGACTTTAACGTATGAATTTTGGGGGACACAATTCAGTCCATGATGATCATCTATAAGAGAATCTAGTCTTCTATTTGTTTTTAATATTCACAAAATCAGATTACCTTTATATGCCCAAGTAATAATGATTTAGTGATTTTGACAGTGCCAGTAGATGATTCTGCAGGAACAATCTGAATGTTATATGAAGCTTCACATTGACTGTTATCTGGTATTAATGGCTGTGTTCCTTCAATGACAGTAAAATTAATGGGTACATAGTGAATCTCTAAGAGAAAGGAACATTGAGACTACAGCTAAATGAGGTTTAATGTTGTTAAGTAGAATAACATGATGTAAAAGCAAAGCATTTAAAATGTAATTAAAAATTAGCATCACTTTCTCAGTTATAGGTAATTGTTTCTCCTCTGGAAGAACTGTTCAGAGCTGTTCCATTTTTAGAGCAAATTGTGTTCCACAACTCCCCTTTTTCTGTCTTTTAACACTCTGTACTTCCAGAAAAGGAGCCATTCTTTTGAAAATTGTACATTTTAGATCTAACAATAATGTCTATTTTGATACCCACATAAATCTTATTTTTTCCTGTTGTTTTGTTTTCTTGGAGAAAACTAGTTTTTTTGAGTGAATTGAAGAATACTGCTTGAAAATAAAGCTGAGGTTTCATTAGTAAAAAGACTGTAATTGATCTAATAATCTTTAAATTTTATTCTTAATTAAAGAAGTAGTGTAATTTCCAGTATGCTTTATTTGCAATGCCACTCAAATGTTGGTATGAAGCTTGTCCTATCCCTGAAATTTGTACAGATCAGCAACAGAAGAAGTACAGAAATTGTGAGTAAAGAGTAGGCATTGAGAAACCTTTATAGCCTTTGGACAGGTTAGCATTGTCTTTTCCACTAATAAAAATGGGGGGTACATATTGAATTCTTTTATTTTTATTTTATTTTGCTATCAATTATTATTATTATGGGTTTTTGGGTTTTTTTTGATTTCACAAGAGTATAATTTTGTGAAGGACTGAAAATTACAAGCAAAGCAAAAGAAAATTTAGAACATAACTTTAACAATGGGAGAATGAGCAGCTCTGTTCTATGGAGTAAAAGTAAGAGCTCTTGATATGATTCTGGCAGACCTGAATTTGACTTTGCCTCTGCCACTTAAAAGCTATTGGGATTTTGGGCAAATTACTTACCATCTCTGAACATAAGGTCTAAACCGAGGTATTTCAAACTCAGCACTATTGATATTTTGGGCCAGATAATTCTTTGTTTTTAACACCCACTGTTAACAGGGGCCTGTCCAGGGCATTGCAGAATATTCAGCAGTGTCCCTGACCTCTACTGCACCAACGCCAGTAAGCACCCCTCAAATTTGATAATTGAAGATGTCTCCAGACATTGCCAAATGTCTTGGGTTGGGGGAGGGGTGAATTGAGAACAACATGTCTAACCTCAGCACAAAAGGAAAAGTTTGCATATGGTTAACCTAAGTCTTGTAAATATCTTATGAAATGTAGACATCTTGTTGAAGACCAACACACTTAACTCCAACACAGCTATTTTTTTCTTTCAGCATTAATTAGATTTCATGTTTTCTTTCCTTAAAAAAAATTAACTGCTGCATGTTTTTAGATTGAGTAGTAGATGAAAATTGATTCGTATTTATGAGCTAGTTATGTATATATATGTATATACACATGTATATCTGTATATACATATTTATATGTACACACACACCTAAAACACCCCCATGTATACTACTGTTTAATATGCCTTATAATATAATCACATATAACCACATATTTTATGATATGATATAATATGATTTGCAAAGGGTACAACAAATACAATTTTCTAAGCACTTCTCTCCCTAGAGTTGTGGTATCCAATACAGTAGTTACTAGCCACATTTTGGCCACTTGAAATGTGTCTACTTTGAATTAAGATATGTTGTTCATGTAACATAAATACCAGTTTTAGAGATGTAGTATGAAAATATAATGTAAATTACCTCAGTCATTTTTACATTAATTACATATTGACATGATGACATCTTGGTAATTTTAGTAAATATATAATTACACACCTGAAACTAATGTAATATTGTAAGTCAACTATACTTCAATTTGAAAAAAAAGATATATAATTGATTTGAACTCCTTCACTTTTGTTAATGTGACTATTTGAAAATTTAAACTTACGTATGGGACTTGCATTTGTGTCTTAATATTTCTGTTGGACAGCACTACTATATAATATATACTCTTTGATTAGAATGCTGGAATTTATCATCTTTTGCCCTTATATTAATGTTTTTCTTTCTCTTTTTTCTTTTTAATTCTGTATGGTGATGTGTTATGAGTTAAAGAAAGTTAAAGGCATATATGACAAGAATTTCAGGGCGAGATTTACTTAAACCAATATAGGCATGATGCAGAGAAAATAACAAGATAGGTAAATATTGCTATTATTATTACTATTGCTATTATATAAGAAGGATTGTAGTTCTTCAATAAATGAAACAGTGGAAAGAAAGAGGAGGAAAACTCTTCTGAGTTCAAATTCATTTTATGATACATGTTGATAAGCCAGCTGGGTATATCTTTCATTTCTAAACAAGATGAGAACTGAAAACCTGAATACAGAATCCTTGAGTTTACAGGGAGGTTGATGCATTTGTGTGCCTCTTACCCTGGTCTCCCTAGCCCCACAGACTGCATAGGAGGTGCTCCATATATTTCTGTTACTTTACTGAAGAAAGAAATGTAAAGTTAGAAAACTGATGACCTCTTCTGAATTTTTTAAGTTAATTTGTTCAAACATTTTGTATTAATGGTTACAATATTTTTGGAAAAAAACAGTAGAAAGAATTTTTCAACCCAATTGTGTGTATAAAAAAAAATAGATGAGAACATTTCTTTGTGTGTTAAGCACATTGACCGAAATGATTATGAGGGATATATGCAGACAGGATAAGAATGGTTTTATTGCTTTTCTGCATTTCTTTTTTAAAAAGATGTTAAAAAGATATACTAATAAAAACAAAAAATGTAATCTTTTTCAACCAGTATTCTTTGTGAGAAAATTAAATGGAGGCAAATGCCCTAACCACTCATCATATGTAATTAATTAGCTTCTTTCCTATGCATTTAGAATAGTACAAGTTATGCAACCACTTTGGGGAATAGAAAAAATAGTAACTCCATCATTTTCTGTGTTGTCATTCATTTCTCGGTGAGGAACTTTAGGTATGTTTCTATAGGAATTCTCTACTTTTTCTGTATTTGAATATTTGTCTTTCTTTATGTAATCAATCTTCAAGACATAAGCCTCTAAAATTACCAAGAATCAAAGACTATGTGATTGATTGGTTTATTAATCAGAAGAAGTGAACACTCCATTTTAATTGTGATTACTATAAAATCAATCCCCAAAGACAGAAACAGAAGCCAAACATTCAAGAAAAAGGTAAAAACAATACAGGCAGCAGACATCTGAAATATTTAGGAGCATCAAACTGAGGTTACAAAGAAGAAATAGAATAGAAGAAAACAGCAAAAATGCAAAAATACAGAAACAGTAGAAAGCAGAGATAATCTCTGGAGGATATTTTAAATGCCACATTAACATTTAAGGTAACTCCATGTATGAATAAATGTACTGTAGCCTTTGGGGACAATTAGTGTAAGGGCAATCTGAGTTTGACTCTTCTCGGCTCTGTAAAGGTATTATTTTGCTATCAGTAGTGTCACATTAAAAGAAATACCAAACAACAACTTGTATCCACTTGAGAAAAGTTGTTTTGTAATTTTAGTACATGGCAAGTTAGGCTGTGATACTGTGAATTTCCACTACATGAACATTGATCCATACAGAAGTAGACCCAAAACTAGCCACAGTGGAAGGCACATATTTAAATATGAATCCTAAGAAAAAGAATATGACCAAGATAAGAACATTAAAGAGGAAAGCAGAGACTTATAGATAATCTTAAAAATAAATTTCAGGACAATAAACCTTAGAAAGAACAGCTAAACATATTGTGTTTATTTTTAAACAAAATTGGAATTACTGAATTCTATGTAATGTTGGTATATATGATTAAATCATAGCATACTGTATTTGTTTATGTTAATGGGAAAGATATGAAGGTATTCACAATTCATTAGTTCATGCATTCATTCAAAAATATTTATTGAGGGGCTTCCCTGTTGGTGCAGTGGTTGAGAGTCCGCCTGCCGATGCAGGGGACACGGGTTCGTGCCCCGGTCTGGGAAGATCCCACATGCCGCGGAGCGGCTGGGCCCGTGAGCCATGGCCGCTGAGCCTGCACGTCCGGAGCCTGTGCTCTGCAACGGAGAGGCCACGACAGTAAGAGGCCCGCGTATCGCAAAAAAAAAAAAAAAAAAAAAAAAAATTATTGAGCTTCTGTTATATTCCAGGCATCTGAGTAGGCATTTGAGTGGTGGTCAAGCTAGAAAACGTCCCTGCCTTCGTAGAACTTATAATCAAGTGTGTTGTGGATAATGAACAAATAAAAGAATAAACATTTACTCTCATTCATGTAGTTAAAAGACTAAAGAGAATAAGGACACAGTATAAAGGGACAGAAAATAATGCAGATGTATTTCGATTATTAGATTAAGGAAAACTTCAAGGAAGTAATGATTGAACAGGGGCCTGAGTGAAATATCTAAAAAGATATCTGAGAAGTATTTGAGAAACATATTAATATAAAGCATAAGAAAGCCTGGGGTAAGATTGTTTTAGGAAGAAGAAACTATAAATGCAAAGCCTTTGTGAAGGAAATAAAGTTGTGGCATTTTATGAATCGCAAAGTGATCAGAGTGGCTGGGCTCGTCTGAGCAAGGGATATGAGGTTGGAGATTATTTAAACTATCTGGGTAAATATTACTGAAAAATATTGCAAAGCTAGCCTTCATTAAAGTTAAAAATTTTACCCTGAGAAAGACATTGTCAAAGGATGAAAAAACAAGCCACAGACACGGGGAAAATATTTGCAAAAGGCATATCTAATAGAGGACAAAGATCCAAAATATACAAAGAACTCTTAAAAATCAGCTCTATGAAAACAAACAACTGGATGAAAAATTGGGCCAAAGACCTTAGCAGACACCTCACTGAAGAAGACAGACAGATAGCAAAGAAGCATATGAAAAGGTACTCCACATCATATGCCATTAGGCAAATGCAAATTAAAACAATGGGTTGTCATTACACACCTATTAGAATGGCCAAACTTCACAACACTGACATCACCAAATGCTGGGAAGGATGTGGAGCAACAGTAACCGTTATTCATTGCTGGTGGGAATGCAAAATGGTACAGCCACTTTGGAACACAATTGGGCAGTTTCTTACAAAATGAAACATACTCTTGCCATACAATCCAGCAAACATACTCTTTGGTATTTACCCAAAGGAGTTGAAAACTTATGTCTTCGTAAAAATCTGCACACAAATGTTTGTAGCAGCTCTATTTATAATTGCCAAAACTTGGAAGCAATCAACATGCGCTTCAATAGGTGAATGGATAAACAATCGGTGGCACATCCAGACAGTGGAATATTATTCAGCGACTAAAAAAATGAGCTATCAAACCACGAAAAGATATGGAGTGACATTAAATGCATATTACTAAGTGAAACAAGCCAATCTGAAAAGACTGATTCCAAGTATGCAACATTCTGGAAAAGGCAAAACTATGGAGGTAGTAAAAAGATCAGTGGTTGCCAGGGATTGGGAGGGGAGAGGGATGAATAGGTGGATCAGAGAGGTTTTTAGGGCAATAAAATTATTCTATGTGATACCATTATGGTGTATACATAGCATTGTAGATTTGTCAAAATCCATGGAATGTACAACACCAAGAGTAAACCCTGGTATAAAATATGGACTTTGAGTGATTATGATGTATCAACGTCGGTTCATCAGGTATAACAAATGTACCACTGTGGGGGGCATGTTGATAATGGGGGAGGCTATGTGTATGTGAGGGCAGGGGACAGAAGGGAAATCTCTGTACTTTTCTCTCAGTTTTGCTGGAAACCTAAAACTGCTCCAAAAATAAACTCTTTAAAAAAATATGTAAGCGGAAGTCAGATCTTGTAGGATCTTATAAGCCAGGACAAGGATCTTCATTGTTTTTCTAAATGTGAAAGAAAGTCTCTGGAGGGCTACGAACACAAAAGTAGTAGTATTGGGAACAGAAAGGGAAAGACTGGAAGGGAGAGGGACTAATTAAAAAGCTGTGGCATATATCCAACTAATTGATGATGGTTATTTGGTTAAGGCTGGTTTTGGTGGAAACAGTATGAAGTGGTTGGTGGTGACATGAATTACTCATGGACTGGATAAAGGGATAAAGAAAGGAATCAAGGATGCCTTATAAATTATTGGTTTGTAATGGCTATATGAATGTCATTTACATTATTGAGATGAGGGAGACTTTAGAAGAGTCAGGGAATCAAAGGTGGTTTAGGACACGTTAAGTTAGCTATTCCTAATGGAGTTGTTGAAGAGAGAGTTGTATACCTGAATCAATCTCAGGAGAAATGTCTGGGTTTGAGATAAAAATTGGGAATCTTCAGCATAGAGATATATTTAATAGCATTGGGCTGGACGAGATCATCTAGAGATATAATGCAGTTAGGGAGGAGAAGAACAGAAAAGTTAAACTATGGGATACTCCAATATTTAAAGATCAGGGAAGGAAGGGAAAGCCAGTGGAGGTTATTTTACTTCACTGAAATAGAATGAAAGTTAGGAAAATGTGGCATCCTCAAATCTGGTAAATTTAGTGATTCAGAAAGGAAGAGGAATCGGCTGAGTCAAACTCTGCCGAGAAGGTTTGGGGCCTGATGAGTGACCATTGGATTTGTCAAGTCAGAAGTTGCTTCAGATCTTGACAAGAATATTTTTAGAGGTGTGAGGGGATAAAAGTCTAAATAAAGCGGTTCAAGACACAATACAAAGGAGGCAGTAAGAGAGTTCAATAGTGGATAACTTTGGGTAACTGAAAGAGTTGAAAGGGATCAAGGGAAATTTCATTCTAATAACAAAAAAAATGGGGCAAACCTGTATTATGAGAGGAGGGGAAATTGATGGTATAGGAGAAGGAGTATATTACTACATTTGAAAAATCTTAATATTGCAAAACAGGGAAGAAATGTTGAACACCATTGGTGAGTTTTAACTTAGATAGTAATAGGGACAATTCATCAATTCAAAAGTCAGAAGCCAGAGTGTGTAAGAACAGATGGAAGCAGCCTTGTGTTTTCTCAGTGGAGAGTCAGAGATGGAGGGTGATGTTGATAGTTTCAGAAAAAAGTAGAAAATTTGAAGTTTTTCTTTCTGAGAATGAGAGAGCAAACTGTTTAGGGAACAGTATAAGAACCTTAGGGGATTCTGAGGGCCCAGCTGATATTTGGACTTATAAACATATGTTAAGTGTTATTTGAAATGTTAACTTATTTTCATGGATCCATGAAGTTGAACGAGATGTTTGTACTTTCAAATGCCTGACTTTGGCTTTGTTTAAAACTTAGATAAAATATTCATCATTTATTCCAAAAAATGGTTTGACCTGGGGAGAACTGTTTATCTTCTCCATGACTCATCTGTATATTGGGGGTAAGGTTACCTGTCTTACAGGGCAATTGTGAGAATTAAATGATGTAAAACATTTAGCACAGGACCTGGCAATAGTAAGCATACATCCATTGTAAGTTATTGTCATTGGTATTGTTTCTGTTATAAAAACATCAATAACCAGCTAACTTCTGTGGACTAAGTACTTGAGATTCAATGAGGATATAGTTGTTAGGGATACAACTGACATTAATAAACAGAAAACTTGCTTATGATATTTCAACCAGGTAGGGGTTTATTTTTCAATCAACATGATGAGAGTCAAGGGCTGGATCAACTGCTCAAGGTTGCAATCTTTTTTATTGTCATCTTCACATATGGCTATTGCCCCAGGTTCCAAGATGGCTACTATCTATATAGACTCTATGTCAAAGTTCCAAGTAACAGGGTGAGAGAAACATAAAGTATGAATGGCCAACATGGTGGCAGTTGAGAGACTCTGTGTGTGTGTGTGTGTGTGTGTGTGTGTGTGTGTGTATGTTTTAATTAGGTAAAGTAATAGCTTTCCTGAAAGAGCCATGCCGTTGACTTTCTTTTCCTTCTCATTGGCTTGAACTTCACAAGACACAAGGTAGCCTACAGAGGTGTTTTATCAGGATAGACTGAATAAAGTTGGAGGTCTCTTTTTAAAGGCACATAGAATGTATATTTGTTAGGCAGCCTATCACAGAGGGTAAAGACAAGTTATTTTCCCTGGAAGAGCTCATTGTTTAGGGAGGAGACAAATACATACACCTGTATTCACACATAGAAGTGTGTACAGAGCCAGCCAGAGAACAAAAATGAGTGCCGTGTATTGGATGGCAAAGCATAGAGCACGTGTCACAACCAAAAATAGCAAGAATTACCTGGCTCTGAGAGACTAACGTAAGATCTGTGGACTCAATGTACTTAGCTCTTTCAACAGCAACCCGAATCTCAATTTTATATTAATTCTTCCTTTTCTAAAAATTATAAACTAGATCACTTTTTAAATACGTGACCAAACAAAATATCTATGGCCTGGATTCAGTACAATTCACTTGTACATTTTGATATCTTAAATTATGATAAAGGCCTCAACAGGGTTACCTGCGAAATGCAATTGGAACCTCACAGACAAAGGAACTCAAAGTGAAGGACTTTTTGCTTTCCTTTCACATTGCAGGGGATGCGGTGTACCACAGCATCAAAAATCTTTACAATGGAAGGGATGTAAATACACCCAGAGAAATAAAGTTACTTTCAAGGCTACAGAATGAAGCTGTAGAATCCAGGTCTCCTGTTTCCTAGACTGGGGCTCTTTCTACCTTAGCAGGCATCTCCATACGAGTCAGACAGAGGAGGGAGTTAAAACTGACAAGGCGATTGACCTAGTCCACCAGGCTTGTGATACAGAAATAATAGATAATGTTTTAAACACTCTTGTCAATTCAGGGATAATGCCAGGGAAGAAGAAGAGTTTCTAGAGATTGTGAAAATAACTCAGTTGAAAGCTGTTTCACAGCCTTTGAGTCAATAATTAATTCTGTCAACAGGTAGTTGTGTTATCCTTCTCTGAAGGTCATGCAATTGCTCATCTTTTATTAAGATTTTTTAAGAAAGAAACAAATGAGACCAAGTAAGCTCACATCAAGGACTTTTTAAATATAGTTGAGCATTTGCATTGGGTTATTTCCAAATGATCCCATCTCTGAGTGAAACTGTATTTGAATCTGTAGAAAAATACAATATTAGAGGTCTTTATGTCATTGACAAATTTTTTTTTAATCTCTATTTTCTCAGGATCTACTATTAGCATAGGATAAATTAAGCTTATCTTATTGGGTTTGCTCAAGCAGGGAAGGCTGCAGTAGGTTTTAGAAATATTTTCATCACAGTGTCTTACATTTAGAAAATAATTGATTAACTGCTTTCAGGAGTTCATTATTTAAAAATAAGTATCAATTCAGAATACCTCATTTTTAGAATATTCCAGCTTACTATTATTCGTACCTTTCTCTGATTAACCAACCCATTAAGCCTCAATAATCCTCAGTGTAGTTCCATGCCATTTCCCCCCCTCCTTTGGTGATTTATTTTTTTATTTTTAAAATTTTATTGGCGTATAGTTGATTTACAATGCTGTGTTAGTTTCAACAAAACAGAAACAGACAGGTATTGAAAACAAACTTATGGTTACCAAAGGGGAAACGTGGGGGAGGAGGGATAAGTCAGAATCTTGGGATGAATACCCACACACTACTATATATAAGCTAGATAACCAATAAGGACCTACTATATAGCACAGGGAACTCTACTCAATATTCTGTGATAACCTATATGAGAAAAGAATCTAAAACAGAATGAATATATGTCCATGCCTTTTTTAACACACAAGTTTTGTCCTTAAACATATTCAAGATGTTTCAGAACAAAACAGATGGAGGATACCTGGCAATTAGTTAAATAGATATTCTTCTGTTTAAGCTGAATAGTTCTTCATGTCCCAGTTCCTAACTCAGTTGGAGCTTATGATCTTTCTGTTTTTCAATTTGTTTATTTAGTTCATTTCTTGTCAACCTTGTTCTTTACATGACACTAACACTGGTATAATTTGAGAGTTCATTTGGTTTTTCCCTCCATAACTCTCCCAATTTGTGCTAGGCTTAGCACCACCTAAACGGTCATAGGCAGATGTATATCTAGCTGCTGTGCGTGGGTTTTTTTTTTAAGCTCTTCAGGGAAGAAAACTCCATAAACTCCCTTGGTAACCAATTCTAGTGTTTAATGGAACATGTCCATTCATCTATAATAATATTTGTAATTATACAGCACATTTCTTCTGAGTAGCTCTTGGCACTTTAAAATAGTATTTCACTCCCCAAGACATTCCTAGAAGTAGGTGGTAAGCTTCATTATGCTCCTAGAGGGCACAAACAACGTCTTTATACATATTATATTCAGTGCTCGGGACATTGGGAAGACTTTAGAAATGTTTAATAATCAGAATAGCAATTTTACAGATGGATGAATTGAAAGTGAATTTAACTCCTCTCCCAGTGCCCACCATGCAGGAAAACCTGAAAATTTCTGACTTACACACACTGAGGGCTGCAGTATTCTCCTACAAGCTTCTGCTGCTTTTTCTGATGTTCGATTAGAAATTAGATACTTTTATGTATCTTAAGAAACCAAATACTTCTGTCCAGGCAACTTCTACACAAGTCTGTTATCATCCACTGAGTTATTATGAGTTTTAACATGCTGGAGACCAATAAACTGCGAATGAGATACATTTCATCATTATAACTTATCATTTTGGTGTCCCTTTTCTCAAGGGAACTATCAGCTACATCTGGTTCCTCATTGCATACTGGGCAAGCTCATTCTAAATAGAATGCTGAAACTTTTAAACTTTTGCAAATTAACATATTCCTGATTTGTGTCTCCTGTCATTTGTGTCCTGGTGAGTCTCCATAATGCTATTAAATAAATGCATTAGAAATTCCCAGTATATCCTGGATCATGAAATATATTTGCATTTTAACAGGGACCTTTTGAGAGCATAGTGGTTTAGCCCAAAGAGTAAAAGAAGAAATTTCAGGAAATTATCATGGGTCAGTGGGAAGAAATATTTGGGGGCAGATAATTTCCTTAGGGAGATTATATTGTGTAATGGCTCTCTATTCAATCTTCAAGTAGAACAGTCATGGGCGGCTGTATTCATTTATTTGGAAGACTTTGTTCTCATTAGAGATGAAATTTTACTGCATTACAAAGATCAGTAAAACGGAAGCCTTGTTGTGCTTAAAGGAATTAGTGGGTCCAAATTTTATATTCTGTGGGACTTGGATGACTCAAATCATGTGACCAGTAAGCCAGCTTATTGGCTAATTTTTTTACACTTGGATACCATGTTTTCAAAAGCAAATGTTCTAAGCAGATTCTGAAAATCGGTCTGAATCTGGGATGGTCTTAGTTAACCTGTTTTTCCTCAGCTGTTTGAAAATTTAAGATTAAATCTGTCTGGCTTGTTGGTTAGTGAATGAATTTCGATGAAATAAAAATAGAGGGGGCAGAAAGAGAGAGAGAGAGAGAATGTTTGTGTGTCTATGTGTATGGATGGGGGAGAAAGAAAAATAAAAGAGACAGAGACAGCGAGAAGAACAGAACGATATGGAAACAGAGAGAGAGAGAGAGAGAGAGAGAGAGAGAGAACACGTGTGAGTGCTCAATCCAACAGGCTGAATTGTTAGACCATCGTGGACAAGGATGTAAATGGAACTACTTTTACCATCTCTCTTGGGAGCATGTATTATAAAACTCTTAAGTATCCTTTTGAAGGATATTTTGCTACTGAATGGAAAATATTATTTCTCTCAGACATATAGCCCCATACATATGATGACACATCAGAGATTCTTGTAGAGAAACAGGGAAGGGAAAAGTTTCATAGAGATTCTCTTGAAAGAAAACATTCATGATCTTCATCCAACTGCAGCTGTATGAAGCAGGTCATCCTTGGGAGGGTTTTCTTTAGTGCCTGATGCATCGGGAGTCTGCTGGTGGTATAAACACTGTAAAATGTTGGGAATCACGCTGAAGAAAGAATGGAGAAAATAATTCAATGAATTATTTTTCAAAAACAAAATTAATTACTTTTAAAATATAAAATTGTGATTGTGGGCATGTCCCACATTTAAGGTCACTGCTAGCATGAATCTATCAGTGAATATATAAGAGAAATAATAGAGAGCCTTTATTGTCCTGTCACTGAGCAATAGTACTAAGCCTGACATATAAACAAAGTTTGCCATCCAGACTTATCATATGTAATCAGTAGGTTGTCAGGGGAAAAAAGCATATTGTTTGGCATGTCAAAATTCATGCTGTAACAAATTCTTCATTTTTTAAAACCTACTCTTAAGTTGGTCACTGAATATTCATTTCACATAAAATATTCTATATATTAGCAAAACATAATTTAAAATATACGATAGAGCACCTATAGGTTTCAGAAATAAACTATATTCTATTTTCCTAATTATATTTCTCCCTTGAAATATCCGAACCACCCACACACATCAGTGACATGGTACTAGCTTCTATAAATTGAAATGGCAGGAGTTGAACTTGCATAGGTATTATTCAAACAATGGGATGCAGGTGTGAATGGAAGCATGCCATCTGATTGACAATCTCGGCGCTGTGAGGAGAAAGGTGAGCTGTCAGCTATGACACTAATGAACTATTTGGCTGAGTAAATAGGTTTTCTATGTGCAATGTAAAGCATGTTGTTTTTAAGATAGTCATAATTAGATGCTGCTAATAATACAGGGTAATTTTATATACATTGCCTGAGGCACAGCAAATAAAAATGAGTTCAGAGAAATAAGTTTCAAGTATCAGACTATGACTTTTATCACAAATATTGGTCTGTTACTTTCAATCTGATGACGTTGGCTAGATAATTTAACCCAGTTAAACATCAGTTTATTATCTGAAAAATGGGAATAAAAATTCTTTCATTATAGGTTTGTTGTAAGATGATTCAAATAGTGTTAAAGATGTACATAGCTTGTGTCTGTAGCGCAGTAAGGGTTCTGTAAATGGTAATTATTTATTAATAAAACTCAGAAAAAATATCTATAATACAGCACAGCAAAATTTTCCCCTAAACTGTAAACACTGTGTACTAATAGTAAGTTTTGTAAAATAAAACTTTTTCCACTGAAGAAGTGACAAGTCAGTATTTGTATATTTGTAATTATTTTATATAATACCTTAGAATAATAATAGTAGGGATTGCATATAAAAATCCAGTGGCTCCAAATTCTCATTAAAATTCCTATGAAGACTGAAATCTTGAAAATTTGGGGCAGGTCTAAAGAATTCCTATTAAAGGTGACGATGATAATGATAAAATGAGTTATGCCTTCATATGAATAGTTTTATATTTTTGAAGGCCTTTTAAGTTCCCTAAACTTATCTTTCTTTAATGTACATAGAATACTCACAAGGAAAGATTTTAAAGAAGGTGGTTAATATAACAAAGCAGCCAATATAACAGCAATGACCAGAGGCCTTGTGTCATGTAGAACTTAGTGAAATTAATAAATTTATTGATATACTGATTTTTTAAAATTTAGTTGATTTATTGGCTAATTCAGTAATTCAACAAACATATATTTGATGATTCCTTTGTTCAAGGTATTATGATCTAGGTAAATGAGGAAAGTGATGGGTGTAAGCGAAACAGTAGAGGGAAGAACAACGTCACTGTAGGAGCACATACTGCAGCATATGGAGAAGGGACATTGTTTTCTTTTGTTGAGAGTACGCTTCAGGTACAATGTGAGTACTAAAATTTGGAACCACTATCTCATGTTACTAAGTTCTGGCTTTATTCCACAATCTTTCATTCTGACTCAAGATGCTGAGTGTTTTCCTTAGGTTTATGTTTTATTTTTATATTTCAGTCTATCCTAGTTACTCCATGGAGGAAGTCTGAAATGCTTGGTTTCCTAATCATCCTATTCCCTGAACCATTTGAGGTTCAGGCCGCCTCCTCCACGTTTTCTGTAGCATATGCAGTAGCAGTGCCCCTACTGCAGCACTGTGGTGCCTCCCCTAGAATGTAAACTTCTTCAAGTTGAGGCCAGTGAGGTCGAGGTCTTATTCATTGCTGCATTTGCAGCAGGTCTATCACACTGGGAATTAACTCCCATTCAGCAGGAATAGGGAATAGCAAAGTCATTAATTAGCAAACACAGGTCTTCACATTTCTGTACCTACTTCCGATCTTTGTTTCCTTGTCTAAATTAAACTATTTTCAGAAAATCTGCCTTTATATTCATTTTTCCATAGGCTTTTCTAATATTTTCTTATATTTGTTGGATGGATAAACAGTTGGCTAAAACTAGTGAATGAATACATTTTGTACTTCCATAAGTAAGACGGAGAGACCATTGCAAAAATCAAAACTAAAACCAAACAACAAGCAACCAAATAAACATAAAAACCTAAATATGCAAAAACTTTATATATGTGTAAGTAGAAGGAGTTGTCAGCTGGCTTTTAGAATAGTTGGGAGCTGGTCATTAGACATTTTTGCTCTTTTGTGCCAGCACACATTGACTTGCCTGGTGCCTGCCGTTCTCCCTTGTTTCTTTGCCTGTTTTTCTTATGGTAATTTTTGTTGTGTGTGTGTGTGTGTATGTTCCCTGGGTGCCTGGCTCTTGGGTTTGTCTGCATATGCAGATTGGGTTGGGGAGGTCATACTTGTATCTCTTGTCTTTCAGTTGATTCCACTGTTTCAGGGCCCACATCTTACTGTTCGTTGGTAAGGTACATGGTGTTTCAGTGCCACACCCCTCCAGGGCTCCACAGAACTCACAAGCTTCCTTCGCATTAGGTGCTTCTGATCCTTAACTTTGATTAACTGGCTGCATTAGTCATCAGTATTCTACCCTCGTTGTCTTCAGTAAATTTTAATTTCTTAAAATCTCTTGTACATGGGATCCTCCTACACTTTTAGTTCCTTCTGTTCTGATAGTTTTATACTTTTTATTGTTAGTGGCATTAGTTTATTATCATTGTAATAGGTCTTGGGAGTGAGAAAAGTCAAGCATCTATTTTGCTCAATCTCACATGTTATTCTAGAATCCCCACCCTTTCTCAATATTGTTTAAGTATCTGTTCAGCATTTGGAACGTGTGGGGGGATTATAGTAAAAAATCATAAACATGAGATTGAATATAAAACATGGAATTTATCAGTATTGTGATAATAACTGAGAATCTCATTTTATTTAGAACTTTTCTCAAAGCTTTTGTGCTGCTAAAACCAGCACAAAATTCTGTTCAGAATTTCAACAGACTTGGACTATTTTCAGGAGACCCACACTGCTGATCTCAAGATTGGAGATCAACCCATGGCCAGAGAGTAAAATGTGTCCTTCTACACTACAGAGATTGGTTGTGCCTAACAAAGCGTTTGTGGGTTGGTTTGTTTTTAATTGACCACAAGAGGCACAGTCTACTTACTAGGGAAGGAGACCAGTTTACACTTCATGTAGCTATAAATTACATTCTGTGTGAATCAGATGTAGAAAGCTAAGCTACTTATACTTTACTTCAGACTTATTGCAGTGATGTTTTTCTGCTGCTTTTCATATCATGTCCCAGGTAGCTGATGCCTGGTTTTCTTTTCAACCTTCCGGCACAAGGAAAGGATATTTAGCACTGGCTCTTCAGTATATTTCTGATGCTCCAATTCTGATGGAAGTGACAAAATATCTATTTCCACTGTTTGTCAGTTTATTTTACCCCCTTCACAATCTCCCTTTCCTTTTGAAACCATTGCTTTCAAAAGAGCTTTCACATTTCTTTGCAACTGTAAAACAAGTACAATTTCAGGGCCATTGTGCATTGACTCATATGGTCCTAACCAACCGGACACCCTTTCATCCTGGCTCTTATTTGCACCTATGAAGAGCATTCTTATCGTTTAATATCCAGTTAAAATGTTATCCATCCATAAAACAACTTCTAGTATTCCTAGCCAGAAATAACTACTTGCTTACAAGGGTCATAGGAATTTTTGGTATTATAACCAATGGAAAGATATCCAATCCCCCCTCCCAGATGGCAAGTCCCTCGAATTTCAAGACATGTCTCATTGTTTTTTATACTATATGTTTACTATACCATGATAGTAATAATAATACCAACGATTACACTAGCAAACATAATTTGAATGATTTCGGTATGTAGACATTTTCTAAGGGCTCAAGACACATTCTCTTGTTCAGTTCTCATAACCTTGTGAGTTAGGAACCAACACTATCCTTTTTTACCTCTGAGAAAACTGGGGCCTAGAGAGGTTACATAATTTGCAAAGGGTCTTATGGCTACTAGAGTTTAGAGCTATTTTCAAACCCAGATCTACCTTAATTCAACTGACCTTTTGTCGCTGCTCAAATATATAGACAAATATAGGGCTTGCACATAGTAGATTAATAAAAAACCTTTGCATAAAGCTATGAGTGAGTTATTGGCTTCTTAATGAGCAAATTAAATCAAAAGTTTTCCAGAGAACCAAGCAAAGTGCATTTTACCTAGTTTCTGTAATATTTCCTCTTTGCATTGAGTGGCCCAGGGCACACATTCACATGTGCACACAAAAAGTGTAATTATGTAACATCCTAGAATAGCCTTCCTGTTTCTTTATTCAGCATATTCGAGTGTTATGACCCACCTGTTACGCTTTGCAAGGTAAACCCCTTTTGACAGCACTCCTATAAACAGAATTGGGGGCAGATATATCTTTGCTTGCACAAATAGACATTGTATTCTTAGGATATAGAGTTGCCATCTGAAGGGCAGACCCACAAAAAAATCACATAAACAAGGTAGAAGTTCATTTTGCACTTACATGAAAGTTGAGCTGGTGTAATGGCTCAGCATTATGGAGTCATCGAAGACCTGGGATCTTTCTATCTTGTTGCTCTGCTATTTCTAAGGGGTTGTGCTTATCTGCATAACTCAAGATGATTCACTGTCACTTATTCATAGCAGCCAGTAATGGGTTGTGAAGGCAGAACTACATATTTTATCTAAGAGGGCACAATCTGGAATGTTCACCTGCCACTTCGCTTATACCCCATTGCCCAGAACTTAGTCATGTGGCTATTCCTTGCTACCAGGGATGCCAGGAAATGTAGTCTTTAATCTAAGTGCACATATACTGAGGTAAACATTCTATTACAATGAAAAGAGAGGCAGGGGATGTATATTTGAGGAAAAATAACAGTATTTCCCACAGATTTGATCATATTATACTTGCTTTTATATACTGAAGATACTTGCTGGAATCTGTCCCATTTATTTTTCCTTTAATGTGTACAATAGCAAACTTCCGGTGTAGCAGAGAATATAAAATCAATTGAAAGTGTATATTTTTCATTCCTAAGTACATCTTAGGTATTTATAAGTTGGATTTGAAATTGGTGCCTGATGTTGGATCGAAAAAAAGTGATATGTTACCCAAGAAATGTTTCCATGCCCGTGAGTCCTGCCTCCAACTGCCCCTTTTTTGAGGAGCCATTTCAGTTCATATGCATAAACTTTAATTATATTAATGGAGATTAAAAATTCCAAAAACCATCAAGAATGGCATGCGGTATTTTGGGCCTAGGATAAAATTTTGTCAGCACTGTAAAACGTGCTGTATGAATAAAATAACTTGGACATGTACAATAAAAGATTTTGTTAAAGCTATTAAACTCTCTTTTCTCTATTTCAATAAGAAGGATCAAATGAGCAGCCTCCTTTTGTCTAGGAGAAAAGAAAAAAAAATGAAATTTGTGCTGTGATCTGTGGAATCAAGTTTTGATGGACACATAGAAGAGAGTTCAGAAATAAGAAGGAAAAGTGGATGTATTATCTAGGGATAGTAAAAAAGATTGTGAAGGGCAAAGTGATATTTCTAGAATTGTATGTGACTTTACCAAAAGTAAGTGGATAATTTGATGAAATTAGAACTATCTACTCATAATGAATTGCCTCATACCTGTTTGTTACGAAAGTTTATTTCTGCACATGCCAACTTTCCTATTTCTAAATGATTTTATTCAATCAGTGCACCTCTTGTGAGTCATTCCATCTATATATATTTGGTAAATGAATTAATGAAAGATCATCATCAGGCTTGTTCAGTACACTACTGTGGAAATATTCAGTTAATGTATGATTATAGAAGTGAGATAATATTACTCCTCCACTCCTATTCATTTTTTTATCTCAACATTTGATTTGAAAGTTCAAATATAAATGTATTTTACCAAGAATAATCAAACTTGGAAACTTCAATCATATTCTTAATGGTGTTTTTAAAGAATTTATTTTGGAATTTTTATTTTCATTTCTGCTGCCTAACTCTTTTTCCTATAAGTCTGGTTACTTGGCAACAACATTCTTTTCCCTAAATCTTAGCAAATACTTTTAAAAATAACATGATTGAGAACACTGTAATCTGGAAAATAAATATACTAAGTTTTAATAAGTTGGCCTAGTTACAAAGAAACACATGGTCTATTTTAGTTATGCACTGTCACAGAATCAGAAGGTCGAAGCAGGGGGCCTTAGAGATTTGGGGTCAAGTTCCCTCATTGCACAGATGAGGAGAGAGTTAATCATGTTAGTTTTCATTTCCATTTCAATTTTTCATATCAGAATCAGAGCATGCAAAGCATAGGAAGAATCCAGAGATGGCAGAGGGGTTTGTTTCTAACATCATTGCTTTCATATGAATTCTAGCACTGGGGGAAGAGTTTACATAGTTTTCCTGAACTTGCCATAAAAGAAACTGATGGTTTCACTTTTTAAATTTAGTTTTATGTTTCAGACATAGCATATTTGTCTACAGCTCAAATCATATATAAGATAAAGGTAGAAAAACTTAATTCATAGTCCTACCTGAACTGCACGTGGTAAGAAAGGGTAATTTCCCAAAAGGAAATCAGCATGATGAATAGGCACTGTCATGGGTCAGCTCTATATCAGTGTCAAGTGGGAATCTCAAATTCTTTTAAAGTGTTTAAAACAGAACTCCTGGTTTCCTCTCTAAATTGGTTGCTCAGGACACAAATCAAGATGTCATCTTTGAGTCTTCTCTTTCTCTCTTATGTCAAATCCGATTTATCAGCAATGTTTATTACCCCTACCTTCAAAATATATCCCAGATCCTGTCACTTCTCACCACCTCTATCACCACTGCACTAGTCGAAGTCACAGTTATCACTCATCCGAATTCCCGTAACAGCCTCCTAACTTCCCTCCCTCCTTACACACTTCCCCTATGCTCTTTTCTCTACTGAGAGGCCAAAGGGATCTTTTCTAGAAATATATCATTTCTTAGCATCCTCTCGGTTAAAGGCAAGAAATTCAGACACAGTTAAATGATAGATGCTGGGGACAGCGGGGAGGAAGTGGGAGAGAAAAAAGCAAATGTCCACTACAGGGTGGAGGGAACAAAGCCAATATCACTTATAATTTTAATAATGTCTCACTATGTAGTCTAGAAATGCTGAATTCATTTCTAGGGAAAATATTAAAAGCCTCAGAATGTTTGATGAGCTGGTGGACTTTCATAAAGAAAGTTATGTGCAAAGGCAGCGAAAGAGAAATAAATACATTGTTATTTAATTATTTTTGAAAACAAAGAACTGCTTTGAGTTCAGGATGGGATTATACCCAGTGTTTAGATTCTGTGGCGTGATAAACAAGCTGTCAACTATCAATATTTTGGCCCAGAGTAGTTCTAAGTTATTTGCAACGAAAGTAACTGAAAGAAGGATGAGCGCTCACCTTTGAAAAGCCAAAGACTTTTTAAAACAAATACTTGTTTGGTAATGAGAAAGAACAGACAAGCTTGGGATACAAGCTTTGAGGGAGGCTGCCATTCTTCGCAATGACAGTAGATGGCGGTGGTGTGCCAGAAGACAGCCTGGCAGGCTGCGACTGAGGCTTGCGTGAGGTAGTTTACGCAGGTGCAGGCTAAAAAAGACAGTATTTTGTCTGAGGAACTGTAAATTGTATTCATGATTCATATATCATTATTAATTCATTTTGTATTCATTATCGTACAGCAGCTTCGTTTGACATTTAGGCAGATGTCAGAGTGTAGGCACTTCCGGGAGCTATCTGTCTGGGCAGGTTCGGACCAGGCTGGCTGTGCACAGGTTTTCATGGATGCATAAGTGGGGAGAAGAAATGTTTTTTTAAAACCGCGACATAATTTAGCTGTAGACTGTACCAGGGATTGCCCAGCTAATGACTTTCAGTATCTAATTCTGTGACTACTGTGTGTCATTACTTCCCTCTGCATATTTTTGGCAGATTAAGTATGGCAGATGAGAATCTCCCAGGTTGGAGCGCTCTGAATGAGATAAAAATGTAATAATCTTATTGCTGACCCAGCCACTAAGGGTAGAACAGATAATCCTTTAATAATGCACTTCAGAAGATTGGTTTGCATAGCCGGAAACTGGAGACAGCCTGGCATAGTGGAAAGAGAGCTTTTGAGACAGAAAAAAAGATGGGCTCTGGTGTTGGCTTGCCACTAACTAGCTCTGGGACTTTGGGAAAATCAATTAACCTTCCCAGGTCTTGGTTCTTAATCTATAAAATTAAGGGATTGATTGAGATCATCCCAAAAGTCGCCTCCCATGCTAAAAATAGCAAAATTTCCTGATGGAAAAAAAAAGCACATACCAGATGGAGTTTTGAAACTCTAACACTTCTTTGTGACCTACTTCACTCACATGAGTTGTAAAGCTAGCCGTGGATGGTAAAATGTATATCATCTGTGAGTATATGCACCTCAAGCTGTTACAAGTGTGATTTATCTCCAGGGCCTGGGTCTGTATCACATAGAAGTGACAGTACTTGGTCTTGAAACCTTTCTTAAATCTTAGAAATGACAGAAGAAAAACTTCGTATATGAGGGTCTAACTTCAGGACTGCTTTCTTACAATGAACACAATTTGACAAATTGTACAGCATCCCATGGCATACACTTCCCAAATGTGCAAAGAGATGATTTACCTTGAAACATCTCCAAACTCGAAACCAGATTTTTCTCAGTGCTTAAGTCACTCTAGAAATGAAGCCGATGCTCAGAGTAGCTAATTAACTCTTTGAGGACAGCAGGCACTTATCTCCACTGTAACATGGAAACTGAGTTCTCTGCTAGGGTTTATACATTCTCATATGCTCTCTGATTAACACAGGAAATAGTGGGTCAATTGGTGAATTCCCAGATAAAGTGCACTGACATTGAGTGGTTAAACAGATCTAGTAGGTAAAGATAAGCAGGTTTGTTAGGGGAAAACCGTGTTTGACTAACCTATTTTTCAAAAGAGATGGCCAATAAACATGGTAAGTGCACATATTTATAATTTCAAAACCTTGGACAGGGCTCCCAAGGAGAGTATTTCCTGTAAGAGCAACTGTCAGAAAGGGAAAGATGTTTCGTCACAGATCTCACACTTCCATCTCTTTGGTAATGAATGGATGAGTGAAGCATGAAAAGAGCAATCCCTCAGGCATCAAAGTTGAGACTTATTGTTTAGTCTGATTATCCAAGATCAGGTAGAGGGAGTCCCAGTGTTCCCTCATGTCTGCAGGTGATTCTAAACTCTTCAATGCTATTAAATGCTGGATCAATAGCAATAAGTTGCATGAGTATTTCATTAGATTAAAAGAGCTGAAAAAATGAGAAGGCACTTCATTTTACAAACACTCAGTGATCACTTCATGCTCAGAACTCTGTTAATTCAGGAAGTACAGAGATGTTCAGATACAGTTAAGAGAGAAGGTACACATATAATCAGAAACTTACCACATGCCACCGCGATAAGTGATATCCTAAGAGATCTTGGAAGTAATGAGGGAGGGAGGTCATCTGGAGGTATTGAGGAGGACATCTAAAATAAAACAAGCCCAGAGTTGGTGACTAGCTGAAGGATGGGTAGGAGTAGTGCAAGTTAGAAGGCGAGAAAGAGGGTGTGGGAAGGCACGGGGAACTAAGAGAACATATGGTATTTATTGAATATTAATTAGCATGGTATGACAAAGGGAAAAAAAATTCATGAGGTTAAGTTGTGGGAGATGTGGTCAGGGAGGAGACAAGGGCCTGTTCTTGAGGGATGATATACGTGGGAGCTGCAGATGCTTTTCAGTGAGACAGATCCAGTTTTGAATTCTTTCTTGTCATTTACTGAGAGCCTCTGGGAAAACTGCTTAATTCTGAGTCACAGTTTCCCAATCTTTAACGTGAGGGTAGTGATGTCAACCTCAGAGGCTCACAGGACAGTTTTGAACTGGGTCTCTGCCAGTTATCTGTCTAATGGAGATCAACATCTCAGCTTTCAGGCAGGATCATGAGCTTGGGGAGACAGTATTGGATCTCTGTTAGCAATCCTCATGGCTATGGACTTAGTTGCCTGTGCTCTCACCATCCTTTGAATGAGTAAATGAGGTTGATAGCATCACTAGATTTGTGACTTTCGAGGAAACATGCCTAAGGAACATGATGACAGAGGAGATCCCTCCTAAGTTTCCCAGGTTGTGCCCGCTTAGCTCTGTAGTTTCAAAATAAAGGTTCTGGTCCCCTAAAGCTGTGGCTGTCCTCTCTAGAAATACCAACAGTCTATGAAAACATCTCTGCTCCTATTTCATGAGAACATTCCCACAGCCACAACTCTATTCATCTTCTTGGACCTCTGGCATACAGTTAGCTCCAGCCCCAGAAAGCTAAGAAATGAAGAGTTTGCAAATTAAAATAACTTCTAACCCAAAATACAGGCTTCTAAGTTTACTTCCTATTCTACTTTATATCTCGAATATGAACAGTCAGGTTATCCAATATACTGTGCAGGAAACATAGCAAAGTGTGTGAATGCTAGCACATGATTATTCCAAGGAATATAATTGTTTTAAATGTTACCAATTAAAAATTTGAATACTATCTGCCATTGTCAAATTCATAAGAAAAAATCAAAGCCCCAAATTGGAACCCTCATTCTGTTTTTCTTTAAATTGGAGTATAATTGCTTTGCAATGTTGTGTTAGTTTCTGCTGTATACTGAAGTGAATCAGCTCTATGTATACCTATATTCCCTTCCTTTTGGACCGCCCTCCCACCCCACCCCCCATCCCACCCATCTAGGTCATCACAGAGCACTGAGCTGAGCTTCCTGTGCTTTATAGCTTGTTCCCACTAGCTATCTATTTTACGCATGGTAGTGTATATATGTCCATCCTAATCTCTCAATTCATCCCACACTCCTCTTCTTCCCCCTGTGTCCACATGTCCGTTCTCTACGTCTAGTCTCTATTCCTGCCCTGAAAATAGGTTCATCTGTAGCATATTTCTAGATTCCACATATATGCGTTAATATACAATATTTGTTTTTCTCTTTCTGGCTTACTTCACTCTGTATGACAGACTCTAGGTCCATCCACATCTCTACAAATGACCCCATTTCATTCCTTTTTATGGCTCAGTAATATTCCATTGTATATATATATATACCACACCTTCTTTATCCATTCATCTGTTGTTGGACATTAAGATTGTTTCCATGTCCTGGGTATTGTAAATAGTGCTGCAATGAACATTGGGGTACATGTTCCCTTTTGAATTATGATTTTCTCAAGGTATATGTTCAGTAGCAGGATTGCTGGGTCATATGGTAGTTCTAGTTTTAGTGTTTTAAGGAACTTCCATACTGTTCTCCACAGTGGCTGTATCAATTTACATTCCCACCAACGGTGCAAAAGGATTCCCTATTCTCCACACCCTCTCCAGCATTTATTGTTTGTAGATTTTTTGATAATGGCCATTCTGACCAGTGTGAGGTGATACCTCATTGTAGTTTTGATTTGCATTTCTCTAATAATTAGTGATGTTGAGCATCTTTTCATGTGCCTCTTGGCCATCTGTATGTCTTCTTTGGTGAAATGTCTATTTAGGTCTTCCACCCATTTTTTAAGTGGGTTTTTTGTTTTTTAATATTGAGCTCCATGAGCTGTTTGTATATCTTGGAGATTAATCCTTTGTCCATTGCTTCGTTTGCAAATATTTTCTCCCATTCTGAGAGTTATCTTTTCATCTTGTTTATGGTTTCCTTTGCTGTGATAAAGCTTCTAAGTTTAATTAGTCCCATTTGTTTTAGTTTTTATTTTCATTACCCTAGGAGGTGGGTCAAAAAATGTCTCGCTGTGGTTTATGTTAAAGGTGTTTTTCCTATGTTTTCCTCTATGAGTTTTATAGTGTCCGGTCTTACATTTAGGTTAAAGTTGAATAAAAAGATGTAAGTTAAACCCCAAAGAAATTAGAGTCCAAATGTGTCTTTTTTTTTTTTTTTTCTCTTCAATCTCTTTCTCTGCTCAATCTAGTCAGATAGGTCTTGGTCAAATGCTTGTGGGAATAGAGGCTCCCTTAGTGGCTATAGCTTGGGCCCATTTACTGGAAAGACTGAGGTTCATTCAGGACCTCTAAGATTCAAATACTTTTACTGAAAGTTTCTCACGTGCCCTGGTTTTTGAAAGTTCCAAAATTAATAGGCCACATAAGATTTTCACAGCATTGGTTCCAAACCCTCAACATTTAGAGAACATGCAACCCCAGCATATACAAGACTTATGACACGTAAATAGTATTCTTATAACCCAGTACCCTTGAACAATGTAGGGGTTAGGGGTGCCAACCCTCTAAGCAGTCAAAAATCCAAGTATAATTTATAATTGGCCCCCCATATACTCAGTTGGCTGATTTAACCAACTACGGATCATGCAGTACCAGAGTATTTACTGTTGAAAATAAACTAATGTAAGTGGACCCACACAGTTCAAACCTGTGTGGCTCAGGGTCAGTTGTACTTGGTTCATTTCAGACCCAAATTACTGTTAAAGTCCAAAAACAGAGAAGAGTAAATCTCCTCAACCATGTCCTTACCAAAATCTCAATCAGCCTAGTCTAGTTGTTCACAGTCTAAGACCTGTGAGCTTAAAGTCTGCTGTCCAGCATGCTGGTGTTAATTAGAGCACTATGCTATCAGATAGGTGGGGAGGACCCACCTAAGCAAACCGACTCCCATCCCTCAGAATGATACTTGAGACATTTGAGCCTTCTTGAAGGGTTTGCAGATTTGCACCAGTGGTTCTTCAGCTGGTTCCTTTTCTCTCTATCCTCCTTAATTTGAAATCTATTAAATTCCCCCTTGGACCCCAAGCAATGCTCTCTCCCCCATTTGTTTCATCTGCAGAGTCAGCAATAGCAGATCTCTGCCCTCAGCTGCTGCTGATACTTGAGAAGGTGTTGCCCCAGGAGACCCAGTGAATGCTAAGACCTTGTTATATGTGCTCACCCTAAAAGTTGCCTTTCCTCTGCTTTGCTTCTGGATTTTTCAAAATTGAATTAACTTGCTCTTTTGTACTGGCAAAACACATCTTTTTTACTCTTTCATCTTTTTATGCTATAGTGGGCTAGTCCTCAGATACTTTGATCCTCTCCTGTTTCTCCTTTCCAGAAGGCCCTGCTAAGTTTATTATTAGTGTCATTATTATTGCTTCTTTGCCCATAATAATATAACCATGATTGTTGCAAATTTTTGATTAAGTTCTTCCCTGCTCTTTTGTTTTCCTTCTCACTTGCCACTCTCATGCTACGTATTCCCTATTTATCTTTTTTATTTTCCATCTCTCCCTGTAAGATCTATGCTCCATGGGTATAGGAATCTGTGGTCTCTGCCTCCTTTGTATCCCCAGAGGCAAAAGCATTGCCTAGCAAATAGTAAATGCTCAAAAATTATACTGAATCAACTTTTTTTGGGGGGGGGGGCAACATCTGTATTTTTAACTACCACAGTGATCTTGAAGCAGGCCTGAAAAGGCTAAATGTATCTTGTGATCTATAAAATTGTCTCCTCTTAAATGTTCACATAGTCTGTAACTGCTTTGTATGGCTGTCCCAGTCTTCATGAAATGGTTTCCTAACTGCTGCTGCTATAGGCTTCCCATCTGCTGTTATAAGATGATGCTTCTCAAGGCTTTCTTGGACATGAACTCCTTCCAGGGAAGTCACTCAAGCTCACTGCTGAGAAATTTTGCCATTTTCAGAGGAAGAGCATTTGGTGTAAATGTAGCTCAATTTCTCCTTCATCCAGTTCTAATTTGATGGTAAAGACCTCAAAGTACCTCTTAGGTAGGTCCCTTTCTTTCTTCATCCCCTGAATATCTGGCTTCTGCTCTTTCCAAAGGTAAAACCATTGCCTGAGCCATTGTCATTTAAAACATATAAATTTCTCTATATTTTTATGCAAATTATCTGTAAACCTTATTTCTATTGGGTTGGTCAAAAAGTTCATTTGGGTTTTTCCATAAGATCTTAGGGAAAAACTCGAAAGAAATTTTTGGCCAACCCAATAAGATAAATGTAGGTATAACATTTCTTTGCTGAATTTTGAGTTTTAACTTTGTGATGATCTCCTCCAATCTCCCTTAAACTTAGGTTCAAGTAAAAGTCATTTCCAACATAACATGCTTCTTTCCCTTGTTCTTCATTATCTGTTGGTTAATAAAATCCACCATTCTTTTGTGGATCAATCCAGTCTCAATCTTGGACGTCTTATGCCTTCGTCGGCAGCACATTCAGTGACCAAATCAGAGTCAATTTGAAACTATATGGTAGGAGGTGGCTCTCAGAGACTGTGAATGTGTCACAGAGTCCAAGAGATTAGTTACTTGGCATGTCTCATCTTTACTCTTTTTGGAACTGGATGCCCTTTCAAGTGTGGCAAGAGAAAGGAATTTGAAATAGCCAAACTAATAGCCTCTATTAACGTCAAACGCCTACAATACAAAGACTAAAACCTCACCCAGTCATATTATAGCCCACATGGATATTAACTGTTTTTGCAGATAGACACTTCAGCCAGTTAACAATGAGAAACACTACAAGGAACAAAAATCATTTCATCCCTCAGTGCCTGAGAAGCCTGTATGAGGTGAGCCTTAACTGGAACTAAAAGACTGCCCTGCCCTTGATAATCTAATCCCTATCTCATTCATGCCTGCTTGGGTCAAAGCTGCATCTGCATCAGTCAAGGTCAGCTACAAAAGTCAGTGTGAGTCAGTGAGCCCTAGGCTACTTATAAAATAGCTGCTAAATGCCATAGACATCTGCTGCAATAAGCTGCTGTGACAAGGGCTGAGGTCCTGAAGGTCAAGGGCCCCAGCCACACAGGGAGCATTGATTTACCCACGTGGTATTGTATTTTACATAACACCAACACATTGCTGGCTCTTTCAAGATTCCTGGCCAGTGTACCAGTATGTTGGAATTTTAGGTTCCTAATAAATAACAAATAGGTCTTTCCTTCATCCTGTGCTCCACACAAATTTGAAAAGTAGACACATATGTTGCCAGGTGAATATTAAAATAGCAGGTTTATTATTGAAAGAGCAAGATTGGAGGAGAGACTTCAGTTGTCTGTTCATTGTAGCACTTTAAAATCCTATCCAATGTTAATTGAATTTATCTACCTCAAAATGATAGGCTGCCTTGCAAAAAAATCAGAGATTGTCTAAATGCACCACAGGAAGGAGCAGAGAATATGTACGTAAGACAGAGACCCCCCCACACCCTAGAAAAAATGTGGGAGGCTAAGGCACCTAACAAACAATCAAACAAGGGAGCGTGTAAGAAAGCTCAGTGTGTCACCATACTCTCCTCCCTCAAGGCTTGGCAGTGGGGCTATATTGGTGAGCAAAACTAAGACAATACATATCACCATGGAGCTGAAAGTCTAGTGGGAGAAATTGATGCCAATAATTTAAACAAAAAATTCCAGATAGTAATGATGTAAAAGGAGGTAAGAACAGTTGTGTTTGAGACAATGATACTTAAGATGCTATTTTAAGTATGGCTAGAAAGAGATGTTCTGTTTAACATAGAGATCAGAGCAGAGAAAATATTAGTGTCAGATTGTAGATGGAAACAATATGCTAGGAAGTAAACTGAGATAAAAAATTTTTAAAAACTGACTTAAAAACACTGCATAAAAATTGAATTTACGAAGTTAATTTGGTGGTATTACCAACCCTTCTTAAGACGGTTCAAGAAGGACATCATCACTAATTAGAATCCATGCATTCACTGGTCTTACAAAGATAAAGGAATGATGTAACCATATGAGCCTGGGAAAATGACAGTGAATAAAGTTAATACACATGATCTATGTATTTTTCATTCAGAAAGAATAGATTACTGTTTTTCATGTCTATGGACCTGGCTGCTTGTAATTTGGTTCTTTATTGAGGGCAAAGCTTTTCCAAGTTCCGCTGGCTGGACAGATGTGGCATTGTGGATATAACACTATTCCAAGAAACAAGTGTGCAAGGTTCAGATTCTGGCCGACCACCTATCACATGTGTTACAATGATCAGATATTCAAACATTCTGAGCTGTCTTTTTAAAATTTAATATGAGGACAGTAATGCCCACTTTGCTTCATTTATTCATTCAGTACCCAAATGTTGTCTCTGACCTCAAAAAGATTTTATCCCAGTGAATGATAAGAAAGATAGTCAATGCACAGCATAAGCCCAATGACTGCTCAAGTAGGTTCCAAGACTTCTGGCCTTGACTGTAATTGTTTAACGTCTATATTTATTTCATGTCATTAAGATGATTTTTCAATCATTTTACCATGAAGGAAATTGAAACTTAAATAATAATTTTGTTGATAAATTAATGGGCAACAGAACAGGGAAGAAAGATATTTGTAGGCACAAGAATAAAACTCATCAAATTAGACTAAAGACATAAGAGTATATAGGGCTATATAGAGCAGGAAAGATAAAATAACATTAGCATTACATTAACAATTTTTGTGAACAAATTGTGTGATCATTACTTATTATTTGTGTTTACATCAAAGTTTGATAAATACTACAGTGTGGCATAATAACAGAGGCAAGGACTTTGGAGTCAGACTTCAAGGCTCAAATCCAAACTCTGTGACCTTGGGTAAGATACAGATCTCTGTGCCCCTGTGTTCTCATCTATAAAATGGGGATGGAAGCAATACTAATCTCACAGGATTTTGTGAGAGTTAAAAGATTTAACATTATGAAACACCCCAAGCATTAGAATATTGTAAGCACCATGTGTTTACTTAATTGGTATTATTGTTATGATGTCCGGGTTTATATTTAAAATCAGGATATAATCATAAACTTGACAAATATAAATGATCTCAGATAATAACTAAGGAATATCATACCTTTAACATCTTAAGATATTGAAACATTTTGAGGTCGTGTGCATTTTTCAAGGATCTAAAAGCTTATGGAAGGTCACATGGGATTAGAACAGGGGTCTTTCCATTCCCAGCTCAGTGCTTTACCCATTTCACTAGTGCCCTTCATTATGTAAATAGTAAACTCTGCTTCTCATCAGTGTGTTGAATGTATCACTTGAACAGTGCTTTAAGGGACAAAAGTGAGAATAGAATGACCTAGAATGTTTTACATCTTAAGAGCACACTGATACCTTTCCTTAGAGTGATGTTGACAGAAATGTGCTCAAATAAATTAATGTTTTCAACTCTACTGACTCATTAGGCAGAATCAAGTTTGCCTGTCATTTGAAACAGAGGTAGGAGGAGAATGGCTTTGTCAAGTTGACACATACAATTAACCATCACAGGTGGTGAGGGGAAAAAAGCATCTTCAAATGTGCCAAACTCAGAGTTGGTTAAGATAAACAAACAAAACAAACAAGACTAAATGTGGCAAATATTCTTTCCATTGGTAGCAGGTCTTCACGTTTTTGTTTCCTTGTCTCATGCTTAAGTTAGTCTCCTTAATACTTTACTTGTGGAGTTTTTTGCAATTTAAGAAAGAAATATTTCTTTTTTCACGTCTATTAAATTTTTATCTAGTTTTCTGACATAAAATGTGATTAGGTAATTTGAACCCTTCAGCTTCTAAAACATTAGTAAATATTTATTGAATGAAAGTTGACTAAATTCAAAATAACTCATGGGGCGTTAAAAAAATGCAAATTCTAGGACACCCTATGCCCCATCTCAGATGTATCATACCAAAATCCCCAGATTTCCTAAGATTTGGCCAATTTCAGTTAAACAAATAGAGGAACAAATAAAACCAACAAACAAGCAAAACCTCCCTAGTTAGGTGATTGTGAATAGAACAACTTCTATAGTGAATTCACAGATTTGTGAATTTCTAAAAATCTCTGAATGTAAAGGATTTGCCATCATGTTAATATATATAGTAGACTGAATAAAGCCCCCAAAGATGTCAATATTTGAATTCCTATAACCTGTGAATATGTTATCTTATCTGATACAAGGGACTTGCAAACATGATTAAGTTAAGGATCTTGAGATAGAGATATTATCCACTATTATCTGGGTGGGCCCCACAAGGTTCCTTAAAAGAGCCTGGCGAGAAGATGGAGGTGATATGATAATGGAAGTGGAGATTAGAGGGATGCAGGTAGAAGCCATGGAATGCAACAGCCTCCAGAAGAAGCTGCAAAATGTTGAGGAATAGATTCTCTTCCCTGGAGCCTCCAGAAGGATGAAGCCTTGCAGATAAATTGATGCATTCCTTTAAGACTTGTTTTGAATTTCTGACCTTCAGAATGGTAAGATAGGTTTTAAAAATTTATGTTATTTTGAGCCACTAAGTTTGTAGTGCTTTGTTACAGCAGCAGTAGCAAACTAATGCAGTGGAGCAATATCAGTGAGAGTTAACACGTGATGAGGGCTCACTTCTGACATCAGGCCCTCTGTTAAGCCCTTTACACAGAGATAATAAAATTTAATTTGAAAATCATATGAGACAGATCTTATTACTATCTTTATTTGTACAGAGGATAAACTGTAGCTTATAGAGGTTAAGTCACCCATTGACTCACTGTTAGTAAAATATGACCCAGAATTCAACCTGGGCAATCTGGTTCCCATAACACCTCCCACCTGTATTCTTCCCTCTTCATCTGTGTGTGTTTCTGAAATTCCTGGTCAAAAGCTGTGGGTGGAGTCTGCGGCCACAGGAGGTAACTGGTTAACATAAAGTTATAAACAATAATTAATTTGAAAATAATTGGGCAATTACTTAATAAGCACCCAATATATAGCAGGCATTTTACTAGACAGTAGACCATGCAGGTAACTAATATAAACATGGCTTAAACCCTTGAAAAGCTTATAGTCATAGGAAAAATGTGACCCTCTTTAATGGGACTTATGATATTTCCAATCTGCATTCTGCACTTATTTTTGGCCTGCTTTTTAGCTGTTTTTAAAATCTTACTAAACGCATTACCAATGCTGGATCACCACAAATTCAGTTTTTAGAATATTGCGATTTGAAGCAAATGAGGAGAGGTGTTTTAGAAAGATGAACAGAAAACATGTAAATACAATTCTTCTTGTAATATTGCCATCAAAATCTCTGCGTAGAAACATCCTTTAATGGTGGTGAAGCCACTTTTAATTTTCATTTCCTTTACGCCCTGGAAAGCAAAATGAATTAAGCAGCATCCCCATTTGTTTTTAAATACAAGGGGAAGTTTCAAGTAAGGCATCTGGGAACATAGAAAAAATTTTAAATGAGACAGCAGTGAGTTTAGGGGACAGGTTCACAACCAGGGAGAAAAACATAAGAATTCTTTCACAAAACAATGGGTTTCTTTTTCACTCCCTCTCATTTCCTCACTTTAATGCTTTTATGAGCCAAATATTTTACAACCTATGTTAAACGGAAACAAAAGACTTCATTGCATATTACTAAATATAGAATTAAAAGAATAAGTAAATAAAAATGTATTGCATTTGGATTTCCCCCAACTCTATTTTTTCCAGTGCATCTGAGCTCATTATATTCAGCTAGCTCTATTGATTCTATTTCTACAGATTGCAAGTGATTTCTTGCAGTTTATCCATTGTTCCCCTTTATATGAACAGCAGATATGTAATACGGCAGTTGGCAGTACTTATTCTGTAATATTAATTCTGCACCTGCACAGAGGCATAGAGTTTTATGCTAAACAAACATACAAGCTAAGCTGTATGCCCTACAAGTAAAGTTCTGAAGGGTGCACTGTGGTGTGATTTCCCCAGAGGGAAACATGGGTTCTGCTTCTCTCTGAATTAACTGAGTCACTTTAACTATGTGGACCTCAAACCCTGCATCTGTAAAATAAAAATCTCTAGGGTCCCTTTCAGCACATGTGCATCGGATTTCTGTGGATGCCTTCTGGCTCCTGTTGAATTTTCCAGGGCACTCTGGAAAGAGCCAGCTTTGGGCTCTTTGAGATGCATAGGAAAATCTGCTTTCCATATGGGAGGGACGCTGAGACTTTGGCCTCAGGAGTCTTCCAAGTGCCTCTTGGGAGTGACAGGTTTGCTCACAAGCCCAGTCTTGTTCTTTATCTTGCTTTCTTTTGCTTTGTTGGATAACAAGTATCTCAGGCGCCAGGTGGCAGAGTGGCTTTGGGTAATCCCCAAGGGAACTTACACACATCATCAATTCCCATTTTCTTCATTCCATTTTAGAGCTTTGAGTTTTAGAACCCTATTCAGTGTTTTCACAAAGTCATCAGCACTGTGACTTCTAGATAGAGGAAGCACTCTTCCTCCAAAGTGTGTCTCCAAAATCGTATCTCCTATTGCAGAGCTTTCTTCATCGGTAGGGAGAGAAGAATGTAGGGAATTCTACAGGTAGTTTTAGGACTGGATGGAAACAGTCAGCAAAAGACTGATTTATATTGACTTGAGGAGCAAAGGAGAAAAAGATTCTAGATTCCATGTAGTTAAGAATGCAACCTTTGGTGTGAAAGACATTAAAACAATTTTGTACTGTCTGAATGCCAGCTTTCCTTTAGAGCTGTAACCAGGTGAGAGGAGACAAATAACAATAAAGGCAATAATCATTTTAAACGTTGGTACATTTTCACATCCCCTTCAAACTCCTCAGGCTTAATGCCTAGTACTTCTGTCTTTCAAATTGTAGTGGCGAGTGCTCCCTCAGACCTAATCTGGTACTATTGACAGTGGCTGAGGTCAAGAAACCTGCTGACTTGGAGATGCTTCTTGAAAAACAACAGGGAACATTCTCTCTCCCTGTCCCAACACAAGTTATCTTTCCTGATGTGAGAACCATGAATGATTATTTCCACTTGTAAGTATTAAGGAAAAAATACAGATAATTATACCTTTCTTCCAGTATTGTTTTGGGTACCCAAGAAGAGGAGAAACATAAATGCTTAGCCTGGCATGTGGCAAGTACTCACAAAATAGCAGCTGTTATTTTCCTCTTGTAAAATGAACTAAAATGATTAAGGTTGCTCCCAAGCAAAGATCTGTATGACTTTTGAGTTTTTTTCTAAGCTAGCTCCTCTAGCCTCCAAGAGAAAAGTAGAAAGAACTGCAGATTGACCCCTTTCCACTCGGAGAGCAATGCCATGAGATAAGGGACCATACTGCTGTACTTCCAGAAAATAGTTATGAGACAAAAGACAATTAAAAAAAAAAAATCGTTATGGTTAACTACGCTAAATGTAACCTTTTAAAGGTAGAACAAAGAGATGCTTTCCTTATTGTACTTTTGGGTTAGAGGTGAAAGGCATCCTCTTTCATGTCAAGCATGAAAGATGGATTTATATTCTAAAATATAAATACCACATCGTATAAATTCCTATATGTAGCCTATCATATATACTTTAACTGATTAAAGAGATGCATCTTGAAAAAAATTCTATAACCTAAATTTGGTAAGTGAAAACTGGTCAAATAATAAAATATTAATAAAGAAAAAATTTGCCAGAAGAAAATTACCCTTAAATTGGGGAATATTTCAATGACTTATTAATACTGGAATCCAATATCCATTTAATAGTATCGATTTCATAAAAGAAACAAAAATAGTTTTATTTGTCAATATCAGTAATGAACTACATAACATACTTTATAAGGGAATATATTTTCAGACTAAACATCCTATCTGCCATGATGTTTTTCAATTCTCAGATGCAGATTAAACATGAAGCTAAAAGAGTTTAGCTTTAGGGTCTGTCATTTCCTGTACCCTATAAATGCTGGAAGTTGTTGGGAGTTGTAGGGAATTGCAGGTGAGGAGAAAGTTCAGGTTTAATCAGAAATATTTCTACGGAAACATCACTTGTAAATTGCCGAAAAGACAAAATCACAGAAAAAGGACTTGAATCTTAAAACAATCAGGTTACGATGTGATTTTTTTTCTCATTCTAAATATTCAATTTGTACTGCTACAAGCAGAATAATAGCCTCCAAAAGAGGCCCACATCCTAATACCTGGAGTCTGTGAATATGGTGCATGGGAAGTGGGATTTAAGGTTGCAGATGGAATTAAGGTTGCTAATCAACTGAACTTAAAATAGCTTATCTGGGTGGGTTCAATGTAATCCCAAAGTCCTTAGTGAAAATGTGAGTCAGAAGAGTCAGTGTCAGACTTATGAGATGTTAGAAGGACTCAACCAGCCATTGCTGGCTTTGAAGATGGGGAAACAGGCTTCAAGCCAAGGACTGTGGACAGCCTTCTAGAAGCTGGAAAAGGCAGGGAAATGGAGTCTCTCCAAAGCCTCCAGAAAGGAAAACAGCTCGCTGACATCTTGATTTTATCCCATTTTGGGCTCTGACCTCCAGAATTAAGATAATAATTAAGTGTTGTGTTAAGCCACTAAGTTGGTGGTAATGTGTTATGGTAGCAATAGGAAACTAACACAAATACCTAGTTTTGGATTGGCAGTTTAGTCATTTGTTTTCGTAGAGAAGACCCTGAATTGGATAGGTTTATGAATTCATGGACCCTGGCTCCACCTATATCAATAATATACACGAATGTTGATTTTATTAGCACGTACATGGTTTTTCCACAACTTATATCTGTTCTTCTCCCAGGGATATAGATATATTTTATGATGTCATTGGCCTTTCCCCTGGGGACACTGGACTCTCCTAATGTTATTGAAATTCCTTCTCTTTCCCTAACCCAACCATCACAGGTAGATAAAAGAATATTAAGTTATTTTGCAACACTTTGTAATCTTTAACCCAAATTGACCTGATGGAGGTATGTGCTCTCTGCTCCAGCCTAATGCTTTTCTTAAATTTGTCACTAAAATAAAGCCCCTCAATTTAATTACTGAGATTCTAATATACTTGCACTGTCTGTGAAACTTGTTAGGGCTACTGTTTTTCCCGTCAATAAGAGCTAGTGACATATTCCAATTTATAGGTGTATTTGTCTGTTATCTACCCCCCTGTTGGGCACAGAATGGGATCAGTATGCATATCTTTAGAATATTTGTGATATTAGAAAAATTGAAAAGAGAAGAAAACAGGAAGATTACATTGTTTGAGGGCTTACTATGTATATCAACCACTCTATTAAATGCTTTATATAACTTTTTGTTATTTCATTCTTCCAACATTGCTGTAGGTTAGATAGTCTCATGCTCCTTTTACAAATGAAGATATTGAGGCTTTAAAAAATTACTTGTTTTGATCCAGACCAAATAACTGATAGCCAAATTGGTATGTGATTCCAGTTTGGGTTTGTGCGACTTGAAAACTTATAAAATTTGAAAACCCATATCACCTAATCCTACCTGTGTCTAAACCTGACTTTGGGATTCCAAGCTAGTATGCCCTTGTATATAGTTTGTTAACTTATCTGAATGGTCACAGTCTCTCCTTGGGTACAACATGGTCTCTTCCTGACTCCTGTTCCTCTCCTCAGTTTCCTTTCCACTTAACCTATTCTTGATTCACTTCTTCTTCTAGTTCAGGAACATCTCCTCTTGAAACTTGCCTGACACTTTCCCCTAATTAGGCTAAGTGCTCTCCTAAAATACCCCATGATCCCCATGCCTACATTTCTTATAGTAACCATGCCAAAGGATAGGTGCCTGTTCACTCCTTTGTCTTCCTCACTAGACTGCTTGAGACGAAGAGTCGTGTGGAATAAGCCTTTAAAGTCCTATGAGCATCTAGGGTCTAGTCTAGGCTCAGTCAGTATTTGTTGAATTAATAAATACGTTTCCTGACTTTGATGTTTCTGTAAAATACTTTTCTAGAAACAGAAGACGTGAGGATTGTCCTTTGTTAGGATTAAGAAAATTTAAGGACATTAGCAGCTTTTTATGCGTATTATCTGTGTATCTTTTGTTCACGTTATCACGTTACTCCCCAGAATAACTGTGTAAATTGGGATAGTTTTATCCTCATTTCACAGATGAGCAAACTAAGGCTAAGAGCTTAATTATCTGGACTCAGGTTGTACTGGTTCAGGTGATATTTCAACAGAGAATTAGCCATTATTATTATTATTATTATTATTGGTTGAAGGCATTCTTCAGGATGACACACAGTGGAGCAGGCTGATTTCCTCTGAGCATATGGACAGAGGCAGACACTTCAGAATACTTAGGTGTCCACATCTTGCTCCATGTGAGAGTGACTCCTACCCTCCTTAAGTCTAGCTTTTGAAATATTCTATCAGAGCTTGGCAAAGGTTGTGAAACCAGGTTAGAGTTACGTATTTCTAGCTCCCTAAACCATCACGCACTAATGCGTTCCCTGGCCAGTTCAGACACTGGTCACCATGAAGGCAGGTCACAGATAGGTAATCCTCAAACACATTAAGTGATAGCACTTTTAAAAATGCACAGAATTATGACCCGATAATTATAGTCTACAACTGGAAACAGTCCAGTTGTCCATCAATAGGAGCTTGGATAAAATGGAATGAAAAGAGACAAGCATACATAAAATTACATGGATGAACCTCAAAAACCTTATATTGAGTAAAAAAAGTGTATTGGTTTCAGATTGCTGCTGTAACAAATTACCACAAACTTAGTGGCACAAAGCAAGGCAAATGCGTTATCTTACAATTCTGGGGCTAGGAAGGCCAAAATGGATCTCACTGGGCTAAAATCAATAGTGTTGACAGCTGTATTCCTGCCTAGATGCTCTAGGGAATAATTCATTTTTCCTACCTTTTTCAGCTTTTAGAGACTTCCTACATTCCTTGGCTTGTGGTCCCCTTCAAAGCCAGCAGTGTTCAGTCGACCCTTTCTTATGATGTAATTTCTCTGGTTTTGACTCTTCTGCCTCCCTCTTCCATATTTAAGGACGCTTGTGATTACATTCTGCTCACCCAGATAATCCAGGATAATTTCCCTATTTCAAGGTGAGCTGATTAGCAGCCATGACCCCATATACTACTTTAATTAGGGTTTATGAGGTGGGCATTTGGGGAAGCCATTATCCTGTCTATCATTAGCAGTCCTACACAAAGGAGCACATATTTATGACTTCCTTTCAATAAAATTCTAGAACAGGCAAAACTAATCTTTGTGGAAAAACAAAATAAAACGGAACAGTGGTTGCTCTTGGGCTTAGGGGCAAATGTTGATTGGGAAGAGCCATGAGACAACATTCTGGAACGATGTTAATGTTCTTTATTTTGACAGAGATTTTTGTCACATAGGTATATAAATTTGCCAAAACTCATTGTCATACATATAGATATATATATATATACACACACATAATTTTTATTATGTGTAAATTTTACCTGAAAAAGAAAATAAAGGGCCCAAAGCAAATATTAAACTCCTGTAAATGGTGTCCATGCATAATTATTTAGGGGAAAGGACACTGATGTCTGCAACTTGCTAAGAAATACATTGACAATTGGATTAATGGGCAAGTAGAGGGATGAATCTATACATAGGTTTGTGGTAAATCAAGTATAGTAAAATGTTAGTTGTAGGTGGTAGTAGGTTAGTTTTAGGTCTGTATGTTTACTATAAAATCATTTCAATTTTCTGTATGTTTAAAAACTATCCTAATAAAATATAGGGGGAAGTATATAAGATTGGGGTGGCGAGGCTGTGTAACCGTTCTGGACCATATTCCTGCTTGCTCTGTCTACTTTCCTTCTGGTCACTGAGGTTGGATGGCATTGCAACACTTAGATTAAAGGATAGATTGCTCCTTACCGGGTTTAGGAGCTCACTCTGACCTGAAAGCTTTCTCTTGCTATTTTTCAAACTTAGATTTTGAGAGATTTTGGAAAAAGATTTAATCCTACTTCACATAGGTACCTCATTCAAACCTTTCTGGGCAAACTTAATCCTTTTGACTCTCAGCCCTGGTGAGATGGCGGGTGTGCATGAGGGTGGAGATGGGTGCTAGAGTTGTGTGGGTGGGTGTCAGGTGCATATGGATAGTCACAAATTTATTCTAGAGAACCCAACATCCCTACCACAGAAGAATCTCAAAACTGATGCTGCAGCTGTGCTCTGATTAAAGGAAGTGATAGTAAAGCTGATTCCTATTACTCTCCAACAGAGATTGTATCCAGGAGGAGAAAACAGAGACCCATTGTCTCTCCCGTGGTAGAAATCTCTGTCACTTTAGTCCATCTGGCCTCTTTGAGGCCCACGTGCAAAACCATCCATTTGTCACATTAGGCTCCAGTGGAGCGTGTAATGGGACAGCCCATTATGCTCTCATGAAGGATACGAACCTTTTACCCTATCTCAGCCAGCCATGCATTTGGATATGCCCTTTGGAAAATTCTAAAATGTGCCCTCAGCTTCAGAGCATTTCAAGTGATTTCTCCGAAGGCCAAGCATTTCCCTCCTCTGGTGGATGTACCCAGGTTTCTATACACACGCAGCTTCTCATCATATGTTTATGGGTGTTCCTCTATATATGCTGTCAGTGGGACTACATTCCAATCTGTTTTTTTAAAAAAAGAACAGAGTTGTACCATCCATATATATATTTTTGTTTTAAAACACACTTACTTTCATTTGTGAGATTTCAAGATGTGATCTCTGTGCTCTCAAAAATCTCTGGTCTAAATTAGGCCCTCTATGTCAAAACTACAAGGTCAGTAACATGGGGGTCCTTAAAACTACATTCTCATTTGTCTGCAACAGCAGCGACGTGCATCTCCCTCCTTCTGCAGATGGTGACCGACTACAATAACTAAGATAACATCACTACTAATAAGATGGGCCTTTTCCCTTGACACTGAGCTTAGCAATTCTCCATAGTCCAGATAAATTCAATATTTTTATGTGAAAACCCAGGCCCGGTAAAAACACAGCCTCAGCATGTCCCTGGTGATGCTCTGGTTGGCAGTTGTTCATGGATGATAAATTGCTTTGATTCCAGAGAATGGCAAAGGCTGCTACTTAAGTTGAAACTTATGAAAATACCAGAATGTACTTTGCTACATGCAGTTAACATCTATTTATTCTTTGCTGGCTTCTTTATCCCTTCGTCCGTCCCTGTTTCAAGCAACAAGTTAGTTTTTCTATTGTTAAATTGCAAATCTAGCAATGATGATATTTTTGTCAACTTCAACTTACCTTTCTTAAATGACTGATTACATTGTTTACATTTCCCTTCAAATTCCTTATTTCCTTTGTTATTTCTTTGATTGGAGATTTATTGCTAATGAAACACATTCATTTTTTTTTTTTTTTTTGCAGTTTACTTCATTTGTAAGAAGCTGAGAATAATCTAATGCTTGGATTCAAGCAGACATACCTGGCTTTTCCTTGATACAAAAATATGTATTCAATTTAAGTCACTGACTCATTTATTCTTTTATTGATTCAACATTCACTGTAACCTTCATACATGCACTTGCTGAGTATTTTCAGATACTTACAATTCCTTTCAATCATATTAACAATAAACCTAAACTTAAATAACTGTAATACTTAATAGAATATATTAGGTCATAAGAGAAAGAATTTGTGTATATAAGAAAGAAAGGGCATAAAGGAAAAGGGTAAGAGAAGACCCTATATATATAGGCTTCAGTGATTATGGAGGCTGAAAAGTCCCAAGACCTAAGGTAGGCAAAGTGGAGACTCAGGGGAATCCATGATCTAGTTGCAGTCCAAAAGTTAGCAGAATTGAGATCCAAGATATGATGTTTCAATTTGCGTTTGAAAGCAGAAAAAGGCAAGTCTGTCCTCACGCCATCAGGTAGGAGGAATTCCCTCATGCTTGCAGAAGGTAGTCTTTTTGTTCTATTCAGGTCTTCAACTAATTGGATGGCGATCACCCACATTAGGGGGCATCATCTGCTTTACTCAGTCTCCCAACTCAAACGTCCATCTCATGCAAAAACATCCTCATAGACACACCCAGAATAATGTTTCACCAAATATCTAGGCACCTTGTGGCCCTTTCAAAGTTAACACATAAATTGAAATTCACACTATCTTTGACATTCTTCTACCTAAATAACCTTTTCCAAGAGAAATCTCCTTACTCACTTTATATTCTGTAGATCTAAAATTGATTTATTGTATTCACCCCTTTAAATGTACTCTTCTCCCCATGCTCCTTATCTAGACTAGTAGCTCTGCCATTCCACTAGTCACAATCCATCATTCATTCCAAGTCCTCCTCATCTCCTGTATAAACACTCCTATCAGTTCTGCTCCTTTGCATGCTTACTACTTATCCATTAAGTCAGCACGTCATTACTTTTTACCTCAGTTATCATTGAAATAGCTTCTTAATTATTGTCCTTGACTCCTTAATGCTCCGATTGTTTCCAGAATTATCTTATAAAAATAGTTTGACAGCTTCCCTGGTGGCGCAGTGGTTGAGAGTCCGCCTGCTGAGGCAGGGGACGCGGGTTCGTGCCCCGGTCCGGGAAGATCCCACATGCCGTGGAGCGGCTGGGCCCGTGAGCCATGGCCGCTGAGCCTGCGCGTCCGGAGCCTGTGCTCCGTAACGGGAGAGCCCACAACAGTGAGAGGCCCGCGTACAGCGAAAAAAAAAAATAGTTTGAGACTACCTTGATGCTACTCAAGGTTCCAGAGGAAACAAAGCAAGAATCATATATCTGAAGAATTATGCTGAGCAGAGTTGCCTGGGGCCTTGGTAAAGCATAGATACCCTTTTCATGGTGGCACAGAATAAGCAAATGCAAAAAGGGACTCCACATCATGTTTCAGGAAGGAATACCCAGAAGTGGTTATGGGCCATTGGTCAAAAGTGTGTAAAGAAGTTTTAACTGAGAAAGCAAATCATGCATTCAAATGCTGGGGTGATGATATGTCCATGATGAATTAGTACACATGTATTAGAGTTAGTGCTGTGAACAGTGTGGGGTACAAGGCACTTGTAGATAAAAGGGAGGGTGGAATAAAAGCAAGGTGGAACATATAAGGCTCAGAGGAGCTGACAGGATCATGTCTCATTTGCCATAGCAGCCATGCTAATTCATTGCTAAAAGACATATCCCACGCTTGTATCGTGATAAACACATACATTTGCATTTTTATGCAGTTATTTTTAAATCTCATATTACATATACCATTTCATAACTAAGACACTTGGAAAAGTTACTTTAGGTCTCTAGGTCTATTATTTTATCTATAAAATTGGAATAATAATGTCATCCTGGCAATGTTGTTCTGAAAAAGTTCAGTAAAATAGCCTACATGAATACCACTTCACACCCATTAGAATGTCTATTATACAACAAACAAAGAGAAACTAACACATGCTGCTGAGAATGTGGAGAACTTGTGCACTGCTGCTGGGAATGTAAAATGGTGCTGCCAGTATGGAAAAGAGTCTGATGTTTTCTCAAAAATATTAAAAATAGAGTTACCATGTGATCCAGCAGTTTCACTTCTTGGTATTTAACCAAATAAGTGAATGCAAAGATTGGAACAGATATTTGTAAACTCACGTTTATAGCAGCATTACTTACAATAGGCAAAGTAGAAACAACATAAGAGTCCATCGACAGATGAATGGATAAACAAAGCATAGTATATACATTCAATAAAATATTATTAAGTCTTAAAAAAAGAAGGGACTTCTGATACAGACTACAACATGAATGAAACTTAAAGATATTACGCTAAGTGAAATAAGCTAGCCACATAAAGACAAATACTGTATGATTCCGTTTATATGAGGTACCTAGATTAGTCAAATTCATAGAGACAGAAAGTAGAATGAGAGTTTCAAGGACTGGGGAAATGCAAGATTAAGAAGTTTTTGTTTAATGATGTGCAGTTTCACTCTGGTGAAGTGAAACATTCTGGAGGGATGGTGGTGATAGTTGTCAAACAAGGTATATACATTTAATGCCGCTGAACTATATACTTAAAAATGGTTAAATAGGTAAATTTTGTTATATATATCTTCCTAAAATAAAAGGTATACGCTGTTTGTAATACATATAAATCTCTCTGAATTAAGACCTTACACACCCTACTCCGATCCTAGGCTTCTTTCATTCTGCTCTATACCCCATTCCCTTAATGGGCCATGTATGTTCATGGCTGTGTACATTCCCTCATGCTGTTTTTTCTTTTCCTGCTATATTTGTGATCTCATTTCTCATGCCGAAATCTTAGTTTACTTTAAGGTCCCATGTCCTCAGTGAATCATTTCCAGACATTCCCATTAAAATCAATCAATTACTCCTTCATTTGTACCCTGTGCCATGCTTACTTATACCTTGATTTATATTGCATTTATTTTCCTCTTGTTATAGATGGTTGTTGGCACTTGGTGTCCTCCATCAGATGGTCCGCTCCAGGAATGCAGGGTGTCTAATTTTTCTATACTTCTCTTCCTGTGCCTAGCATGCAATAAATGTTCCACTCGAAATGGGAGTCTCACTGAATAACTCTTGAGATTAGCTCTTGCTTCGCCTTGCTTTGTAAGAGACAGATTAAACTCAACAGTAACTAAAGGGAATTTTCTCTGTTTGAATATAGTTTTGAAAAGGTTTTGCATTTTAATTTATGTGAAGAGTTTTGTTGTTCCCTACTGTCTCCTTTCTTTAGCCCTTAGACTTTAATACTACTTACATTAGTGCCACTTAAAGGACTAAAGGATGATCTTGTATTTTCAATTTGGAAAACTATGGAGACAATATTTTAGTTTTTGTATTTGTAGGAATTCACAGAGAGAACAATTTCTCTCAAGTGTATTAGCCAATGTTGATGGAGTAAGTGGCAGTTAAAGAACAAGCAGGCTATTAAAGCATCAAATATTTAAGGTGAACAACACTGCTCAACTGGTCTCATTGTTACATAAATTGGAAATCTTATATAGATAATGATGCATGGCAGAGACCCAGGCTTTCTCTCATATCGCTCTACACACTCTTAATTATCCTCTCCAAGTTAACTGTACGCTGAAGGAGTAACTACACTACTTTTAACAGCACTGGGTCTTGAATCTCACACCTGGCAGCATTTTGGTTCTAGACACACAGAACCACCAGGTTATTTCAATAGGAAATGCTTTGAAGAAGTTGTATCAACTAAAGGAAAGACTGCTGTGTGCATTCGGGTATTTCTTTACCCCTTTCTGAACTCAAAGGTCTGGAGAACTCTAACTCAGCCATGGGTAGCTTCCTCTTAAAGAACAAAAGAACCAGTCGGAATACTGGGATCTGCCAATTCCATCATGTCCTCCTCACGAAACAGGCATAAATGCAGAATCTTTTTTTTTTTTCCTCTCTTGATTTCATTGCTGTAATAACCACTCATGTTCTAAAATCCACTATGTCACATTCTCTTTTCTCAGCTCCGTTTCTGGTGTATTCTCATCCTCTGGAAGAAGTCCACATATTGGAAAAAGTGCCCCCTCTATTTACCCAGTAGTGGGTCAGCAGTTCTATACAGCATTAGTGATGGGGTATGGCAGAGCCTCTAAGTCTCATACCTGCGACTGGCACAGACTATTAAAGACCCTTCACAATGCACTTGAGCCACTAAGGAAAAAGAATGACTCTTTTTCAGGCAATCCATGGTTCAATATTGACAGGAACATTAGAAGAAATTTCAGATCGCCTATTTCTGCTGGCTAGAAAGTCCTGTAATTGTGGCAGGCAGGGGGCAGAACGCCTTTGGTGGCTGACAGTGAAAATACTTGATCGGAGCTCTCAAAGCTTTTGTAGATATTTCTATCCAGAGAAGAGCACCAGGGCTGCATTAACTGAGTCCTTGAAATGCAATTGAAGAGGCAATGCTATTTTCCTTCTGGCTGAGAGTAATGGCAGAACCTCTTTGCAACAAATGATCATAAATTGCCTGAGTGTCTCCAAGGCAATGAAAGGGCTTGCATGTTAGAGCTAATGCCAGCTGCTCTCATACTTTTGAGTAGTGCTTGCTTTTGGGAAGAAATAAAGGCCTGAGGATACAGGTACCAGGACATGTCTGTATGCCTCAAGTAAATGCAATTGAGAATAAAAATTTTTCAGCTCTTAAGTTACTTTAAAAACAGATTCTCGAAGCTCAATAATCAAATCAAGAGGGGACCCAAGCCAGAAGCTAAGGTCAAGTGAAATCTGGAAATAAGAAAGTGAGAGAATAAACAAGATCCCCAGCCAATGTTAAGCCTGTCAACCCTGTCTTATATCCATTTTTAATTTTTTTGTTTTTGTTTAAAATTCTGTATAAGGACATGTGAATAATGTTATAGAGAATTGTATTCAAAAAGCTTGCATATATTTCAAGTTTAAATTCAGAGAAAAGTTCCTGTAATGATTGTGGTACACAATCTAGGTCATCTTTAAACTTCCTGAGCTACAGTATTCCCTAGTTCTTTGCAAATCATTTTATGATTAAACTTCATATGTACAGATGACTTACAGTAAGTGACTTTTGATGAACTTAGATTATGTTCATACCCGTGGTTAAAATTTTTCCTTAGAAACCCTGGAGTATATCATATGTGTTTCTAGAATGCATCTATAAGAATTGGGGTCAGCACAACACAGACAGGATTTTGCTACCTGGTCATCCTATGCTTTTTTTTTTTTTTTGAAAGCCTAATTGTGTTTATTTATTGAAATGATTCACACGTAGAAATATAATAACCCAAATTTTCAAGTAAAAGTATTCAGTCAAAGGGTGCTATTTGGAAAAAATGCATTTATAAATCATTTTTATTAAGCTATTTTTCGACATACTGATAGTGATGCTGATGGTGGTACATGTCACCCGGGAGGTGTTTACTAGTTGCAAGATACTCTGCTAGTTACTTACCATAGGTTATCTTATTTAATTTTCTCAACATCCCTATCATGATGATTACTCATAGTCTTTGAAGAAACTGAGTCTCAGAGAGGATGATTAAGGTCATACAAAGAGTATGTGGAGGTTAATGGGCTTTAATTCATATTATTCCTAATTCTAAGTGCAAAACATCAACAAGGAAAGAGAAATGGTATGACAGAAAGGGCACTAGTAGTTCTGTTAAGAGATTTAGAGTAAAGTTTGCAAATCTCGTTTCCCAGCTTCATTTGCTTTAGAGATCCAGCATATGGTCTTCCTTATTCTAGAAGAAATACCCGAATCTTGTGTAGCTAAAACACCACTTTTAATCATCAGCCATGTAGACTGAATGCTGTTGACTCAACTCCCAGCTGCAAGTGTTACTCCCCAGTTGGCTTAAGTAACCATTTTCCTGGCTCTGAAGTTGGGTCAGATATTTGCCAGAACTTCATGTTAAGTAGTCGATCTCTCTCTTCCTTCTTCTGCAAGAACTACCAAAATATACATTGCTATTCATTGGATGGTATGGTGGTGTGTGAAAATCTAAGGAAAATAAAGCAACTATTTGGACATTGCAGAAGAATGAATCAAAAGTCCCTGTGGCCATATTCCCTTATGGTGTGCTTTTTCCACACGTCTCATGAAGAGATGGACATTTTCCCCCCATCTACTGAATCTAGGCTGGTTTTCTAACTTACTTTGAGCAACAGAAGATGAAAGAAATGACATTGTGCAGCTCTGAGACTAAGCCTTTGTAGCTTCCATTTTCCCTTTTTTGGAACTCTGCCTAAGACTACCATGTGACGAAGCCAGTTTAGTCCCTGGAGGATGATTAAATGAGGAGATCCATGGTGATCAATACGGCAACGAATTTCAACTGTCAGACCTGTGAGTCAGGCCATCTTAGACCTTCCAACTCAGCTGACCCTCATCTTAGTGAGGGTACATGAATGAGTGCAATAGAGGAACCATAGCCATCCAACATTATTGTGAGAAATAAGAGATCACTGTCTTTTAAACCACTTAGTTTTGTGGTGGTATTAAACAACAAATGATTCAGTCACCACAGCTAGGGATTTAGATAGCCCAAGGAGAGTGATTACAAGGAAAAAAATGAACTGTTGGTGTTCTCACATGAGGTAAGGCAAGTCTTCTTTCATGAAGTCTGCCCTACATCTACACTTAGCATTTATGAGTGCTTATTCCTCTCTTAGGATCCCCTCCCTATGAATTGTTTTTTTTTTGCGGGAGTTGAAATGGGGGATGGTTTAAGCCAATTATACTTGATTAAGTTGCAATATAGAGTAATACATTATCCTGATAAACATACTCTCTTGTTGTCTAACTCTTGTCATCCCTGGGTCTATTCACCATCTAAATAGAAAGACCATTATGAAAAGTAAAATTCTGAAGCCAAGATTATTCAGAGTTTGAGTAGGATAAAACTCTACTAGCCTTAGTAAAAATTTTTCCTTTGTTCGTTTCTGAAATGAATAAGCCCTTAATTGACTCAACTAAAATTGGCCAGGTAGCAGAGACCTAAGTTATTTTTTAAAATAACCTGGTTAACAAAATTTTCTGCTTATGAAGCTGGAATTTTGAAATAGGTGATCACATTTGCTCTTTGTCTGTGTGAGAAGGAGGGACATAGTTTTCAACCTGAAGTCAGAGTTCAGCACTTCACCCACATAATGGGGCAGGTCCAATATCAAGTAAAAGGAGAGGACAGAAAGAAAACATGCACTTTTTAAAAGAACCAATTGTATTACACTGTAGATGTATATATTTCTGCAGTACGATTAAAATGATTTTTGGAAATCTCTAAGCCTCTAGGCTTCATTATTTAGATTCTCATTGACACCGAATTCTGGCTTTCAACTGGTCCTTGTTTCTGGACATTGGCTTCTAAAATACCCTATTTGCAAAAATATCTCCTTAACGGAAACATTGATTACAAGGATAACATAACCTGGGTATTAAAAATAATGATTAACTATCTATAGAAGTGTTTGATTCCATAACTAAACTGAATAAAGTGATGTTATAAAGACCTAAAGTTTAGTTGTGTTTGTAAGAGATAATCAAAATTGAGTGTGGTATAAATCCTGTTCAGCCCTCTGATTAAAAGCTTCTGAGAACCATTCATTTACTTATTAAATTTACTGAGTACCTACAATATGTCAGGCCCTGTGCTGAAAGGAATGAGAAATGGTAAATTTTCTCAGGGAGCTCATAATCTCAGGGATGAGCCAGGCAATTTTTCAGGCTGTACCATAAAGTGACTCAGGATAATGAGAAGTGGTCGACAGTGCTGGACAAAGAGACAGAGTTAATTGGGCATTTTCCTCAAAAGAAAATGTCAGCCAGGTTGCCCAGACTTGCCACCTTAGTAGGGGAGCACTTCATTCATAGTATCTATATTTCTGCACTGCTGCAAAGACCTATGCATGGGCTAGAAGTAATTATGAGAGGGAGTCATCAGTGCTAAGTACTCAGACCTGGATCTTTTCTCCTTCCAGTCACTTGGTAGGATTGTATTTGCTGACCTTCTTTTGCACGGGTGTGATAGAGTGATGGCTTCTAGGCCATAAATTATGAATGGTAATATCTGATGCCACTCTGGTGTGGGGCTTTTAACTTAGAGAACAAATCTCTACAGAGCTTTCTCCCTTGGCTCTGGCACTGCAACTAGCAATATTCAAGATGGTGGCCACTCTGACTCATAGTGATAAGATGTGCAGAGCTCCCCCTGCTGATATGTAATGGACATATAGAAGGAGTAAGGTAGCTACCTATCTTGCTGTCACTGAGTTTTTGGTGTTGTTTATTAGTAGAATGACTGAATGAAATGTGGGTTTTTTTGGCATACTTTCCTAATAGTTTATTTATGTGAATTGACTAACCGAGCAAAATAAAAGAAGTAGTTATGGAGTGCTTACTCTGAATATCTGTCCCTCTTTTTTCAGACTTACCTGAACATCCATCCCTGCATTGTGAATTCCTTCTGAATAGGCCTCCAAAGTGATAGACTGCACATACATGCATGACTTGCATGCACATACATACATATATACATGCACACATACATATAATTTACTTTCTTCTTTTTCTTTATATACGATTGTTTATATGATGGACTCTGAGGTATTTATGAAGTGTTTGCTGGTTGGCTGACACTTGGTGTGATGAATATTTTAAAAACATGGCTTCCCTGGTGGCGCAGTGGTTGAGAGTCTGCCTGCCGATGCAGGGGACACGGGTTCGTGCCCCGGTCTGGAAAGATCCCACATGCCGCGGAGCGGCTAGGCCCATGAGCCATGGCCGCTGAGCCTGCGCGTCCGGAGCCTGTGCTCCGCAGCGGGAGAGGCCACAACAGTGAGAGGCCACAACAGTGAGAGGCCCGTGTACTGCAAAAAATAAATAAATAAATAATTAGTAAACAAAGTTTATTTTAGGACTTTAGGAAATTCATTTTACCTCATTAAGGCCTATATACTAACAGAAGTGAATACCTGTAGATATTATAAAGAAGATGAAAGAACTGGAGAACTGTCGCATAAGAGACTCACTGAACGAAAAAAATTGAGGATGGGTATGTCAGCTTCCTTCCAAACATGTTGAATGGTTTTCCAGAAGATGCCTGACTTTGTACCTCCCAAAAAATTCTCTAGAGAGAATTTTTCTATGGAGGAAGAGAATCTTTCTATGGAGGAAGATTTTATTCCTAATGTAAGCTCCACTGTGAGAGCTTCTCTTTTTATTTCTGAAAGTTTGTGGCATTCTGTTTACGTAAAGATGTTTTAGTGATGTTATAAAATGCTATAGCTTCTCATTATACTTATCTGTGATTAATCCTTCTTGGACTGAAGATGGGATGAGATTCTTTCCCTGAGAGTGCAACTTGAAGTTTCTGCAGTGTTCATGTAAAATAAGGTTTGACAAGAAGTGTAGCTTAGAGAATAAAAAATGATGACTGTTCTAAAGTTCTCAGGTAAAGAAACTAAAATAAGCATTCCATGTGTAGAGAAATTAAGTCTTAAGAAGCTAAACTCCCACAACATAAGCTACTTCTTGAGAATATATAAGGCACTTCAGGAGCTATATTAATTCTTTCTAGATAAATTATTATCTCAGCATTAAATAGTTTCCTAAGAGGCCACATTTTTTCCTAGTTATTCAAAACTAAATAGATGGTTAGTTCGAATAGTTGGGAGCACAGATCCAAAGGAAACCTAGAATGTGGTTTTTCTATCATTTATTTTCCTTTAGAATGTAGCAGTATTTGTGGTTGTAATTTCCCTAAATATCTGTGTAATTCGCTTATAGCACTTAATGTAGTTCAATGACATGTAGCAAACTTAACCTTTCAGTAGTGTTTGGCTCACATTTATTAAACACCTGCCTTAAGGTGACCCTTCACTCGAGGAATTCAGTCTAAATGTGCACAATTACATGAACAGGGGGTTTTAGTGCAATGCAGAAAAGCAGTGGTTGTGTCACATTGATTTTCCATATATTTTTCTGAAAAGGCATTATTTCCTCTTCGTTTCGAGGTTGAGGTATGTGCATATTTTTTGGTACTCTTGCACAGAATTAATTGGAATTTCACATGCTACAGAGACCAAAGGAAAAAGAAACAAACACAAAAACACAGAGAACTCAGCTGTAGCACAGAGTAAGTACGTTAGAATTTAGGCCTAAATACATCTCTCTTTTTAGATGCATTTAAGCTGATTGGCACCTGACCTTTTCTGAAAATGTTATTAACCAAACAGTACATGATGAAATAATAACAACTTATGTTCATTCTTATATACAAAACATTAATCTTTATGGCCGACATGACATAAATATCATTAAATGAATGATTCTGAAATGCCGAAATATAAAGTTTTGGAGTTCCTGTGCTTGTCTCAATTTTTAAAATCTCTGATTTGAACAAATTGTCATTTATATCTTCCAAAGAACACACTACCTCTGCTATGTGAAAACCCATATGATCTGCACTGTCAGATTTTTTTATTATTGTGACAGATACTTTAGCATATAAATCTTAAACTAATGAAAAAAATGTCATCTTCTTTTTGGAGCTAAGTGTTCAAAGTGCATCAGCTATTCAATTTGATAGACATTTCTTCAGAAAGCTTGGGAGGAATTACATATTAAAAATACGTTGTATGTGAAACTCTTATCATTTATATCCACCTCCATAGTGGATAAACTAATTGCAAACCACTTTTGAGAACTAGATTTTCTACAAAAAAAAAAAAAAGAAAACCAACTTTTACCTGTAGAAATGAAACTCTAGAAATGCCAAATGATACTTCTGTGACTTTCACAGTATACTGACAAATTTCTTTTTATGTATTGGTTTAATATCAAAAACAGAAGAGTCATGTGCGACCTTTCAAAGCTGAGGCAATACCTTATAAACCTTTGAAGTCATCATAATGAAAGCACATAGTATGTGATCAGCTGGACTAGTGAATAATTATGTTTTTGCTTGGTTTGTCCTTTGGACATGTTTAAAATGATAGTGACAATAACGCATCCTTAGGACAAGGAAAGCCTAGTGTAGTGTTTCTCAGAACACTGTGTGCATAAGATCACCTGGGCATTTACTAAAAGGTCAGATTCTCAGGCCACATCTTTAGATATTCTGATTCAGAAGGTCTCTGGTGGAGTCTCCATAAATAATTCTGATGTCCAGGTAGTTCAAGGAACACACTGGATAAAGCGTGATGCTGATCATTCAGATTTATCATTACATGATTAAAAAGTCTCAGGGTTGGCCTGAGCTTCTGAAGTTATCTGAAATTGAATTTGCAATTGATTAAGACGACAAAGAGTAAGAGAATACATATTTATTTACTAAATACCTTCTCCTCTAAAAGTTTATTGTTATTATTATTATTACAATTGTTTCTAAAGGGAAGAGTTGATCAAAGTTAAATGTCCAGAGATCGGGCTTCCCTGGTGGCGCAGTGGTTGAGAGTCTGCCTGCCGATGCAGGGGACACGGGTTCGTGCCCCGGTCCGGGAGGATCCCACATGCCGCGGAGCGGCTGGGCCCCTGAGCCATGGCCGCTGAGCCTACCCATCCGGAGCCTGTGCTCCGTAACGGGAGAGGCCACAGCAGTGAGAGGCCCGCGTAACGCAAAAAAAAAAAAAAAAAAAAAAAAAAAAAAA